>NW_027507789.1:202279791-202840461 GCF_037356315.1 Lithobates pipiens
TATATATATATATATATATATATATATATATATAAAGTATATATATGGAGGGTGGTATGGTATATATATAGAAAGTATATATATGGAGGGTGGTATGGTATATATATATATATAAAGTATATATATGGAGGGTGGTATGGTATATATATATATATATAAAGTATATATATGGAGGGTGGTATGGTTATATATATATAAAGTATATATATGGAGGGTGGTATGGTATATAATATAAAGTATATATATGGAGGGTGGTATGGTATATATATATAAAGTATATATATGGAGGGTGGTATGGTATATATATAAAGTATATATATGGAGGGTGGTATGGTATATATATAAAGTATATATAAATATATATGGAGGGTGGTATGGTATATATTAAGTATATATATATATATGGAGGGTGGTATGGTATATATATTAAGTATATATATATATGGAGGGTGGTATGGTATATATATTAAGTATATATATATATGGAGGGTGGTATGGTATATATATTAAGTATATATATATATGGAGGGTGGTATGGTATATATATTAAGTATATATATATATGGAGGGTGGTATGGTATATATATTAAGTATATATATATATGGAGGGTGGTATGGTATATATATTAAGTATATATATATGGAGGGTGGTATGGTATATATTAAGTATATATATATATGGAGGGTGGTATGGTATATATTAAGTATATATATGGAGGGTGGTATGGTATATATTAAGTATATATATATATGGAGGGTGGTATGGTATATATTAAGTATATATATGGAGGGTGGTATGGTATATATAAAGTATATATGGAGGGTGGTATGGTATATATAAAGTATATATGGAGGGTGGTATGGTATATATAAAGTATATATGGAGGGTGGTATGGTATATATAAAGTATATATGGAGGGTGGTATGGTATATATAAAGTATATTATGGAGGGTGGTATGGTATATATAAAGTATATATGGAGGGTGGTATGGTATATATAAAGTATATATGGAGGGTGGTATGGTATATATAAAGTATATATGGAGGGTGGTATGGTATATATAAAGTATATATGGAGGGTGGTATGGTATATATAAAGTATATATGGAGGGTGGTATGGTATATATAAAGTATATATATGGAGGGTGGTATGGTATATATAAAGTATATATGGAGGGTGGTATGGTATATATAAAGTATATATATGGAGGGTGGTATGGTATATATAAAGTATATATGGAGGGTGGTATGGTATATATAAAGTATATATATGGAGGGTGGTATGGTATATATAAAGTATATATATGGAGGGTGGTGTGGTATGGTATATATAAAGTATATATATGGAGGGTGGTATGGTATATATAAAGTATATATATGGAGGGTGGTATGGTATATATAAAGTATATATATGGAGGGTGGTATGGTATATATAAAGTATATATATGGAGGGTGGTATGGTATATATAAAGTATATATGGGGGGGGGGAAGGGTGTCTCACCTGCTCCTCTCCCCCCCCGCTGGTGGTCAGGCTGAGGGTGGGGAGTATCCTGGCGGCGGAGGAGGGGACGGGGGTCTCCGGTAGGACGGTGCGGGGCCCGTTGGTGGGCAGTATCCGGGGGACGGCTCGGGGTTCTCCCCATATCTGAGGCGGACACATCGGCCTCCCGTCCAGGGAGATGTTATTGAGGAAGACGAGCGCCGCCTGCCTCCTCCGGGAGTCACTGCCCTTCTTCCTCCGCTGGCTCAGCTCCCCGGGACCCGGAACACCGGGAGAGCCGCAGGTCGCCGCGGCCATTCTATGACTGAGGCCCCGGACCGGGGATCGGCCCGCCCGGCGCAGCGCTCCGCCCACCTGCGTTCCCCATTGGCAGGTGCTAGGGTACCGACAGGCAAGCTTCGCGGTGGTTGGCTGAAGCCGCCGCCTATTACATCGGAGACCAAACAGGGCGGGGCGAGAGAGCAGGAAGGTCACATGTCACCCGAGGACACACGTCTGTGGAAGTGATGTCGTCACTGTCAGCCTCCCATTGTATACAATGTATCCACCTCATCATGGAAATAAAAAGGAAGAGCGCTTCCTGATAGTCATGGCAACCAATCAGCGTCTCCCATAATGAGGTGACTGAGGAGCTTCACACTACTGATCATCACATACTTTTCTTTAGGATTGCTGGGGACAGAAATCACATGACCATCCCCCACTCCCCCCATCATAAAGCAGTGCTTGTGACTTTCACCAAACATTCTCTGCTGGAGAATCAATTACTCTCATTTAGATGAAGCTTAGCTACAAAAATCATTTTTTTCCCCTTACCGATTCAGTCACCCAACATACATATAATGAAGGATGTCCCATGTCATTCACAGGTGGAAATCTGAGCAGGGTGCTCGGTCCTCTTCCTGGCACTCAACTTCCAGCATTGCAGGGGTTAACAGGTTCAGGTCTCCAGGCTGATCTCAATATAAAAAGCTCCCAACCAATGGCAGCATACATGTAATGAAGGATGTTCCACGTCATTCTCATGTGGAAATGCTCTGAGCAGGGTGCCCAGTCCTCTTCTTGGTACTCAACTTCCAGTATTGCAGGGGTTAACAGGTTGAGGTCTCCAGGCTGAGCTCAATATAAGAAGCTCCCAGTGAGGACCCAACATACTTGGAATGAAGGATGTCCCACGTGGAAATCTGTGCAAAGTGCCGGTCCTCTTCCTGGCACTCAACTGCCAGCATTGCAGGGGTTAACAGGTTCAGGTCTCCAGGCTGAACTCAATATAAGAAGCTCCCAACCAATGCCAACATACATTTAATGCAGGATGTCCCATGTCATTCTCATGTGGAAATGTTCTGAGCAGAGTGCCCAGTCCTCTTCCTGGCACTCAACTTCCAGCATTGCGGGGGTTAACAAGTTGAGGTCTCCAGGCTGAACTCAATATAAGAAGCTCCCAGTGAGGACCCGCCCCCCATTGAGAAGATACAGATAATCTTATATGCATTGTGCACAGTGTTTTCTCTATGGGGGAGGGTCCCTACTGGGAGTTTCTTATATTGAGTTCAGCCTGGAGACCTCAACCTGTTAATCCCCGCAATGCCGGAAGCTGAGTGCCAAGAAGAGGACCGGGCACCCTGCGCTGAATATTCCCACATGAGAATGTCGTGGGACATTCTTCGGTACACATTTGCTGACATTGGTTGTGAGCTTCTTATATTGACTTCAGGCTGGAGACCTCAACCCGTTAACTCCTGCAATGTCAGCAGTTGAGTGCCAGGAAGAGCACCGGGCACCCTGCACTGATTTACACGTGGCCCATCTTTCATTACAGGCACATGGGTCCCCACTGGGAGCTTCTTATCACTGCGTTCAGTCTGGAGACCTCAACCTGTTAAAACTCCCATCTATGACCAGCTTTAGTTTTATTGCTGGCTCGTTTTCAACAAATATACTCACATACCCAACAAATGTAGAACTTCAGGTTGGCTCTACAGCCTTGCGCCAAGTCCCACGCCACATTCAACCTCATCAGGGGCTGGTCGTCTCTTCTGGTTCCTAGCATATGTACAATGACTGTTCCCCAGCTCCAACATTAATATATACATTCATTGTATAATAAATAATACATCATACCACACCTATACATAAATGTAATATATATGATATATATCCATGTCATAAGAACAGATCCATAAGCCACACATCAGGAAGCCGACCCATGTGCATGAAGTGAGATGAATGGCAGCCTCAGCCCGAACTCCAGCCAGGCCACGCCCCCCAGCATTTCGCTCCACCCCTTGGAGCCTAATCATAGGGAACACTGTACCCCCCTGTTCCCCATGATTAAGCCAGGCCAGACTACTGTGTGGCAAATGCGTGGATTTCACGGCAATCATGGGTTTAAATCAGGTGGCGAGAAGGCAACATATTTCCTCCTCCCCACCTATCAACACTCAGAACGCTTTTCAGAGGACCAGCCCTTGTGCTCGTTCACTCGTAAAGTTAGGGGGTGGTAAAACATCAGGGTATAATAGAAGTCTATGGCTAAGCGCAGCAAACCCACAGGAGAGCTGCAGGTACACTGCGCTGCACTAGACATGTGCGCCATCAATAAATGTGTTCCATTTCGTTTTGTGCGAAAATTTATTTGTATTTAGAATTTTCGTTAGATTCGTAAACTTTTCATAAAATAACGAAAGTTCGTTATGATGAATTTATCATTATGAGGGGCTCCCACCACCCTTGTGCTGTGCTGACTTCCTCTGATTGGTGAACAAAACACCAGTCATGTTTCTGTTGTACCGGAATTTGGATCTGAAATTTTGAAATTCATTAACGAAATTTAGTATTTCGTATACAATTCGTAAACATAGAAATTCCCATAGGGTTCCCATCATCCCTGTGCTGAGTTCCCAGGTCTGTACACCTGCTGTGTGTACATTATGAGGGGTTCCCACCATCTCTGTGTTGAGTTCCCGGGTCTGTACACCTGCTGTGCCCATTTTGAGGGGTTCCCACCATCCCTGTGCTGAGTTCCCAGGTCTGAAAACCCACTGTGTCCACTATGAGGGGTTCCCACCATCCCTGTGCTGAGTTCCTGGGTCTGTACACCTGCTGTGCCCATTTTGAGGGGTTCCCACCATCCTTGTGCTGAGTTCCCAGGTCTGTACACCTGCTGTGCCCATTATCAGGGGTTCCCACCATCCCTGTGCTGAGTTCCCAGGTCTGTAAACCCGCTGTGCCCATTATGAGAGGTTCCCACCATCCCTGTGCTGAGTTTCCAGGTCTGTACACCTGCTGTGCCCATTATGAGAGGTTCCCACCATCCCTGTGCTGAGTTTCCAGGTCTGTACACCTGCTGTGCCCATTTTGAGGAGTTCCCACCATTCTTGTGCTGAGTTCCCAGGTCTGTAAACCTGCTGTGCCCATTATCAGGGGTTCCCACCATCCCTGTGCTGAGTTCCCAGGTCTGTAAACCCGCTGTGTCCATTATGAGGGGTTCCCACCATCCCTGTGCTGAGTTCCCAAGTCTGTACGCCTGCTGTGTCCATTATGAGGGGTTAATTTTGTTTATTGAAAATCTTACAAACAACAACTTATATACAATAAAACCATAATAAATAAATAAAACATATTTACAAAATAATTGAATATAATTATACAAACCAGAAAGAACAAGAACAAAATAAACGGTGCAAAACAAATTGCGTATTACATAATACCTATGGGAGAGCCAGACTAAGGAACATCACCGTCACCATGCATGTAGCCTTTTATCAAAATTGTATTTGATCTGAAAATCTAAGGGAGTGAAAGAAGAATACAAAGAAAGCCGCACACCCCGAGATCAACAGGCAGCCGCTACAGAGCCCTGATATTCCTCCACACCTTTATCCAGGCCTCCTGCTGCCACCTGTCTTTCTCAAGACCCCGAATCTTCCCAACCTCACCCAGAATGTTCTGCACCACCACTTCCACAGGGAGGATTTTACCCCGTAAGGATACCTGACACCGTGCACTCCACGTGAAATAACGGACTACTAAACTAACTAAAAAAAGTGTTTCCAAATCATAATCCCGACGAGTCTGGAAAGCCCCATACACCCACTCTGCATAACTCATATGGGGGAGGAAGGGTATACTCAGAGCCCTCCCCACCCTCTTGTACACCTCTATATTAAAAGGGCACTGAAGTAGAAAGTGATCCATGGACTCCACCACTCCTCCACACTCCACACTCCACTCTCGGGCAGCCCCGATCACTCATGGAAAGAAACTTCAAGTTGCCCTTCACATATAGTTTTCCATGAAAGGCAAGCCAAGCCTGATCCCTAAACTTCATTGGGATTCTCTCCAAATTAATCAACCGCAAACCCACCTCCAAAACCAGGCTTGGGCAATCCCTCAAGGCCAGTGGCTCGCAAAAAACAGAGCTCATGATCCGCTTCTCAAGAAGTTTCCTTGGAAGAGATCTGACTTCTCCTGCCGTTACTTGCCACTGCCGAAGCATTTTCAAACACGGGGCAACATAAGCCGGGAGCTTATCATGCTTGACCCTCAGGCTTTTCACTGGCCCACCATTTTCCCAGTCTTGCAGAAAGGGTCTAAACCAGGACTGGAAAATACCAACCCACCCAGGCGGTCTCTCTGTCAACATGTTACCAAGATTGTACTTCACAAACATCAGAGAGAAAAAGACTACAGGGTTGATCATCCCTAGACCACCCTCCCGCCTAGAAAGGTAAGTCACATTCCTTTTGACAAGGTTTATTCTGTTCCCCCATAACAGCTGGAAGAAACAAGTATAGACCCTGGTATAGAGAGAAGCTGGCAAAACGCAAACAAAACTGACATATAGAAAAATCGGAATCAGGTAAGTCTTGATCAGATCAACCTTTTCCCTCAAGGAAAGCTGCCAACCTTTCCAGCTTGCCACCTTGGCATCGGCATTCTCCAGCCTGTTCACCCAATTTGCATGACCATAGTCACCTGGGCCAAATTCAATGCCTAGAACTCTAATTTTTTGCTGGGGCTCCGGGAAGTCATCCGGGAGAACAAAGCTCTCACCATCCAGAAAGCTTCACACTTGTCCTGGTTGACCTTTGAACCTGATGCCTCTGAATACTGTGTTATCACTGAGACCATCTCCTGCGCCTCCCCAGTCCCAGAGACAAAAACAGAAACATCATCAGCATAGGCCACAACTTTCAAAGGAGGCTCACCAGCGATGCCCAAAGGTACCCCACACAATGGCCCATTCTCCAGCCTTCTGACGAAGGGGTCAATTGCAAATGCATATAACAGAGGACTCAATGGGCACCCCTGACGCACACCCGAGCCGACCACAAAGGGTTGCCCGACCCAACCATTAACTAGCGGAAAGCTTTCAGCCCCTTTGTACAAAATCTTGAGCCAATCAATGAAACCGCCCTCCAGGCCATATCTGCCAAGAAGGAGCCATAAGTACTCATGATTAACCCGATCAAAGGCCTTAGCCTGATCCAATGTCAGCAAAAATTTACCCCAACCAGCAGCCCTACAACGCTCCAAGGCCTCTCGGACGGCTAACACTGCTGAGAAAGTGCTTCTACCTTGGACCGAACAGTGCTGGTGGTGGGATAACAAACTGCCTGCCACTGGCGATAATAGCCAGAAAAAAATCTTTGCCAGTATCTTTCTATCGACATTAAGAAGGCTAATGGGGCGCCAATTCTCAATCATCGAAGGATCTTTACCCTTTGACAGAAGGATCACTGCAGATTGCCTCATGGAGGGAGGGAGAGAACCCTCATACAAACAGCTATTAAAAACCTCTGCAAGGTAGGGAGCCAGGATCGTCTTAAAACATTTATAAAACTCAGCTGTCAACCCATCTGGCCCTGGCGTTTTCTTGATGGCCAGTTTATCAATAGCCTAGACTACCTCATCTGCAGTGATTTCATCTGTCAAATTCATCAAAGGAACATTACTTTCCAGTCCTGGTGTAGAGTCCAAAAAACCCAACATCCTTGTCCGATCAAGGTTCCTTCCTCCCAGGAGATCGGCATAGTATGACCTGACCACCTCCAGGATCCCTGACCTAGACTTCGTCAGAGAGCCCGTACTGTCCTTCAGGCCATGGACCGTCTTAACTGCTACGCTCTGTTTACAGTTCTGGTAAGGGTCAGGCGAATGGTATTTCCCGTAATCCCTCTCCTGAACCAAAGAGGCGTGCCGGTCATATTCATGTCTCCTATGGAGGAGCTTCACCTCAGAGATCGCCCCACAATCTCCTCCATTCGAAACAAGGCGGTCAAGTTTCCTCCGCAAATGCTGGTAGGTGATATACTTATCTTGCTGCTTCTTTCTTCCTATGGCCTTGAAAAGCCTAACAGTCCGCTGTTTTACAAGCTCCCACCATTCTGACTTGCTGTTGCAAAAGTCTAGGATCGTTACCTGTGCTTGAAAAAAGTCCTCAAAGGATTGTCTTACTCTCTCGTCTTCCAGGAGGGCCGAATTCAATCTCCAGATACCCCTCCCCCTAGGTGGCATGTCTGAGGCATTCAGAGTCACAGACAGAATACAGTGGTCAGAAAACTCCACTGCCCGACACACAGGTGCCGAAAAAGCAGAGTCTCCCTTTAAAAAAAACCTATCTATCCTACTCTGACTACTACCTCTCTGAAAAGTGAACCCCGTGCTGTCTGGGCAACGCTTAATGTGCGCATCTACCAGACCTGCTTCCCTAACTGTCGCATTGAGAAAAAGAGTGTCATAGCCCAGCTTATCTCTGAAACCTCTCCTGTCTTTAGACCTAGTAATGGTGTTAAAATCACCTCCAAAGATAACCTGCTGGGCCGTAAAAATAAAAGGCTTAATCTTTGTAAAGAGGCATTTCCTGTCCCACTTCGTCTGGGGACCATAGATGTTAATCAGGCGCAAGTCCTGCCCCCCTACAGAGACGTCCAAGACCATGCATCTCCCAATCTCTACCTCAATTACCTGCCGGCACGTTACCATACCAGAAAAAAGGACTGCAACCCCGCTGTAAGGCTCGGCCGCAAGAGACCAAAATGAGGGACCACGCCTCCACTCCTTCTTTACCAGATGTATATCAGCCAGACTACTCAGATGGGTCTCTTGTAAAAACAAAATGTCAGCATCAAACTCGCTGAGCAAAAATAAGGCCATATGACGAGCGCTTACTGATCTCAAGCTGGCAACATTAATGGTTGCCACTTTTAACGGAGTGGGAACTGCCATTAGGGTAATTGAGGCAGACGTTTCTTAGCCTGACTACTCCCTCTCCCTGGAGAACCAGCACGCTTTGTTGCGCCCTGGCACTCATCATCCATGGAGGACGCTGAACTGAACGAGTCCCAATCATCATCATCATCGTCCGACAGGACCTTAAACTTATTTTTCAAAGGCAAAACTTCAGGATTGAAGGGAACTGAACCCCTTTTTTTCCTTATTTTGCCCCTCCTCCTCCTATCCTCCAACCACTCCATATCATCTTTGGATAAACCATAACCAGCCTCCCCACACCTATCCTCCCCTTCAACCCCCTCCCCCCCACTCTCCCTTCCCTTATCTACCACCAGGCCAGCCTCCCCACTATTTTCCCCACTCCTCTGCCCCCCACGATCTGCAATAGAAACCCTGCAGCGTCGGGGAAGGGGGACTGGCACCACACCTGATGCACCAGCCTCAGCACCTCTTGCTGCCTCTGCAATTTTAGAAGACACAGAAGGATAAGACACAGAAGGATTGGACACATTCTTGGCAACTGAAACTTTACATACAGGCTGGGAGGACACAGGCACACTAGATACATGCACAGACTGGGAGGACACAGACACATTGGGTACTGGCACAGACTGAGGAACCACAGACTGGGGAGACACAGACCCATTGGGTATGGGCACAGACTGGGGAGACACAGACCCATTGGGTATGGGCACAGACTGGGGAGACACAGACCCATTGGGTATGGGCACAGACTGGGGAGACACATTGGGTATTGGCACAGACTCAGATGGGAACACAGGCCATCCAGCTGATGAGCTCTGTGCATCCTCCATGTCCAGACGGAAAAACTCCCTCATGAGCTCCGGCTTGTTGTGCATTGCCTCAGGACACTGACTATAAGGATGTCCCACTGCATTGCACAGATTACACCTTATAATATTACAGTCTTTTGCCAAATGCCCTATACCCTGACACAGGGAGCACTTCATCACTGGACAGGAGGATGCAAGATGCCCTTTATCTCCACATTTATTGCAGAGCCTTGGCTGGCCCGGGTAGAAGATGGTCAGCCTGTCCCTCCCCAGGAAAGCTGAGGATGGCAGATGTTGGACAACATTGTCAATAACCTTTAATTTCAGCTGCACAGACCATCCCCCTGTCCATATTCCCCGATCGTCCAAAATCTTTCTTAGGGGGCTCAGGACGTCCCCATACCTCCTCAACCATACAGACAGATCCCCTTGTGGTATAGATTCATTGCGCACAAGTATTGTCACCATTTTAATGAGGGGCTGGCGCGAAATAAGTTTGGGGATGAGCCCTTTCCAGTCTAGCAGGCTCCTACACACACGTTCAAACTTCTCCCAAAATATGTCCAGAGACTCAGGACGGATAAAGGACAAATCATATTCATAGGAACCTGCCGGACTGATCAGGGCGAAGATATCCGCAGGCCTAAACCCCATCTGCAGGATTTTATCCACCACCACCACCCTCCTATGTGGGGGGTTTCCATCGCCTTCCCATTTCAATTGTACAACATTCCTCCTTTTAAACAGGGAGGAAGATAGAACATCCCCATGCTCCTTCCCTGCTTGTTCCCCCTTCCCAGAACCTGTGGCAGCAACACCAGCATAAGTTTTTCTTCCACCACCAGCATTTGCAGTCTTGTCCTTAGATACATTCAAACCTGCTGGCAGAGAGTCTGAATCAGCTGGGATAGCAGTCTTCTGATTAGCAGGACCCACCCCCTCCCCCGAACACTCTGCTTCAATCCTGGGAGCCATCACAGTCTTGGCTGCTGCAGACTCCTGGAGAGCTGTAGTACTACTGCTCCCAGCATCCCCTCCACCATTCACAGGAACAGCAACTGTGCCTGGTCCAGGCAAAGTCACTGTATTGTCCATGGACCTCTCTGCAGACTGAAGCTGACAGTTATTAGCAGATGTTATAGCTTAATGTACATTGTCTATGGGTCTGGGCTGACTGCAGTACTACAACCCTCAGCAAGCCCATTGTTATTAAAGTTCCCACCATCCTGCACACACACAGTACCTGCACCTGCTCTCTCCACAGGTCTTTCTTCCACAGGGCTGGGAACGGTGTCCATCTTCTCCTCACCATCCTGGGGAGCTGCATTAGGACTGGACTCTAGTTTATTGATCATATCCAGCATGTCAGAACCTTCATCCTCCGGCTCAGATGTTCCACATTGCTGGGGAGGGAAGGGGACAGAGGCCTCCACCATTGAGGGCTCAGCAGGTGTCTGAGATGTTGAAGAGCTGGGCTCATCCTCCGGGCCCACTTTCTCATTCTCTGCTTGCATCTCCTCGCTCTCCATGCAGGAAGAGGCTCCTTTCCTCATTTGATTAAATCGCTCCTCATTTTTATATTTTTCTTTAAATGCTCCACTATTCTCCTTCAGAGAACTCACCAAATCCTTCTGCTTCCGCAGAGCTTGTTCCAGGTCCTTCAATTCAGGCCTCAGAGCCGGTCTCTTCTTACTGAAGACTTTGGCACAAATCTGCTTTTTCTTTTTAAATTCAGCTTTCAAAGCTCCCAACTTCTCCTCTTCCTTCTCAATCCGCTTCAGCGTTTCCACAATCCTCCGTCTAAAGGCAGACAGAGATTCATCCTTCCTTGGGCCAGGCCCAGAATCTTCCACAGGTTGAGGCCTATCCAGGGGGCCCCCGCCAGGGTCCTCCCCAGGATCCAGCATTCTTCCTGGGGCAGAGGAGTAACTCTAGCCCCTGGTCTCTGGAAGCACAGGAGCAAAGGGACTAGCAACCTCTCACCTCGCTGTCAAGGAGAGGAATGGCAGTTTCCCACCATCCCTGTGCTGACTTCCTGGGGTTTTAACTTTTAGGTTTGTTAACGTTTCGTAACAATTACGAGTTTTCGTTATGATGAATTTATCATTATGAGGGGCTCCCACCATCCCTGTGCTGTGCTGACTTCCTGGGTTTTTTACTTTTTGGTATCATTAACTTTTCGTAACAATTACGAATGTTCCTTATGAATTTGGATACCAAATTCGTTAACAAAATTTCATATTTCGTACAGAATTCATATGCATAAAAATTCGTATTTCGGATTCGTACGAATTTCCAGAAATTCGTACAAATTTTCGTTTCGTATGAAACTAATCGCACATGTCTACACTGCATCCCCGATGTGGGTAAGCCGCAGCACATCAGTGTGAAAGCAGCCCTATACTATAATGCCCAGTGTATTGCTTCACACTGACCTGAAGATCTCTTCTTTCCTGCTGCTGGCACCTCTCTGGAGACCGCTAGCCGGGATATAAGGTGGAGTGCAGTTGGTATCACTCCTCATAGGACAGGAGCCGGAACTACAGAGGAGGCATTGGCTAATGCGACTCTCGCTCCTTACTACAGCTCCAACTTTACAAGTAGTCCCTCTTGCACTCTGATGCTCTGGAATGGAAGGCCAGCAAGCCCAGACCACGATCTACCAGTCACCTGTCTGAGATCTACAGGTTGCTGACCCCCCCCCCCCCCCCCCCGCTTTCAACCATGTGAGTAATTATAAGTTATCCTTCTTTCCTCCACAACGACTCCTTTATATATGAATGCCAACTACCAAAAGTTTTTAAACTGCTCAGAACTTCCTGATTCTATTGTTTATTTTCAAATCAAACCTTGTGCTTCTGCTATCAGGGACTCTAGAGGGATCACAGAATTAGGCTGATGAGGGTTTATGAGCTTTCTGTGTTTTTTTTTTTTTTTTATAGAATTCTCTGATTATTGGTGGTATTAAAACATTCCTAAAGACTTGTCAGAAGAGATATGGAATTCTCACAATCCAAACAGAGGGGAATAGGGAAATGCAGAGAAACCACCAACTACTAGACATGTGCGATTAGTTTCGTACGAAATGAAAATTCGTACGAATTTCCCGGAATTTTGTATATTCATACGCATCCGAAATACAAATTTTTATGCATACGAATTCCGTACAAAATACGAAATTTCGTTTATTTGGCTCCAAATTCATAACGAAAATTCGTAATTAACGAAAAGTTAACGAACCTCAAAGTTAAAAACCCAGGAAGTCAGCACAGCACAGGGATGGTGGGAACCCTATGGGAATTTCTATGCTTACAAATTTCATACGAAATACGAAAGTTCGTTAACGAATTTCGGAATTTCGGATCCAAATTAACAGAAATGTGACTGGTGTTTTGTTCACCAATCAGAGGAAGTCAGCACAGCACAGGGATGGTGGGAGCCCCTCATAATGATAAATTCATCATAACGAACTTTCGTTATTTTTACAAATCTAACGAAAATTCGTATTTCGTACGAATCCAAATTGAATTTCGTACACAATTTTTTTTTCATACGGAACAAAACGGAACGAAAGCAAACAAATTTTTTGACGGCGCCCATGTCTACTAACTAAAAAAATGTTTTTTTTTTAAAGCGGTAGTAAACCCGCACATTTTTTTATTTTTTTTTTTAAACCTGCAAAGCAAAAGGCATAATGAGCTAGTATGCACCGCATACTAGCTCATTATGAAATACTTACCTTAGAACGAGGCCCCGACATCTGGCCCGATCCACGCCGGGGGAGCTGACATGCTCCCTCGGCGTTTCTTCCGGGTATCGCGGCTCCGGCGCTGTGAGTGGCCGGAGCCGCGATATCGTCACTCCCGCGCATGCGCGCGGGAGATTTCAGTCCGGCCGCTGCCGGATTTTGACGGCGAGAAACCCATTGTGTGCATGCGCCGCTGCAGTCAGCGGCGCATACCGAGGGGAATATCTCCTAAACCGTACAGGTTTAGGAGATATTTTTTTTACCTACAGGTAAGCCTTATTATAGGCTTTCCTGTAGGTAAAAGTTAAAAATGTGGGTATACAACCACTTTAATCATTTGCCTACAGTTAGAAATATATTTCCAGTTTATGATTATACTGTTTGTCTGTGCCAGCATGTGACATATGCCATGCCTATGAAGGCTGCCATTAAACAGTATGGTGGCGACAGACAGAGAACGTCGCTCGATAACTTTATGATACTATAATGATATTGCAATGCATTTCCTTACACCAGGTGAGCAGGTTCAAGGTGATCTATCCAGACACACAAAGAGCCAGCTTCCAAGCAGGAAACTTAAACTGGTAAAACCCAGGATGTTACAGTGCTAAAGTAGGTGTAAATGATATTTTTGAGGTGAACACACACATATGTATTATTATTGTAGATGTTATAAAAAAAAAATTAATTGTGAAATGCTCTGTGACAACATATACATTTCTCATATTTCTCTTGTCAGAAGGCTCTGATTTCAAGTGGACAGCAACTCCTGAGGAAGCCCAGTTTTAGGGCGAAACATGTTGGGAACCACGCTAATCTACCTGTACCCATAAGGACATCACATATGAGTCTATTGCACTGTATTGTATTGTTTTTATATGATACTCTTTTTAATTGTTACTAAAATAAAATGTATACATTTGTAATGGAATTTCCCTGGATTCACTTACTAGAATGCACCTTAAAAATCCCACAAACTTCGAACTATACACTTTAGCTGTAAATTATATTTTGTTTGCTTGAGTACGATCAACTGTAACAAATGTCATTTTTAAATAAAATACTGTTTCCACCTTTTTTTCGATCATTTGTTGCATCTCAGTGCTGCTAAATTCCCGCAGTCACTTCCTGTCTATGTGCATGTATGTCCATCACCTGCTTCATGTCATTCTTTTTTAAAGTTGCTCAGGTTTTTAAAAAATTAAAATAAAAAAAAGTAAGAAATAGACACTTGCCAGCCTGTGCAGTCTAGCACTGTCTTACGCCGAGCCAATTCTTAGCTGGGCTTCAACTTTCCAGAGGTACCATCCTGGCTATAGAAGCCGGCAGTGATTTCCTGAAGCTGACCTAATTCTCACCTAGGCAAGGATTGTGGATGTTGGGGCAGGTCCCTGTCACAAATAGGTACCCTCTTCTAGAAGAAAAAAAAAAAAAAAACACGCCAAACTGGAGGAATGGGATGAGTTGTACCTTTTTAACCACTTTCAGACTTCAGCACTTTTTGCAAGTCAGCACTGCATCGCTTTAACTGACAATTGCGTGGTCATGCGACGTGGCTCCCAAACAAAATTGACGTCCTTTTTCCCCACAGATAGAGCTTTCTTTTAGTGGTATTTGATCACCTCTGCGGTTTTTATTTTTTGTGCTATAAACAAAAAAGGAGCGACAATTTTGAAAAAAACGCATTATTTTTTACTTTTTGCTATAATAAATATCCCCCAAAAATGTATAAAAAAACATTTTTTTCCCTCAGTTTAGGCCGATATGTATTCTTCTACATATTTTTGGTAAAAAAAAAATCGCAATAAACGATTATTGATTGGTTTGCGCAATAGTTATAGCGTTTACAAAATAGGGGATAGTTTTATGGCATTTTTATTAATAATTTTTTTTTTACTAGTAATGGTGGCGATCAGCAATTCTTATTGTGATTGCGACATTATGGCGGACACATCAGACATTTTTTACACATTTTTGGAACCATTGTCATTTATACAGCAATCAGTGCAATACAAATGCACTGATTCCTGTGTAAATGACACTGGCAGTAAAGGGGTTAACCAGGAGGTGGCAGTGTCGGGGTTAAGTGTGTCCTAGGGGCGTGTTGCTAACTGTGGGGGGCTGGGCTGTGTTTTAGGCCGCGTACACACGGGCGGATTGTCTGCCCAACTTAGTCCGCTGAACCGTGTTTCAGCGGACAATCCGCTCGTGTGTGGGCTTCAGCGGACTTTTTCAGCGGACAGTCTGACGGACTTTGTCTTTCGGAATTTCCGTAATTTTGTCCGTCCAAACTTGGTTTTGTCCGTCCAAACTTGGTTTCAGCGGACAGTCCGCTCGTGTGTAGGCAAGTTGGACGGACTAAGTATGGCGCATGCTCAGAAAGGATTTACACGGCCGAAGGTTGCATTGCAGTGTATTGGATGTCGTTTTTCTAGTCCCGTCGTACGTGCTGTACACGTCATCGCGCAAGTTTTCAGCGGACTGTCTGTTCATCGTGTGTGGTCAAGTCCGTTCATTCAAAATTTGGACGGACTGTCTGTCGGATTGTCTGACGAACTTAGTTGGGCAGACAATCCGCCCATGTGTACGCGGCCTTACATGTCACTGATCTCTGCTCCAATCACAGGGAGCAGAGATCAGTGACACTGTTGCTATTTAGGCAGAACAGGGAGATACTTGTTTACTTTAGCATCCCCCCCATTCTTCCTCCCCATGAGACGATTGTGGGTATCCTTGCAGCGATCAAGTCTGCGGGACCCATGATCGGACTCATGGAGGTCCCGACCGTCACGCACTGGCACATGGCAAATTTAAAGGGATGTACCCGTAGGCCCATTTGCTTGTCCGTGCCATGTACATCGGCATGCGCCGGTTGAGAAATGGTTAGGTAAAGGCCTACTTGTTTTTTGGCCATAGTTATATTATGGATCACAGGAATGCACTTAGTTCTGCACTCCTGTCACCCATATTTAGCCCACTGTCGGCTGACATCACAGAGCCCGTCCAGAGCCTGTCTGGCAGCCTCTCAGTGTGCTGCTGGCATGCCTTCCACAGCTCAAGTGAGAACTGGAGGGGCAAAGCACAGAGCGGTGACTGAAAGTGCTCAGAGAGGACCCAAGAACTGAGCGATCAGCAATCTTTGATGACTCGGTTTTTGATGTAGAGGTGGCAGGGGATAGATGCAGCATCAGATTGATCTTGCATCCACCCAGTTAAGTAAGGATGTTTGGTTTTTTTAATCCCACACTTCTCTTTTAAAGTGGTTCTAAAGGCTCAAGTTTTTTTTTTTTTAACTTAATGCATTTTATGCATTAAAGTGTTACTAAGCCCAGAACCTGCATTCACTATATCTGGTCTCCCAAAGTACACATAACATGGAAATGCAATTATTTTTAGTAAATATAAACTGATAATTACCTTTTCTCATCAGCAGTATATGGAAGCCTTGTGACTTCTATCAGTTCCTAGTAAAGCTTGTAGGAGGAGTTTTCATTCCCTGATCCTCTGTTTGGACAGTTCTGATTGGCCCTGTGCTGATCACATGCACCATCCCAAGAAATAAAAATAGCTCTCTAGCAATAGCATGTGGCTCTGTAAATATCAGGTTATTTTTTTGGAAAAGAAAAAAACTAACAAGTTAGTTAAACCATGCTCTCTTACAAAGTGCAAGTGCATAAACAACAAAATGGTTAATACAACAAAACTAATAAAAAATTGCTATTTTTTTCATTTAATTCATATAACGTGCTGCTCTCATATCCTCACGATTTTTCACGGTATACTAACTTATTCCAATTGCGTGGATTGGTGGTATTTCCATTTTATTTTTATTTTTTTGGAGACAGTGAAAGAAGAGGAGGATCAGAGAGACAGGATCAAACAGCCTTTATACACAATGCAAAGGATTAACCCCCTTTAGGTTCTACAGTGAGTAGAACAAGCATGCTTTACTGCATACACAGACTGATTTTATGTTGTGGGTTTAGTAACACTATAAGTTAAAAAAAACCTTCTAGGTGCAGCTCCCCCAGTCCCCACCTTATACTTACTTGAGCTCCATCTTTATCCAACAATGTGCATAAGAGCAGTGGCTCTACTGTGTCTCTCTCTCTCTCTCTCCTCATTGGTTCTACCGGGTCTCTCTCTCCTCATTGGTTCACACAGCAGCAGGAGCCATTGGCCCCTGCTGCTGTCAATCACAGCCAGTAAGCCATTGGCTCCTGCTGCTGTCAATCACAGCCAGTAAGCCATTGGCTCCTGCTGGTGTCAGTCACAGCCAGTGAGCCAATAAGGAGAGAGCAGGGGCGGCGCTGAACTGCACTCAGTTGTGGATGGCAGGTACCTTTTGTCAGAATACACTAGTCAGCGGGGGAGATTAATCCATCTGCACTGTTTAGCATAGATGGAGGTATCTGTTATGCCTTGTACACACGGTTGTAAATTCTGACGGATAAGGTCCGATCTGATTATGTTGTCGGAAAATCTGATCGTGTGTGGGCTCTATCAGACTTTTTCGAGATGGAAAAAGTTTGAGAGCTGAAAATTTTACGACAGCAAAATCCGATCAGACTTTTTCCGATCGTTTTTTAGAGAATTCCTACAGACAAAGTGCCACGCATGCTCATATTCAATTTCGAGATCAAAGCTATTGGCTACTAGCCTCTTCGTAGTCCCGTCGTACGCAACAAACGCCACCTCGTTCCGAATGATCGGATTTTCCAACAACTTTGTCTGACCGCGTGTATGCAACACAAGTTTCGGCCAAAATCTGTCGGAAAAAAATCAGACGGATTTTGTGTGTACGGGGCATTAGATTTCTTTAATTCAGCCCCCAGGGCTAGCTACAGAAATCCATAGTCCTTGATTTAAACAATAAATAAATAAAAAATGAAATGGCAACATTGTTTCTGAGTTTCTAGCATAGCTCCCAGGGGACAGCACAAGAACGGATAAAAATGTAAAATAGTAATAGCTGATTTGACTGAACGTACTAAAGTAGCCAAGTTGTATTTAAAGTGCGCTTATTATTTAAATACATACCAAACCATTGTAATCAACATAATAAAACACCACATTTGTTTAATTAGAAATTTATTGCATTATTTTTTATATCTCTTATAATTACAATATACTATACAATCACAGACACTGTTGTCAAACGATTGGACGTATATAGGAACATAACATGATACTTCGTCCTTTCTGACTGCTGGAAATGAGATGGGCCTCTTACAGAGATAAGATTGAGAAAATATGGGCCAAACAAAATAATGTGATTGTATGAATATACGGTATACTGTTTATATACATACACCAGGTACTGGGATGTACATGGTGCTGTACCTGACTGTAGCTGGGCTCATATGAAGTGAGTGAGCTATGATTCACAGAGAACCGGGTGCCTTGTGAATCCATCAAATGGGACAAATTGTACAGACACCATCAGTCAATACAAAGATGAATAAACTTTAGGAAAAACAGCCATGGTTTAGCATATATTAAGTGTATTTTATTAAATACATCACTTTACCAAAATAAATAAAATGGGGATAACATGATATATGTACAACTGGATATGATCCATTGCATCAAAGTTAAAGTGAACCTGTTCATTCCTCAAGACGTTCTAAATAAACACCCACCAAAACTCTGGCACACTGGCTTCAACCGGAGAATCGGAATGGCTGTTAAATGACCAACTCTATGCCCTTGTACACACGGTCGGAGATTCCGACAACCAAATCCATCGGATTTTGTCCGTCGGATTTTGTCGGACCGATTTTGTCCGAAACTGTTGTATACACACGCTCGGACAAAGTTGTCTGAAAATCCGACGTGATGACGTTATTTCGTTACGACGGGACTATGTTCAGGTTAGTAGCCAATAGCTTTGATGTAGGAATTTGATCTGAGCATGCGTGGCACTTTGTCCGATCGGAATTCTCTACACATGATCGGAGTATGTCTGATCGGAGCATTTTGTCTGAAAATATTTCCGGCAAGTTGGAAAATTTGGTCCGACGCATATTCAGACGGAAACAGTCCGATGCAGACCACACACAGTCGGAATATCCGACAAAACGCTCCAATCGGACACATTCCGTCGGAATCTCCGATCGTGTGTACAAGGGCTATGAGATAATTCTTCCTATGGACACCCACTCTGCCCGGCTCAAACCCTTATATTAGGAACAGCTCTAGGCACTGAGAATAGTTTTCTAAAGGAAAGTGTGTTGCTCATAGTATAGGCACGTTAGGGTAATCAGCCACTGGGTTCCAATAATCGTAACAGATTTATTGTATATAAAAAATGACCAAAGAATAAAGTGTCTTCATCACAGCCAGTAAACGTCCATGGTTTATAGTTATTCTGTAGGTCAGAAAATTAAATGGAGATTGGCTGCTACAGACAACATCCTAGTATCACCGTTGCTCTAGTTGTAGTAAATGAGTCTTTGTGAATGGTAGGATTGTGAGAAGCCATATGTGTAGAAGTGCTGTTTCACATGTCTTTGTAAATACACATCTCTAGATTCATCTTTATATAATGGAATCCCATCACTCATGCCGGTCTTTCACGATCAAGGTCTTTACAGGCTACATTGTCATCTTGGAAGATGTCATTCTCTGTTGTTGGGTGCTCCAGAACCTTCTTTTGCTTCCTCAAACATTTCTTGGAGGCTATGAAAACAGAGGAGGGGGGGTGATATATAAAAGTCAAGGTGGTGCAGGTCAGGAGAACCATGGAAATTTCTCTCAGATGCGAAGATTATGAAATTACAGAATTCTCCCCTTTATTATGTAAAACATTAAGTACATTATACTATGGTATAATCTATTCTATACTACAGCCACAGAAGCACGTGGAGAGCTCATTGCCATTATTTGCAGAAAGGGTGTTTTCATTAGTGAGTTTTCTAATAATTAAAACCTTTAACAGAAAGATACTGTATGTGGGCTATCGTTGCTGATCTTCTTCTGAAATTGCTAGTCGCCCTGTTCTTCTGTACTGTGTAGCTTCAATACTTTCTCAGTTACTGTCTGAACTAGACAAGCATTATCAGTTTACGGCCAAATGGCAACATCACGTTGCCTCTGACTTCTAGCTTCACCAGAAGGTTGGTGATGTTACTACTGCTGCTCACTCTTCTGCTTGCTGAGAAGAAAGCTGTACCTGGGGACCTGCTAGCAAAGATCTCCCTGCTTCTGCATCATTCATTTTGTGGATCCACTAATCCTGATGCATCTTGTTTATTTCTCCATCATTCATCAGGTGGGAAGCTCTAACATAAGGGATTGTAGGGATACCCCTGTTACAATCCCTGGTAGCCCGGCATTCACTTCCAGACACTCCAAGACAATGAAAAACAGTCTGTCAGTTTTGTTTTTGTATTTTATTGAGGGAATTGAACTTGGATGGGGTATGGGAAATATGGGATGCCCAGTAGAAAAAAAGCAATTTGCTTGGGACAAATAGGTACAGTTCAGTAGGTTTGCTCCATTTCTCCTCCAGCACATCACTTCCCCTCTAATGTTCCAGGCACAGCTAGCACAACGGGGTTGGGCCTGACTCGGAATCAGCCAGACCTTTTGCAGGCAGGGACCGCGGGCCCTTATATTGTATCAGATAGAAAGTTTGTGTGTGCTAGCTCTCCTATCTCTGGTTACTAAGCCCAGTAACCCATCTTCAGGCCCTGCCAGCCCTCCTGGCTTTAGCTGCCCTTCTCCACTGCCCTTGATAACACAGTTCCTCCACTGGGTCTGCACCCATCCCAGACTGCATGCTCCCAGTCCTCTCAGGTGTGCTTCCCCAGTCCTGACTGTGCTTGTAACTCACCAGCCCTCCTGGCTGTGACAAGTTGTTTTGCTGCAGGTAGCCTATAGGCAATACTAATTACTTGTCCTCTGCCTGTCTTTCTGGCCACAGTTTCCACACTAAAAGTAGAACTAAGGGCAAAGCTTTTTAATTTTTTTATTTTGTACCATCAAATGCAGCCACTGTGCCACCAAATGCAGCCACTGTGCCCATCAATTGCTGCCACCGTACCATCAAACGCAGCCACTGTGCCCATCAAAAGCAGACACTGTGCCATCAAACGCAGCCACTGTGCCCATCAAACGCAGCCACTGTGCCCCATCAAATGAGCCCACTGTGCCATATAAAATGCTGCCAGTGTGCCCCCCGCCCACCGTCTGCACTTATCCTGTCTCGGTGGGACAGCACCTCAATGCTCCTTAATGTCTTCTCCCGTCCTCTGCCATGATTGGACGCCTGATAGGCATCCAATCGCAGCGCCTGTCATTTCAGCCAATCAGGTGACGGGTAACAGATCTGAGCACCTGATTGGGGGAGAGACGGTTTAGTGTTAGGAAAGCAAATATTCATTCACTTTTGCCCAGTATTGCCCAGTATTATTATAGGCTTACCTGTATGTGGACGTCAGAAAGTGGAGTTTACTACTGCTTTAATGTCCTCTTTAGGGATGAGCTTTGAGTTTGAGTTGAACAGTGAATAATTTGGGGTGTTTGCGGAAAATGCAAAAAGCCACGGAATACCCTGTAAAAGTCTATGGGAGAAATCGAAAGTGATAATTTTTTGTAATGGAAACCTGCGTTACATTAGAGGGGGGCGGGGTTACCCATACATCACTGGGGAAGCCCGACTTTCCCCTTGCGTCAGAGGGGGTGGGGTCAGGTGACGGGTGGCCCCGTCCTCCTCAGCTAAGACGTGTCAGGCTGCCGGGATTGCCGCAGTGTCTCCGGTGGAGACAGGATGGATGCGCTGCGCTGGCCCATCGGGAGAGATCACCCATTGCTGGAACCCAGAGAAGAGATCACCCATCGCAGGATACCAAGAGTGGATTACCACCACTGGAATCTTTTTTTTTTTATTTTTTTTAATAAAGGACTTTTCCCAACGGTGTGTGTGTGTGTTTTTTAACAATTTTTTTCACTTTTTTTGTGAAATGGTAAGGGTACCCCCTTACCATTTCAAACGGGGGGGGTGGGATCTGGGGGTCCCCTTGTTAAAGGGGGCTTCAAGATTCTGATAAGCCCCTGGCCTGCAGACCCCACAACCACTGGCCATGTGCTTTGAGGGGTCACACACCCCCAAAGCATCCTCCCAATGTTGAGGGCATGTGGCCTGGTACAGTTCAGGAGGGGGGGGGCGCTCTCTCATCCCCCATCTTTTCCTGCGGCCTGCCAGGTTTGCGTGCTTGGATAAAGGGTCTGGTATGGATTTTTGGGGGGAATTCCACGCCATTTTTTTTTAAATTTGGCGTGGAGTTTCCCTTAAAGTCCTGGTATGGATATTTGGGGGGAACCCCACGTTATTTTTGTTTTAAAAATTGACGCAGGGTTACCCTTAATATCCATACCAGACCTGAAGGGCCTGGTAATTGAATTGGGGGGAACCCCACGCTTTTTTTTTTTTAATCAATGACTTTCAATGACTGTTCTCTGTATTAGGGGGGAGCCGACAATTCATTATAGTCGCGAGTGCTTTTATATGACTTTTTTTCCTGCAGAAATTACACTTTGTGCAGGGACAGTTCTAAGCACGGGAAACATGCGCCCCTTCACAGGCATACTATAGACACCCCCCAGGTACGAAATTTAGAGGAATATTACACTTTTATTGTTTCACTTTAAGCATTATTAAAATCACTGCTCCCGAAAAAACTGCCATTTTTAAAACTTTTTTTGCATTGATACATGCCCCCTGGGGGAGGACCCAGGTCCCCAAACACTTTTTATGACAATAACTTGCATATAAGCCTTTAAAATTAGCACTTTTGATTTTGAACGTTCGAGTCCCATAGACTTTAATAGGGTTCTAAAGTTCACACGAAGTTTAGGTCTGTTCGCAGGTTCTGGTGCGAACCGAACCGGGGGGGTGTTCTGCTCATCCTTAGTCCTCTTTTACCCACTGTCTAAATAATTTGTTTTAGATAAACCTGCTCTCTAAAACATAACCAAATAATAGGTAAAATTTTGTTCTATCTGTGCAATGCAATACAGTATATTGTTTCCTCTGTTATACTGGCTACTAATAGAACAGCTGTAGTTACACCTTTGCTCCAGTTCTTTGAAAGCTCTACTACACCCACCTTGAGACAGCCTCTTCTTCCACCGGCTGTGATTCCTTTCCTTAGAATAATTGCCTCTGGATGTCTCTGCCTGGGAATGCTGGGATTGTTCCATCTCCCCCTGTAAAACAGAATTTAGAATAAAGGTGAGACTTTCAAAGAATTCCAGCAACTTTTGCCAGCTTGAAGCGGTTGTAAACCACTGGACATTTTTTATTTACCCTGCAAAGTAATGTCATAATGTGCTAGTATGCATCACACACTAGTACATTGTGTTAAACTTACATTAAAACAAAGCCCTTCCAGCGCCCAGATGTCAGAGCTGCAGGCGCTCCCATCTTCACTCGTCTTGCTTCCAAGTTCGCAGACTCCGGCTTTGTGACTGGCCGGAGCTGCAATGACATCACTCCCGCACATGCGTGAGGGAACCCGCGATTCACAGCGCAGGGCTCTGAAGGAACGGCACGGGTGTCACTGGCTGCAGGTAAAGTAAATATCTCCTAAACGGTGCACATTTAGGAGATATTTACAGTACACTACCTATACAGTGCCTTGCAAAAGTATTCACCCCCCTTGGCATTTTTCGTGTTTTGTTGCCTGGAATTAACATGGATTGTTTGAGGATTTGCATCATTTAGTTTACAGAACATGCCCAAAACTTTGAAGATGTTTTTTTTTTTTTGTATTGTGAAGCAAACAACAAAATAACAGAAAAAGTCAATGTGCATAACTATTCACCCCCTAAAGTCAATACTTTGTAGAGCCACCTTTTGCGGCTATGACAGCTCCAAGTCGCTTTGGATAAGTCTCTATGAGCTTACCACATCTTATCACTGTGATTTTTGCCCATTCCTCCTTGCAAAACTGCTCCAGCTCCTTCAAGTTGGTTGGATTGCGCTTGTGAACAGCAATCTTTAAGTCTGACCACAGATTTTCTATTGGATTGAGGTCTGGGCTTTGACTAGGCCATTCCAACACATTTACATGTTTCCCCTTAAACCACTCAAGTGTTGCTTTACAGTGTGTTTGGGGTCATTGTCCTGCTTTAAGGTGAACCTCCGTCCTTGCCTCAAATCACACACAGAGTGGTACAGGTTTTGCTCAAGAATATCCCTGTATTTAGCACCATCCATCTTTCCCTCAACTCTGACCAGTTTCCCAGTCCCAACTACTGAAAAATCCCAAACAGCTACCTAATAAGTTACAGTATGCAAGGAGGTGAAGGGTGGTGGCAAATGGAGCTGGGTCAGCATAGACAGTAAATAGACACTCCCAGAAGAGGGAAGGTCTATGATGTGCAAGCGGTGGGAGGGCTGTGATAGAGCATTGACTCTCCTTAACCACTTCCCACCCAAGGTATGTACCTGTATGTCCTCAGGTTTCAGTACTTATATTGGGATATGATGCTGGCGATTCTATTTTATGCAGAAGTGATCTGAGTGGCTAAATAGCCACTCGATCATTTCTGTGGGTGGCGGAAGGGGGTCTGCGCTGTACAGAGAAAGAGAGGAACTGACATTGTTCCCCTCTCTCTGAAACCCCGGAAACTGGGAGTGACGAGTAGTTTGTCACTTCTGGTTCCGCCCCTTTTCTTTACATGGCCACCAGCAGCCGAGAAAGCAGCCAATCTGTGTCTAATCGGCTGCATGGGAGGCCAGAGGAGAGATGAAGAGGACCTGTCACGGCCCATGCTGTCACAAGGGATGTTGTTTATTCCTTGATAGCAATAAAGTTAGTACAAAAAAGAAATAAAAAAAACCTGTGAAAAAAAAAATTGTGTATAAAAAAAAAAAAAAATTATAAAAAAAAAACCTAAAGTTCCCCTTATGTGCAAATGCGAACGCATACAATACTCCTGTGCGCAAACGGTGATCACACCACACATGTGAGTTACTGTCGCAAAGTCAGAGTGAGGGCGCGTACACACGGGCGGATTGTCTGCCCAACTTAGTCCGCTGAACCGTGTTTCAGCGGACAATCCGCTCGTGTGTGGGCTTCAGCGGACTTTTTCAGCGGACAGTCTGACGGACTTTGTCTTTCGGAATTTCCGTAATTTTGTCCGTCCAAACTTGGTTTTGTCCGTCCAAACTTGGTTTTGTCCGTCCAAACTTGGTTTCAGCGGACAGTCCGCTCGTGTGTAGGCAAGTTGGACGGACTAAGTATGGCGCATGCTCAGAAAGGATTTACACGGCCGAAGGTTGCATTGCTGTGTATTGGACGTCGTTTTTCTAGTCCCGTCGTACGTGCTGTACACGTCATCGCGCAAGTTTTCAGCGGACTGTCTGTTCATCGTGTGTGGTCAAGTCCGTTCATTCAAAAGTTGGACGGACTGTCTGTCGGATTGTCTGACGAACTTAGTTGGGCAGACAATCCGCCCGTGTGTACGCGGCCTGAGAGCAATAATTTTAGCACCACACCTCCTGTGCAACTCTAAACTGGTAACCTGTAAAGGTGTTTAAAGCGTCACCCATGGAGAATTTTAAGCGCTGTAGTTTGCCGCCACTCCACGGACAGATGCAATTTTAAAGCGTGACATGTTTGGTATCTATTTACTCGGTGTAACATCATCTTTCACATTATACAAAAAAATTGGGCTAACTTTAGTGGGTTTTTTTTTTTATTCAAGAAAGTGTTTACCAAAAGAATTGCATTTGAAAAACCACTGCGCAAATATCATGCGACAAAAAAATTGCAACACCAACCATTTTATTCTATAGGGTCTATAATTTTCTAGCAAAAAAAACGTAGATTTTTACATGTAGAAGCAAAGTAGTTATTAGTATTCATTTTTATAGGAACAGTACATACCTCACTATCGGTTGTATCTAAATCTTCATCCATGTCTCGATGTGGCGAATTCCCATCTGTTGCTCGTCCTTCTTCCTCCTCATCTGTTGGTACAGGACAAGCATGTTATACAGTTCACCCTCCCAATTTATTTTACTGACAGTCTACATGTACAAAACACATGGCTGCTACGAGTTAAACGACATAGGATTAAAGAATACCTGCTATGAGTATAAGGACTGCCACTGCTGACTACTCATGATAGATAAGAGGCAACATCACTTTACTCATTCAGAGCAAACAGACAGTGTCTGTGTAAAGCAACCCCCCCCCCCCCCCCCGTCTACCTGATACTTACCTGTCCAACACTTCCTGCTTCCTCTGCCGCAGCTACTGCCAAAATACCCTGTACTTCCAGAAATGGGGAAGCATGTGACCTCCTCCCATGATACAATGCTGAGGCCTGTAAGCCAATCACTAGACCTGAGCACTGGCACATGACGAAGAGGGTTATGTCACTGCTCCCTCTAAGCTTTAAAAGCAGCAGAGAGAAGCCGGTACTAAAGTTTAAATAAACGTAACAATCAGCTTCTCTTAGGATCTGTTAAATATACAATTAAAAAAGTGTTTTGTAATCCAGTAAAAAAAAAATAAAAATCCAGTAAGCTTGAATAGCAATTTCACAACTTTGTAAATGTAGATAAGGTCAAAACAAAATGGGAACAAATTCTGAAAAAATGGAATGTGCGGCTTTATGCTCTGAAGACTGGCAGGAGAAAAGCTGCTTAAAAAACGCACCCAAAGCCACGTATTGCACACTTTCCATGATTCCATTCATTTTTTTCTGGCCATTGGAATGCATTAATTCTCAAATGTGCCTAAACACGTTCAGGCATGTCAAGTGTTTTTTTCTGCTCTTCTCCTGTGCTTGTGATGCAGCAAAATACATTTTTTAGACCTTAAAATAGGCCCCTAAAGGTGACCGTTCTAGGATGGCAGGAAATGAAAGGGATGAGGGAAAAGGTCCCACAATGGTTTCTTGCACCAGGACCCTAAAGGTACATGGATATATTAAAGGACCTACAGTAATGCTCAATGTAATTTAATGTAATACAGGGACGTTTGTAAAGGTGTCGCAGGGGTCGCCATTGCGACCCGGCCCCATGCTCCAGGGGGCCTGAGCAGCCCCCCTGTATGCCTTGATAGCAGGGTGGCAGCATGTAGAGGAACTGATCCCCTCCATGCAGTCGCTGAATGCCCGCTTCTTCTTTTCTCCCTCCTGCAAACATTCAGCAGCTGCAGGAGGGAAATTGAGTACATCGGTTCCTCCACATACTGCTCCCAGCGCCCCCTATCGCTGTCCTGCTGCTCTGGGCCCCTGTGTGCTTCCCTTGCCCCCTCCTGCCCCCCGCGCACCGCTGCTGTGTTTCCCCTTCCCACCTCCTGCTGGCTGCTGCAAGGGATACTGTCAGCATGGAGAGCAGGAAAGAGGCTGGTAAATGTGTAATTTGCCAGCCTCTTCATTGTCTTAATGAATAGAGTCACCAATACCAGTACCAATCACTGACACTGACACTAACACTGTTTTTTTTTGTCCATTCTTTGCTGGGGTATAGTCAACCTTGTTTATTATGCCTCAGTTTAATAAACGGGAAGCCTCTGTACAGAGCTATACTTGTTCATTCATTCTGTGCAGCTGAGGCTGCAGAGAAAGGAACTGATGAATGGTCTGTATAGACCCCTGATATTTAACCAAACAAGGGTCCTAAAAAGTGATTTAAAAAAAGTTGGTAAAAAATAATAAAAAATAAAACAACAAAAATAAAAAAACGACTGACACCAGTGGCAGAACTACCAGGGTTGCAAAGGTCACTCTGGCATTCTGCCGAATCTCCAAATGAAATAGTAACGAATAGTAACAAATTCAGTTGAAATCCGTTAAAATATATTTTGTTTATTCATTTTCTAACAAATTCCAACTTCTCAAAACAATTAAAATTCGGATCGGTCGGAAAAAAAAAATAGTTTTGAATTCTGTGTGAAGAAATAGTTGTTAAGCCGACCGCCTGCGTCCTTAACAGCCATGAGTCATTACCTGTCAGCGGGCTTCCCCACTGACAGATGAATGTAAAGCAAAGAATGCTGGAAATTGCCCGGCAATAGAAAAATTTAAACAAAAACAGCATAGAATCCCTCCACCCCCAAAATGTAATTAAAAAAACAGGTCCCCCTCAAAATCCATACCAGGCCCTTATCCAAGCATGCATCCTGACAGGTCAGAAAAGGGGGGACGGCAAGCGCCCCCCCCCCCTCCTGAACCATACCAAGTCACATGCCCTCAGCATGGGGGGTGGGTGCTTTGCGACCCCCCCATCCCAAAGCACCTTGTTCCTGTGTTGATGGGAACAAGGGCCTCTTCCCGACAACCCTGGGCTGTGGTTGTCGGGGTCTGCAGGTTGGTGGCTTATCCTAATCTGGAAGCCCCCTTTAACAAGGGGGCCCCAAGATCCTGCCCCCCCTGTATGTGAATGGGTATCGGGTACATTGGACCCCTACCCATTCACCAAAAAAGTGTCAAAAAGTAAAAACTACAAGAAACTGTTTTTCACAAGTCCTTTATTAAAAATAAATAAAATAAATAGTGTCCCTCGATGTAGAGCCATTGTCAATCATGATGCCCACATGACCCAAAAAAATAGAAAAATGAAAAACGCTCCGCCTCCCGCCGACTGCCCGCTCTTTGTTTTGACAGTTCTTATATAAGCAAGGGATGTGGCCACCCAGCTATGTCACTCGGTGGCACCGCCACCTTCTGACATCACTTGTCAAAAACTGTTTCTTGTGGTTTTTACTTTTTGACACATTTTGGTGACCTGCGCACTTAATAGTACCTTTTGCATGGAGGCCAGGTTCAAGCCCCACCATCCAAGTGGACATAGAAGATGCCCGCTCGCCATAAACGAAATAAAATTTTACGGAAACAAATTAGTAACATATTGAATCTATCCGAAACTAAGCCTACAGATACTTTTCATTGATTTGCAGAACTTTTTAAGCGGTCTTCCTTTATTCACCTGATTCCCGATGTCTCTTGTTTCCCATTTCTGGTCTTTTCATGAGGGGATTCAACTCTCTGGTCACCTCTGTGCCCTTGTTGTGTTTCTGAAAAAGAAGAACTTTATGTAAGAATTGGAATTCTTTTTTTACAGGTTGTGTTTGCAATTGACTTTCCTAAAACTCCTGATGACAAAAGTTAGGAAAGACTCTTAAGCTTATAGATATGGGGGAGTATTTCACATCCCTCGTGTGACAATGCATCAGCCTGACTGGCCAAACCCCCGAGGCCTTAACACTGTCATGTGGGGAGAGACAGTTGGGAGGCTACGAGGGAGCCTGGATAGGTGAGTTTTGCTGTGGATGGGGTGGTGGTCGGGCTATCAACAGATATTGTTAATTTGCCCTGAATGGGCAGATGACAGTGTCCCTTTGGTATTATTTTTGACAGGGGTAACATCATTACTTTCCAAATGTACAATATGTTTTACTGGCTTGACCTCAGTTTTCATTAAATATAAAGTTGGATATTACAAGACATACCCCACTGCTTTCTGAATGTAAGTTCCATTTCACAGACTGATATCATCAGTATCCAGGTATATTGTAATTATAATGGGATAATGACTAATCTCCAGTGTAAGTTCTGCTCTACGGAGTGACATTGCTACTTTCTGGATATAAGTTATGGTTTACATTGGAGGCAATAAAATTTCAAGGCTTACTTCCTCTGCTTTCATATTTTTGCCCATTCAATGACCACAGAATGGCATTCCACTGTCTCCCTGGAACTATGGTATACTGTATCTCAATGTGAATTTGAGGGTCTTAGTTCTAGAGTAAGGTGTATATGTAATAGTTCTTATTACAATGTCTTGAACACCATGTTACTATTTTGCACTATATTGCCTCAATGTATGATCAAAATCTTAGTAAAAATTATTGAAGATAAAAACTAGGCCTGTTTGACACGGGTTTCAGCTTGTAAAAGAGCAATGTGAACAGCAAGCTTTGACAAAGCATTTGCAAGCTTTGTTGAAGCTATTAAAGTACCATTCAGCTCCAGTTTCTAAATGTTGAACACAGATTCTAATGGTGATTGACGCTTTAACCCCCCCCCCCCCTTTAATCGCCTCTTGTTCTAGGATGAGGTCATATGACGTCGCCCCAGTGTCTCTGCTTCTGCGCACACGTGATCTTGGACACGGAGCGAACCCAGTTTCGGTAAAGAGACTATGACGCGGCTCTTTACCCACGTGATCGGCTGTGTCCAATCACAGCCAATCAGATGTAAACAGGGAAGTGCTGTTTATCATCTCTCCTTGCCTCACACTGACAGAGTGTAAGGAGAGGAGAGACAATCAGCAGCATCTCCTCGCAAGGGATATCTGTAGGTTGAATTGAATCAGGGCACTGATCATCAGTGTCCTGATGATCAGTGCAGCCCCAGCAGTGCCCATCATTGACACCGATCAGTGCCCATCAGTGATGCCAGTCAGTGCTGCCTTTCAGTGCCCATGAGTGCCTGCTCATCAGTGCTGCCCATTAGTGCCCATCAGTGCTGCCCATTAGTGCCACCCATCAGTGCCGTCTATTTGTGCCACCTATCATTACCCATAAGTGCCACCTATCAGTGCCCATCAGTGGCAGCCATCAGTGCTGTCTATCAGTGCTCATCAGTGCCGTATACCAGTGCCACCTATCATTGCCCATCAGTACTGTATATTAATGCCTCCTTATCAGTGCCACCTAATCACTGCCCTTCAGTGCTGCCTTATCAGTGCCCATCAGTGCAGCCCATCAGTGCCTATCAGTGCCACCCCATCAGCGCACATCAGTGATGGACAAAAATTACTTATTTACAAAATTTACTTTTTTTCTGTCTTTTTTAGTTTTTTAGCAAGAAATACAAAAACCCAGCAGTGATTAAATACCACCAAAAAAAAACTATTTGTGTGAAAAAAAAAATTATTTGGGTACAACATTGCATGACCGTGCAATTGTCATTCAAAGTGTGACAGCGCTGAAAAATGAAAATTGGCCTGGGCAGGAAGGGGGTGAAAGTGCCCAGTATTAAACGAGCTACTAGCAGGCTTCATCACTTCTTGAAGCTTATTAAAAGCCTGCTAGAAGCTTGCTTAAAGTGGCAACCAGCACTCTCATTATGATCTGTGTTCAACATTTAGAAACTTTCGTTGGATGGTACTTTAAACACTTCAACAAAGCTTTCTAAAAACTCTGCAAATGCTTTGTTAAAGCTTGCTGTTCACACTGCTCTTATATAAGCTGAAGTCTGTGTGAAACAGGCCTTACATTTTATAGTTGTACCCACCATCAGGTCCTGCTCTGTGACTCTCTCGCGTTCACTATTAGCCACCAACATGAAATCTTCTGTGCGAACCCCATGTACATGATCGAATACTGATGCCCTGTTCGGAGGTGAATCATTATTTCTGGAAGATAGATTTGCCATATGGCTTTCATAATGGCCCTTTGGTTCTCTGTTGATGTCACTCTGAGAGCTGTAATACCCTCTCCTGGTGTCAGACAGATCAAGTGGCTTATCTATCATGACATCTTCCTCAGAATGGACCCTCTTCTCTGGCTCTGCACACTTTTCCTCTTTATGTGACCAATCCTTCTCTTCCTCTTGGCTGTCTTGATGTCTGCTATTCTTCCTATGTGTGCTTAAGGCTTGTATCAGTGACAGCTCCTTCTCAACGGGGCTTTCCCTCAATAGATATTTAGGTACGTCTGTTGGTGAACTGGGTGATCTGAGTCCTTGGTGCTGCTTGGCTATTACATATTGAAGCTTGTCTCTTTGGTTGGTTAGACTCATTCTGTTTTTGTATCCTTGCTCCCTCATGTATAACATGGCACCCTGTATCTCTGCCATTGCAGCTTTTTCCTCCCAGTCATCATCAGAACGCTTCCTCTCCACTGGCGACTCACGATTCTTGCCCATAACATATCCAACTGGCCCGTCACTGGGCATGCCTTGATTGCGCTGTGCTAGGCGCTTTTGTACGAAGTGGTGCCGCAGAAGGTTCAGTTGTTCTTCAGGGATGACATGTTTCAGAGCATCCAGAGGAGAAGGTGCTTCAGGCAAATCTGTTCTGTTTTCCTTTGGATGTCTGCAAATTAGACTAGATCAGTAAGAATGAAATGCTCTTTCCTAATTACTCAATAACACAGTACTAGAATCTATTGGCTGAAAGCCCAACTACAGGGACAGGACAAGGGTGGGCAGAAGGGGTGGCTGCCCTGGGCACCATGAGGCGTAGGGACGCCATAATGAGATTAGAGGGGAGTTGATGGGGGGAGCAACAGGGGGTAAGTAGGAGGGGCAATTTGGGGGGTGCCAAGAGTCATAATTTAGGGGGATGTGTGGTGGGAGGGGGGATAGAGGGAAGATGATTTCTGCTAGGGGAGGAATTTGGGGTGGAATTTGTGCTGGGAGGGGGGATTTGAAGTAGGGGGGAGGTAAGATGTGAGGGGTAGAGGAATTGGGTTAGGATGGGTGAATCTTTTTTAGGGAGGGGCATTTGAGCTGGGGGATAGGCATGGGGGCAAAGATTTGTGCTGAGAGGGGGGATTTCAGCAGGGGGTGGATTTTTACTGGGAGAATTTATACATAGGGGATTTGCAGATTATCGCTCAGTGTTTTTTGTGGGGGGGGGGGGGGGGGCACATAATGCTCATAAACCTTGGGGGGCAGCAGTTTGGCATGTTTTCCCTAGGCTCCTGATGGCCTTGTCCCACCACTGCCCAACTATATAGAAAAACTTCAGCAATAAATAAAATCAGCAAGTGGAATGGTATTGTTGTACAGAAAATACTACAACTTTGCTAAAAAAACTTAAACTCCTAAGATGTACAGTGCCTTGAAAAAGGATTCACACCCCTTGAAATTTTCCACATTTTATTACAACCAAAAACGTAAATGTATTTTATTGGGATTTTATGTGATAGACCAACACAAAGTGGCACATAATTGTGAAGTGGAAGGAAATGATAAATGGTTTTCAAAATGTATATGTGAAAAGTGTGGCGTGCATTTGTATTCAGCCCCCCAAAGTCAATACTTTGTAGAACCACTTCTCACTGCTATTACAGCTGCAAGTCTTTTTGGGGATGTCTCTACCAGCTTTACACATCTCGAGAGGGACATTTTTGCGCAATGGCTCAAGCTCTGTCAGATTGGATGGAGAGCGTCTGTGAACAGCAATTTTCAAGTCTCGCCACAGATTCTCAATTGGATTTAGATCTGGACTTTGACTGGACCATTCTAACACATGAATATGTTTTGATCTAAACCATTCCATTGTAGCTCTGGCTGTATGTTTAGGGTCGTTGTCCTGCTGGAAGGTGAACCTCTGCCCCAGTCTCAAGTCTTTTGTATGGGACTTCTTATGGCTTTCTTTCAACAATGTCTTTCTTTTTGCCACTCTTCCATAAAGGTCAGATTTGTGGAGAGCACGGCTAATAGTTGTCCTGTGGACAGATTCTCCCCCCTGAGCTGTGGATCTCTGCAGCTTCTCCAGAGTTACCATGGGCCTCTTAGTTGCTTCTCTAATTAATGCTCTCCTTGCCCGGCCTGTCATTTTAGGTGGACGGCCATGTCTTGGTAGGTTTGCAGTTGTGCCATATGCTTTCCATTTTCTGATGATGGATTGAACAGTGCTCCGTGAGATGTTCAAAGCTTGGGATATTTTTTTATAACCTAACCCTGCTTTATACTTCTCCACAACTTTATCCCTGACCTGTCTGGTGTGTTCCTTGGCCTTCCTGATGCTGTTTGTTCACTAAGGTTCTCTAACAAACCTCTGAGGGCTTCACAGGACAGCTGTATTTATACTGAGATTAAAGTACACACAGGTGGACTCTATTTACTAATTAGGTGACTTCTGAAGGCAATTGGTTCCACTAGATTTTAGTTAGGGATATCGGAGTAAAGGGGGCTGAATACAAATGTATCCCCACACTTTCCACATATTTATTTGTAAAAAAAAAAAAATTGAACACCATTTATCATTTTCCTTCCACTTCACAATTATATGCCACTTTGTGTTGGTCACATAAAATCCCAATAAAATACATTCATGTTTTTGGTTGTAACATGCCAAAATGTGGAAAATTTCAAGGAGTATGAATACTTTTATCAAGGCACTGTATGTCCACCCTAACAATAAACTTGGATAGGCTGAGTCCTTAATCTGCATTCCCAGGCCCAATTTTGAGTTGCAACTGCTGTGTATTTATAAAGACACCTACAGTATAGGCAAAGGACAAGGAGACACATTTCGCATGAGGCTACAAGAAGCAATGAGTGGAGGCATGCAATGAACTTTATTCAACCTTACTATGTAACTATGTAACACAAAGAAGGTGGATATCACTTACACATCATTGGCAGAGCTGTATCTGTGGATGGGTGACGATGTGCCGCTCTGTCCGCACTTAACTCCTGGTCTCATTACAGCGATGGTTCCATGAAGCTGGTTGGAGATTCTCTGCTGGTTATGAGTGGTCAGAAGGACCTTCTGCACCCCAGACATAGTCTACAATAGGACAGACAAGGTTGAACCATATATCTTAAAAGATATTCTCAATAATTTCTTTAGGTTTGTTGGGTTGTGTACTTCCAAGACCTAGAAAGAGAAATTCACTTCACACTTCTAATCAGTTGACATTTCAGATAGCTGGAGGGGTTGGGAATCACCGCAGAGGATCATAAATGTTATTAGATCCAGGGGGTTGAGCGTTAGTCCTGCATGGTGCTCATATAGTAAAGTTTGACTCATTCTGCATTTTGTTTTGTGCTCCCCCTGGTGGGTAATGATTGATACACTTAATAGGCATAAAGCTCACCTTCAAATGAGGTGCCAGAGATAAATGTTGTGATACATCACGTACCAAGTCAATATGCCGAGTTTCATTGTTCATCATCTGGACGTTCTTGAGCACCGGTGACAAAGTTAGGACAGTAGGACTTGTTTCTGAAATGAGGTAAATGGAATGTCAGCGACTGCATTTTACAATGGACACAGACACCGATGAACCCAGGGAAAAGCATCTGTGATTGCCACAGCATCCAACCAGATTTCAACAGCTATTTTTCTAGAAAATCTCATCTCTGTGGGGCTCCAGACTCCATATTGGGGGTTACATCTAAAAGGCTAGGCATACGGTCACAAAACCTTTGCTGAAGGGAAGGCACATTTCTTCTGAACCCTCCCTTTCAACAGAGGTCACGTGACAATGCCCATGTGGTCAGCAATAACATGAAATTTGAGGAAAAATTTCTCTAGAAAATTTAAAGAGTAACTCCACTTTTGTTGAGAAAAAAACATTCCCCTCTGGGTGATCTATGTACATTTCAGGGATTTTAACAAATTTTGTTGCAGATTCCTACCTTTTGTTTTTCTGAAGAAATCCATGTTTGTTTGTCTATGTCCATGTTGTAAGGTAATCTAATGGGAGTAGTTTCTTAATTATCAACCAGCTGCTGCACCTGCAGGGCTTTAATGAGGAAAATTGCAGGGTCTGCATCACTTTAGACGTGATTTCATATTGGGATTATCTCACCAGAAATGACATTTTTTGTTGCGGGGATGCCTGATACCTGACTTGTATCTTACCTGGGATAATCAGTGAGCCAATCACACAAGCAGGAAATTATGTTTCTGGGGGTTGATCTGTGTACAGAACACCTCCTGTTTGCCATATTGCATTGCATTTTACATAAAATTGCAGAGCTGCAGATTGAAAAAGAAATGTACATTTTTAATAACATTTAATTACGATATGACTTGTGTCATAATTGTATGTGCTACATCTTTTTTTTTTATTTGCAATTTTTTTCACATGAAAGTGGAGTTTCCCTTTATTACTTTTCATTTATCTATTCCAGCAATATTGTTACTTAAAAAAAAAAAGGTCTTCTTTCCAGTAAATCGCTCATGAAAGAAATATAAAGGGTGTTGATTACTAACCTCCTTCTGAGAATGCTAGTTGCCTGGCTATCAAGCTGATGCACCAACGTTAGTACTTTCTGAATCGCTAATCAAGTGTGCATATCAGAAAAGTTGGAGGTAAGTCAGAAGTCCTTATCTACATAGCTGTTCCTTGATTCAAATTAATTAAGCAAGAGGATGAATATTACAAGTGGGTAACCAGCATTTTCAGAAGCAAAGGTCACCAATGGCAGCCTCCATGTTTGTCCCATAGCAGGAATTACTTTTAAATCAGTGTGCTCCCTCTAGTGGCTGCCACTTGCTGCTGATGACAGAGTAATCATACCTTGAACCAGCTATGATGAGAATGCATATAATGCTACTCAAGTCACACCTAGGGAGGCCCTATGCAGGCTACAACTGACCTTCTGAAGCTTTGTGATCAGAAACATTTTCTTGAGCCTCGCCATCTTTACTTGTCTGGGTTATGTGCTGTTCTGGGTTGTTTTTGGGGTTGGCAGCAGGGACCTCTGCGTGCGGTGATTGTGACGTGGCATTACTTTCAGGGCTATGGCTTCTAGATCTGTTCTTCTCACTGCAAACAAGCACAAGCCATGTGTATTATGAGAGTTTCAGCACACTCTGGTCGGAGTGACATGAGAGCTATAGAAGGAAATCCAAAGAAGAGAGACAGAATGCCGATTCCTGAAAATGGCCGCAAACCATCCTGAAATAATGAGGATCTATCACTTACTCCAAACGCCTGTGTTTTCTCAGCTCCTCAAGGAGAGACTTGTTTTCTTCCTTTAACAAATTAAATTGATTGGCTGAAATAAAAAAAAGTAAATGAAAGTGTGATAAAGACCACAAAGTAAAAAAAATAAATAGAAAAAGATGTCAAAGATGCATTACATGTGTTATAGTAAATGTATGTTTAAAGCTGAACTCCAGGCAAACAGCTAAATCCAGAGATGCAATACAGACATAAAAGCTGTTTTGCCCTGTAAGATTATTATTTTTGTCACATAGCACAGCCAACCTGGTGACCTGACTTTTCTCTGCTGCAGTTAAGCTTTACAGCTTGGTCACCTTCCTGCCCCCAACCTGTGTTTGGACAATGAAGACGCACATGGCAAACCAACGGGGTCATCTCTCTCCTCCTGTCAACATGTTCTTTATGAGCATATGTGCATACAAGAAACCCAGATGTCGGGAGATGAAACGCATAGGGTGGGGCTTGTCTGGATGTGATGACAGCACGCATGCCAAGGTCTGTGCTCGCAACCTGGTCATTGCCACTAAAGCCATCATGGCTTTAAAGAGGATACCCCTGTATCTTAGTGTCGGTGGCAACACAATTCTTTTTACGTGCCATTTTGTGGATTTTATTAATAAATGTCAAAGTTTGCACATGATGGAGGTCTCTTTCTCTTTTTATCTGGTTTTGATGAGCGGTACGAGCAGGTACTGGTATTCCCGTTCAGGGAGCGAAAGGTTCCTCTGGAGATAGCAGATTAAAAAGTGGGGTTCCTGTACTTAAACAAATAGCTAAAGCGCTATTATACTGGGGCTTGTATTAAACCTCTGGTGAGTTATTAGATTGTCTAATGGTGGTCAGCACATTACAAGAGGTGGATTACATAAGGAACTAAGGTATTTGGGAGAGAGTCACTCTGTATGAAGTTGACAAGTTTGGCACGGGACACTTTCATTAATAGAGATTTTTTTACACATGTGCATGGGACATTTGGAGGTGTAATTTGATGCAATGGACACTTCACTTCCCAGCAATACAGCTGTTGAATTCTATAGCAGCAGTAAAGAGCTACCAGTGGCAGCCAGTGGTATTTATTGGGGAGGGGCGGCAAACAGTGCACATCCAGCCACACCCCCCTGGATGGGTCACCCCCATCATGCCCCCCCCCGTCGGTCACTCGGCCGCAACACTTACCCCGGGCTTCCCCCTGGGCGACTGGCCTTCCTTGCGTCTCCTCTCCTCTCCTGTGTCTCCTCTATTCGCGTCTCCTCCCAGGGGCCAGCGTAGCTTCTCCAGGGGCTTCCCTCCTGGTGTCCGGCCAGGTTCCTGTGCGTCTCGTCTCCTCGCGTCTCCTTTCGGCCAATTGGGAAACGAGTCTCAGACCCGCTCCCTGATTGGCCGGGAGGAGAATTAGTGTGACAATAGCGAACACCGGGTGGGCTCAGAGCACAGTGCACTGTGCCCCCGAGCCCACTCTATTTTGAAGCCTATTAGAGCCTCTAGCTCTAATCACGTGCTTCCAAAAAAAAAAAAACACTCCCTCATTGGAATCCATGCATCCGGCACCCTGCATGTAGATTAGGGGGGCGCACCCATGGATGGGGGATGGCGCTTGTGAGCTCCTTATGGACGGACAGCCACTGAGCGCTTCCATGGAGTCATTGGGAGACATTCTTCCTTCAGAGTATGGCATTTAATGCAAGAACAGGGAACAAAGAAATCTTGTGACACAGAGTCTATTCTCCTGTGATCACAACACTCCTTTGTATAAAATATCACTGTACTTTTATTATAGCGCTTCACACAAGACGTCTGTACGCACTGTAGCTGGCCATACATGTATTGAAATTTCCGGTCCCTTCTGAACCTGCCGAATTTCAACTATCTACAAATCGTTTTCTATTTAACCACCTCTTAGAATTTTTCTTGCTCGATCAGTGTGGCAGGCTACAACTTGCTGCACTGATCTGTGTATTTTAGCGGTGGGGAAGACCCTCCACGGCCAGAGCACAAAGTTGGGGTCAATTCACTAAAGGTTACTGCATGCGATATGAAATGATATGGTCACAAGACTCATCTATTGGAAATATCGCATGAGATCATAAAAGAGTCAATTCATCAAAGTAAAATATCGTATGTGAGGTAAATACCACACATTTGTTAAAATAGTGAGGTAACTACCACACAAAAAAAAAAAATTAGATAAGTCAAATCACTAAAAAAAACACACACATTTGTTATTTATCACCTGGTGTTTGCTGGCGGTATTTTAGAAAAATACAAAATAACAATTAAAACTATACAATGTATCAGTTTGAAAAAATGTTCTCCTCTGTGCTCAGGAATTAAAATAAATTGCAACATTTCACCAGAGGGAGACTGCTTTGTGAATGAATGTATTCTAGAATGTTTTGATAGTTTCACAATATTGCTGTGTGCCTTCTGGTGCAGTGTTAGCCTGCAAAAAACAAAACAATACAAAAAACTAAAACAAAAACCCCACCAAAAATAAAGCAAAATTTAGGTGCTAAATTACGCAAAACAAATATTTAATGTATTTTTAAAATAATGTATGTTTTTAGTAAATTGACTACCTTTGAGATAAATACAGCTGAGTTATTTTAACGAAAAAAAAAATGAATGCGGTATATATCTCTTAGCCCTTGTACACACAGTCGGAGAATCCGTCGGAATGCGTCCTATCGGACCGTGTCGTCGGATAATCCGACTGTGTGTGGTATGCATCGGACTGATTCCGTCGGAATATCCATCGGACCCAATTTTCCAACATGTTGGAAATATTTCCCGACCAACTGGTTCGTTCGGACATACTCCGATCATGTGTAGAGAATTTTGATCGGACCAAGTGCCACGCATGCTCAGATCAAATTCCTACATCAAAGCTATTGGCTACTAGCCTGAATGTAGTCCCATCGTAACGAAATTACGTCATCACGTTCTGAAAGATCGGATTTTTAGACAACTTAGTCCGACCGTGTGTATGCAACAGTTTCGGACAAGATCCGACGGACAAAATCCGACGTACAAAATCCGACGGATTTGGTTGTGGAAATGTCCGTGTTTACAGGGGCTAAGTGTATTGACCCCAAAGTGGGTTGGGTTCCCCCATCCACATTTGGGTCAGTTTTTTTTTTTTTTTTGTTTAACCTGCTGTTTGAATGAAAAAACGGACTCATCTATGGCCAGCAAATTAAGAAAACTGACTCATCTATGACCAGTGAATGAAGAAAACTGACTCATCTATGGGCAGGGAATGAAGAAAACGGACTCATTTATGGGCAGCGAATGAAGAAAACTGACTCATTTATGGGCAGTGAATGAAGAAAACTGACTCATCTATGACCTGCGAATGAAAAAAAACAGACTCATCTATGGCCAGCGAATTAAGAAAATGGACTCATCTATGACCAGCGAATAAAAAAAAACTGACTCATCTATGGCCAGCGAATGAGGAAAACTGACTCATCTATGGCCAGCGAATGAAGAAAATGGACTCATCTATGACCAGTGAATGAAAAAAACAGACTCATCTATGGCCAGCGAATGAAGAAAATTGACTCATCTATGACCAGCGAATGAAAAAAACGGACTCATCTATGGCCAGCGAATGAGGAAAACTGACTCATCTATGACCAGCAAATAAAGAAAACTGACTTATCCATGGTCAGAGAATGAAGAAAACTGAGGTATCTATGACCAGCTAATGAAACAAAACGGACTCATCTATGACCAGCGAATGAAGAAAACTGTCTCATCTATGACCAGCGAATGAAGAAAACTGTCTCATCTATGGCCAGCGAATGAAAAAAAACGGACTCATCTATGACCAGCGAATGAAGAAAACTGACTTATCCGTGGTCAGAGAATAAAGAAAACTGACTCATCTATGACCAGCGAATGAAGAAAACTGACTCATCTATGACCAGCAAATGAAGAAAACTGACTCATCTATGACCAGCAAATGAAGAAGACGGACTCATCTATGGCCAGCAAATGAAGAAGACGGACTCATCTATGGCCAGCGAATGAAGAAAACTGACTCATCTATGACCAGCGAATGAAAAAAACTGACTCATCTATGACCAGCAAATGAAGAAGACAGACTCATCTATGGCCAGCGAATGAAGAAAACGGACTCATCTATGACCAGCGAATGAAGAAAACTGACTCATCTATGACCAGCAAATGAAGAAGACGGACTCATCTATGGCCAGCGAATGAAGAAGACGGACTCATCTATGACCAGTGAATGAAGAAAACTGACTTATCCATGGTCAGAGAATGAAGAAAACTGACTTATCCATGGTCAGAGAATGAAGAAAACTGACTTATCCATGGTCAGAGAATGAAGAAAACTGACTTATCCATGGTCAGAGAATGAAGAAAACTGACTCATCCATGACCAGCGAATGAAGACAACTGACTCATCTATGACCAGCTTTAGACTGGACTTGGGCCTCATTTACCAAAGTGCATCAAACAGGAATTCAGGGTAACAAATCAGATGTTGTTTTCAAATCCCTAACTTCCTAAAAAAATCAGATATGGAACCTGACTAGCTAGGATGGGCAATGCCATTTTCCTTCCCACAGTTTTTTGTCAGTGATGACCAAAGAATTAAAGGTGTTTTGAGAAAATTCTGAAGTGTTTCAGTGATAGGTTTATAGTGATTGAATTCATAATAATAATGTTAATGCTTTAACAACTATCACGTGGCTCTGTTCAAGTATTCTGTTCATGTCACATTCATTTAATGATTTGTGGTCCATACTGCACAGTGTCTACATTCAATGGCTCAGCAGTAAGGTGTCTCTAGGTTCCACCCTAAAGGGTCAGCCCTTCCAAAATAAACATTTGGTAGATGCTAGCAAGGTAAACCTCCTATCTCTTGACTTTTCTATATCTTGGGAACTCTAGTGGGGAGATTTCTGTGTTGGGTCCACTGGTCTGCCTACTCCCCGTGACTATTATGATGGGATCCCACCATCCCTGCTGGGTTTTTATTCCTTTTATATTATAGAGAATGTAACAGGTGAAGCTGGAGTGAGTGGGAACACTTCAAAGGCCCATGTGCACAGGAACACAGCCGGGATTTATGGCAAGGAGATCTCACTGTTATGCCCCGTACACACGAGAGGAATTCCGCTCAAGCTTGGCTTGCCTACACACGGTCACACAAAAGTTCTCTGAACTTTCGACCGCCAAGAACGTGGTGATGTACAACACTGCGACGAGCCGAGAAAATTAAGTTCAATGCTTCAGAGCATGCGTCAAAATTGTTTCCAAGCATGCGTAGGAATTTTGTGCGTTGGAATTGGTACAGGCGATTGGAGTTTCCGATCTGAACTTTTTCCGACCGAAAAATTGAGAACATGCTCTCAGCAAAGCAAAAGTCAGATGAAGCATACACACGGTCAGAATTTCCCACCAAAAACTCACATCGGACTTTTGCTGGTGGAATTTCCGATCGTGTGTACAGGGCATTAAAGTAAAGACAAAGATGATCAAAATTCCAGCTATTGCTAAAACAGCACAAAAACAAAGAGAGGGGCGCCTCTGGGTGCAGATTTTAAAATATGATTTTATTCTTAAGATTTTTAGGTAAAAAACTCACATTTCCATCGAAAATTAGGAGCAATATAATCCATCCAAACACTTCAGGTCAGTCATAACCTCCGCTGATTCACAGTACGCTTAGCCGCTTTCTATGTGCCTCCACCGTTTGGATGTAAAGCTCCCGGCCACGGTGGATGCAATGCTGTCATTCAAAAAGGAGGCCTGAAGCTCTGCTGCGAGCGGGACGCGGGGGGGTGACGTCAATAATCAGCGACACGTTTCCTGAGCGGACCAGCTAAGCGTACTGTGAATCAGCGGAGGCTATGACTGCTAAGCGTACTGTGAATCAGCGGAGGCTATGACTGCTAAGCGTACTGTGAATCAGCGGAGGCTATGACTGCTAAGCGTACTGTGAATCAGCGGAGGCTATGACTGCTAAGCGTACTGTGAATCAGCGGAGGCTATGACTGCTAAGCGTACTGTGAATCAGCGGAGGCTATGACTGATCTGAAGTGTTTGGATGGATTATATTGCTCCTAATTTTCGATGGAAATGTGAGTTTTTTACCTAAAAATCTTAAGAATAAAACCATATTTTAAAATCTGCACCCAGAGGCGCCCCTCTCTTTGTTTTTGTATTGTAGCAATCTGGAAATCTGGTTTCAGTTCCTCTTTGGTGGCAGCCCTGTTTGCGGAATCCCCGGAAAAAAACTACTTTTTATTGGAATATCTAAAAAATATAATGGACAATTAAATCCGTATATGTTTTTTTTTTTTTGTCCCCTTACTGATAAAATATAGTTTTATTACAGAGTTTTTTTTCCCATCTTGATTATTGCTTTGGTTAATTGCGCCTTCACTTGTCTATTGTTAAAACAGCCCATTTGGGTGGACTGACACTTTAACCACTTAAGGACCGCCTCATGTAAATATACGTCGTTTTTTTTGAAGAGGGATATCTCGGTAACAGCAGCAGCTGCTGCCACAACCGAGGTATCCCTCTTTACAGGAGGCGGTCCTGTGTACGATAACGGTGGTTTCCGCGGCGGGTTCGCCGCGAGATCACCGTTATCGGTGACGGGAGAGGTGGCACCCCCCTCCCGCCACTCTCCCGTGCCCTCCGCCGCTTACTGGAACCATCGGTAGCGGCAAAGGCGATCGGCTCCTTTCTTCTGCTGGGTATGGAGACGAGTGTGGCTAAGATGGCCCCCACTCATCTCTATACCATAGGAGGGCGGAAGCGATGTCAAAACGTCACTTCCGCCCATAACTCTTAAAGGTATATTTTTTTCAATGTCATTTTTTAAAATGAAATTTTTTTTATTTTTTTTATTTTATTGTATTTAAGTCCAAATATGGGATCTGAGGACCTTTTGACCCTAGATCTCATATTTAAGAGGACCTGTGCTTTTTTCTATTACAAAGGGTTTACATTCTTTGTAATAGGAATAAAAGTGATCCATAATTTTTTTTTTTTTTTAAAGTGTAAAAATAAATAAAATCAAGTAAAATAAATAAGAAAAATCTTTTTTTTTTTAAAACCCCCCCTGTCCCGACAAGCTCGCGCACAGGAGCGAACGCATACGTGAGTAGCGCCCGCATATGAAAACGGCGGTAACGCAAAATATGCAAAATATGCAACCTGTAGAATGTTTTAAATGTCGCTTATGGAGATTTTTGAGGGTTAAAGTTTGTCGCCATTCCACCAGGGGGCACAATTTTGAAGCATGACATGTTGGGTATCAATTTACTCGGCGTAACATTATCTTTCACAATATAAAAAAAATTGGGCTAATTTTACTGTTATTTACTTATTTTTTTATTCAAAAAAGTGATTTTTTTTTCCAAAAAAAGTGTGATTGTAAGACCGCGGCACAAATACGGTAATAAAGTATTGCAATGACCGCCATTTTATTCTCTAGGGTGTTAGAAAAAAAAAAAAAAATATAATGTTTGGGGGTTCTAAGTAAAAAAAAAAAAACAGTTATAAACATGTAAATTCCAAATCTGAAAAAGAGGCCTGGTCCTTAAGTGGTTAAAATGATGGGGTAACTGTCAGTGGGGTCCTCAGGGCCCTGTGGGGATACTGTGGCCCTGTGAGTATACTTACTGAGAGAGGAAATCTGCTGCAGATTGTGGAAGTGACAGTTCTCATATTCTTGCTGCTTTTTCTTGGCCAGTTCTTGGGTCACCGTACACCTATCACACAGTCCGGCTCTCAACCTGAACAACAAAACAAAAAGAACCATAATTAACTAACTTGCCATGAATAATATCTAAAGTGGAACTAAAGGCAAAACGTTAAAAAAATGTGAACAGGCAGGCTTTTTCTTGCAGAGGAGACATAAATGGTCTCCTTCGAAATATAATACAGTAACCTACCTGTTCGCAGGCTTCTCTAGAATTTACACTGAGCTGCGCATGGGCGGGAGTGACATCATCCCATGCCTGCCAATCAAAACAGCCAAAAACCAGCACCCTGAAGAAGCTGGGGAGGAGATGCCGACACTTTCAAGGGACCTTGCAGGCATTGGACTGTTGGAGCATAGATGAGTATTTGTGCCTTTAGTACTGCTTTAAGTGCATGTATAGCCAAAATGTTTATTTTTTTGTGATAAAGTAATGGCGCGTACACACAGTCGGAATTTCCGACAACAAATGTTCGATGTGAGCTTGTTGTCAGAAATTTCGACCATGTGTAGGCTCCATCAGACATTTTCTGTCGGAATTTCTGACAACAAAATTTTGAGAGCTGGATCTCAAATTTTCTGACAACAAAATCCATTGTAATATCCAAGCATGTGTAGACAATTCTAACAATCAAGAAGAGCCGTACTGGATACTGAACTGCAGGCGGAAGAGGAAGGGCTCCTCAATATGCCACCGCCCCTCCTATCCAGCTTCTTAATGCTCCGCTTGGTCCCCCTTTTCCTCTGGGGTTGCTGTCAGGATGGGGAGAGGGGAAGGGGCCAGTAAATATGTAATTTACCAGCCCCTTTCTTGTCTGAATGAATAGAGTCAGTGATCCATACCGCACAGTAAACTGTGTTTAATATGTTTCAATTTGTGAATGAACAGAAAGCTCTGTACAGAGTTATTCCTGTTCATTCATTCTGTACAGCTGAGGATCCAGAGATGGAGATTGAGGGCTGTGTCCTCAATCTCCTTTCTCTGTCTCAAAGGTGAAACATCAGAGGTCTGTTTAGACCCCCGATATCTCACCAACCCCCCCAACAGGGCTCTATTCATTCCAAAAACAAAACAAACAAAAAACATAAAATGGTAAAAAAAAAATAATAATAAAAGTAAAGACTACTGACACCAGTGGCAGAACTACCAGGGTCACAAAGGTTGTGTTTGGACTCGGAGGGAAGGGTCCTGGACAGGGGTCAGGGGGGCCCTTCATGGTTTCTTGCACCGGGGCCTCGAAGGTTCTAGTTACGTCTCTGACTAATGGGGATACCTGTTTCAGTGACAGGAGGCTGATTTGATTATTTGGAGACATTTTCTTTCACTCTCTGTTGCACCACTAGGCAAGGAAGTGAAGAGAAACCTCCCCAATGGGACACTGACAGCAAAAATATACTAACCCTTTCCTACGCTATTCAAAATAATAAAAAACACTTAAGGTGGAAGCTCTTCTCTGTAGTATTTGTTGACTACCTGGGGAAGGGGTAATGTTTCTGGAACGATAGAGATGAGCTTTGCTTGGTGGAGTTCTTTTTAAACACATCAATTTTTATTAATTAAAACCTGTACCGAAATTTCTAAGATCGAACCGAGTGTTATGAACCCAAACAATCCCTGATACACATAGCTAATTTTCTCTTCATTCCTGGGGTGACATGAAATGCAGGCAAGACCCGGATCAGACACAGTTCTCACCTGTTCTCAAGAACTTTAATATTTTCATTGAGGATTTTGTGTTGCTCCCGCAGTATGTGATTCTTGGAGAACAGCTCCTCAAGCCTCTGGGTGTCCCTAAAGGTATAGAGAGAAGACAAAAAGATATGACATTGGGAACAGCTAAAACATTCTCCACCTATACAAGTAAAGCCTCGTACACACAATTGGATTGTTGGCCAACAAAACCGTGGATTTTTGTCCGAAGGGCGTTGGCCCAAACTTGTCTTGCATGCAAACGGCAAGGAATTGTCAGCCAACAAATACGAACGTAGTGATGTACTACGTTGTTTATCAGCTCTTTAGCGCCACCCTTTGGGCTCCTTCTGCTAACTTTGGAGGTTATTTACGAAAGGCAAATCCACTTTGCATTGAAAGTGCACTTGGAAGTGCAGTCGCTCTAAATCTAAGGGGTAGATCTGAAATGAGCGTAAACTCTGCTGATTTTATCATCCAATCCAATCATGTGCAAGCTAAAATGCTGTTTTTTATTTTCCTTGCATGTCCCCCTCGGCTGTACAGCGACTGCACTTCCAAGTGCACTTTCAATTGTACTTGCAGTGCAAAGTGGATTTTCCTGTAGTAAAAAAGTACTTTTCATTTCATGCTTTTCAGTTCGTTTCTGAACAGCCGTTCATCAACCAGACATGTTGTCCAATCGGAGGAGATAACGTGTTATTATTATTGGTCGTGGAGTTATTGCTTTGATTATTTTTTTGGGTTGAATAATGATTTGATTTGGTATAGTTTCTATATTTTTGGATGCATAGAATGCACTTTTTGATTAAGTTCTATTGTCTAATTTTATTTGTTTTCTTTTTTTAATGCACAATAAACGAATTGTGTAGAATAATACTTGGCTATGTGTTTTACTTCAAATGACAGTTTGGGAGTAGGCAGTTATATTTTAAAAAAATACAATGTAAAATTGACAAGGGACACCAACATAGTTGTATCTTTGATCTTAAAAACTACGGGATAATGGTGTTGTGGTAACTTGCCCAAATAAAAAAACAAAAAAGCATAATAATATTATTCTTGATATTACTAGAAAAAAAAAGCCTTTGAAAATGTGTTTGCAATCAGGGCCGGACTGGGAATAAAAACCAGCCCTGGAAAAAAAATTCATACCAGCCTCACGTCATTATTTTTTTGTTCATAAAAGGGAAAACCATACATTTTAAAGCACATTTGATGAAGAGGGTATTGTATATAGATATGAAATCACATAGGGATATATATATATATATATATATATATATATACAAATTCCAGTTAATAGTGGTAAGTGGACAATCATCAAGGGGGACCCCAGGAACTCAGAACGTGGGGGACCACCTTCGAAAGAAAGAATACACTAAGGTAAGGGGGGTGGGTGCCCACCAAATACAGCTTTACTCTGCCTGTGAATGCAGTCTCACTGTGCCCACCATTGTTGCCTCACTGTGCCCATCATTGCGGCCTCACTGTGCCCATCATTGAGGCCTCACTGTGCCCACCATTGCGGCCTCACTGTGCCCATCAAATGCAGCTTTACTGTGCCGTGAATGCAGCACCTCTGTGCCCATGAATGCAGCCCCTCCTGTGCCCCATGTCCCAGTCTGCAGTCCCTGTCTGTGGGAAGGTGTGTTGTTGATGCTCGGTAAGGTACCTTGCATGCCAGCAGGATATCCATGACGGGCAGCAGCAGGCAGGGTCTGTTCTCGTTTTGGATGGGGACGGTGCTTCTTCCAGAGGATCTGTTTGCTGTGAGATGGAGTGGTCCCTGGCCACCTGCACCTTCAGCCGTCCCCATTTTCCGGCTCCAGCCAGCCTGTCCTCTGGTCCTGGGGAAGTGGAGAGCACTGGGTGGGAGCTGGAGAGAAGGGGGAGCAGAGAGTACTGGCAGGGTTGGGGAACACATGGGTGGGGGCAAAGAGCAGGGGGTAGTGGAGATCACAGGGGTGGGGAGCAGAGAGCGCTGGGGGGGGGGCAAAAAGAACAGTGGTGGAAAGCATGGTAGGCTGAGAGCACTGAGGGGGCTAAGAGTGTGGGGTGGCGAAGAACACTGGGAGGGCAGAAAAACAAGGGTGGAGAGCACGGGGGCTGAAGAGTACTGGGGGGGTACCAAGAGTAGGGGGGAGAGCTCAAGAGCACCAGTGGGGGCCAGAAAGAAAAGCATGGGGGACTGGAGAGCATTATGGGAGGTGGAGAGCATTGGCAGGGTTGGAGAGCACATGGGTGGGGGCAAAATGCAGGGGGGAGTGGAGAGTACAGGGGTGGGGAGTGGAGAGTGCTGGGGCAGCCAAAAAGAAGGAGTGGAGAGCAAGGGGGGGTAGAGGGCATGGGGGGCTGGAGAGTAATGGGTGGAGCTTGAGAGCACCAGGGGGCCAGAAAGAACAGGGGTGGGGAGAATGGAGAGTGATGGGGAGAGCTGGAGAGCACTGGGGGGGGGGGAGTGAGAAAGAACAGGGGGGAGAGCACTCGGGGGAAAAGAACAGGGGGAGAGCACTGGGGGAGTGAAGAGCACTGGAGGGGGAAAGAACGGGGGGGAGAGCACTGGGGGGAGTGGAGAGCACTGGGGGGAAGAACAGGGGGGAGCACTGAGGGGTGTGGAGAGCACTGGGGGGGGGAGAACAGGGGGGAGCACTGGGGGGAGTGGAATGCACTGGGGGGAGAACAGGTGGGAGAGCACTGGGGGGAGTGGAGAGCACTGGGGGGAAAAACGGGGGGGGGGGGGGGGGAGACAGCCTCATGTGATAGGCGGAGCGTTGATTCTCTCTACTATCACATGAGCCGAAACACAGAGCCAGCCAGTGCTCTGTGATCAGGAGGGTGACATGCAGCCCATACAGCCAGCGCTGTGTGATCCATAGGCGAGAGCACAAATGCAGCTGCAACTAAAAGCGGCCCCAGGGCAGGTGGCCTACCGGGAAATCTCCCGGTATCCCGGTAGGCCAGTCCGGCCCTGTTTGCAATAACTCCATCAATATCACCAGCAAAGCAACTTCATTATTATCCCATTAAAGAAGAAGAGAATGTGCACTGCATTTGGAGATTTCATAATTTGCAGCGTCACGAATGTTAATTCTCCATTACGAGCGCTAGTTTACAAGACCGACCGCTTATGGCTCGTCCTTGCTTCCGTATTAGATTTTCTGCAGATTTTTGTCTTCAGATTTACCAAAACCATATAATATGAGGTCAAACCTTAATGCCACGTACACATGACCGTTTTTTCCTTCAGAATAAACTCTAGCGTTTTTTCCGATGGAGTTCCGACGGACTTCCCTACACACGATCACACCAAAGTCCGATCGTTTAAAACGCGGTGACGTACCCACGTACGACAGGACGAGAAAAAGGAAGTTCAATAGCCAGTAGCCAATAGCTGCCCTTGCATCGTTTTTGGTATGTCGGAAAACAGCATACAGACGAACGGTTTTCCCAATAGGAATTTATTCCGTCGGAAAGATTTAAAACATGTTCTATTTCTAGGTCCGTCAGAATTTTCAAAAAAAATAAAAAAAGTCTGCTGAAGCCCGCACACAATCGGAATATCTGATGAAATGATTTTGTGTGATTTATTCTGCAGAAAGTCCAGTCATGTGTACACAGCATTAGATTTTAAATGTGTATGCAATCAGGCAGGCCCTTGCACTACATGGTTTTGGTAAATCTGAAGACAAAAATCTGCAGAAAATCTGATAGTGTATGTGGGGCTTTAGACTCTACTGGTGAACAAGTTGGTACTGTGCTTTATGTGTGCATGTTGAGGAGGAGGCAAATGTAATGTCAAAAGCCTGAAAACCAGAGCGTTTCTTCAGGAGTCACAACATGAGCTATCACTTTGAATATTGCTGTAGATAGAAGAAACTAACTATTCTGCATTTGTCATTGAAATAAATAACAAAACCAAGGGGTTGGGCTGTGGCCCCTCTGTTCTGCAATTATTATTATTATAGCCCGGGACCAGCACTGCTCTATGAACAGCTGAGATTTATAGCATGCTTAGAGCTGTCAATTACCAATGACTCTTACATTGAATGTTTTAAATTATGAAATTAGAGTTTAAAAAGAACTATTTTGTGAAAGTAAAAGCAGGTAAACAGGCTGTAAGTACATGCAGCAGAGAGCGGTATTGTAGTTTATTACTGCAATGACCATCTGTCACCTTGTTTTGCACTCACCTGCATCTCTCCACTGTCAGCTCTGAAAGCTTTGCCTGCATTCCTGCAAAAAAAAAACACAGAAAGTCCATTAACTCGTCCTTCATCTCCAAGTGCTGGGCTCCTGGTGCTAAAACTGATGTGCAAGATTTGCAGCTTATCTGAGAATGTACAAACCAAAGGCTTTAAAAAAACATAATGCATGCTTCAGTCATGGCTCTACTTAGTGCTGGTACTGAAGGGGTACAGTTCTAGAATGTATTATACTAGAAAAGGTTCGCAAGTTAATATTATCTTGCTAGTACCCATAAAAGACAGACTTTTTTTGTTTTATTCAGCTATTGCAGTCACATTGAGAGATGATTGCATGTCTATGCACACTTAGTTCATTTTCAGACACCCAAACAAACCATGGGGGAATCTGTCAGCTGAGTTAGACCTTTCCCAACTGATCACTTTAATTCCCCTTACATAATACTAAGCCATAAATATATGCACAGTCTATAAACATGCATGCTTAACTAATAGGTGTGTAGTAGCCTCTAGTGTGTACTAGATGTAGGGCAGGTTTGTTACTCTGGGTTTGTTAGTGTAGGCAAAATTAGTTAGCTCAGGGCTAGGCCTGAGCTGTGAATCTGGGTCAGGGTTCAGTCAGGGCTGCATGACTCATCTTGACAGCTCCTCTGGTGCCTCATCCTGGTCTATCAGGTTGTAGAAGCTTCCTGAAGTAGTGGGTGGAGGTTAGGAGGAGCTGTATGGAATATTTATGAGGGTCTCAGCCAATCCCCAGTAAAGGGCTGGCCGGGGGTAAGGCTTAGCCCATAAATAGGCATGAGCCATGCCAGCAGTCTTGTGGAAGATGGCAATATAGTGCAGTGGAGGTAGTCGGTGGCCCTCTGAGGTACCCCCTATTCTAGGGTGGGGGGTGGCCTTAGGCTGGGACTCAGGTGCTGGAAGGATCCTGCCACAAGACATGAAGGAAGCCTTTCCTGGAGGCACAGGAGTAAGTGGAAGGACATCGGAAGGACATCGTGAGTAGAGCAGCCCTACTGCGGGGGGGGGGGGGGGGGGAGACTACCACATGTAGTCAGTTCTGCCTGAAGACAATGGTGTATCAAATCTTAATCCTTTCGCTGGGAGATCTTCTGCAGAGTCAACCGGGTGGGCTGGTAAGAGTCCGTCTAGGGGACTGTGGAGGAAAGTTAGCCTGGAGAGCTAGAGAAAGGGGCAGCTGTAGCCAGGTGAGTTGGCAGTGCCTGAAGAGGTGATACTGGAACCAGTAGCCACAGGAGGGAAAGTATATGCTGATCACTGTGTTCTGCTACACAACAAGGGACTTTGAGTTCCTGCCTGCAAAGGGCCGTTGCTAAATCTGACTGTGCCTGTCAGATCCATTTACAGTGATCCAGCTGGGGTCTGCAAGCAAGTGTGTGCAGGAGGAGTGCCAAGAAGTCTGTATATAGACTGTATATTGGAAGACGTCCCTGGAGTTGCTGCTAAAGTTTTGCTGAAGTCAAGTGGACATCCCATAACCCCCCATTTCCATCCAAGTTATTATACCCCAATAAACCACAAAAACAAAGTCATAGACTGTTCTCTGTCTCTGGAGTGCTTGTGAAAATTCAGTGTGCCTGGCTGTGCAGGGTGAGGAATCCCAGTTTACCTGCGGCTCCTTAGGGGGTGTGCTACACGTGCATCCATGCCTATGCATCCAACATTCTGAAGAATGATCTGATGTTAGAAGTTATCAAAATGGGTTCATGAATATAGCTTTAAAGCTAGGGCTTTCCATTAAGCAGGTCACATGTTCTGGTTCAGGCGGTACACATCCAAATGCAGGAGAACAGGTAAAGGTGGAGGCTTATTTCATATACTTTTACATGTTTATCAAAGGAGTGGTTAATAATTATTCTAACAGCACAATTGCTGCAAGCAAGAAATAGATTGCAGCTTTTAAACAGTGTTTGTGGTTAAAATAACTGAAAGTGATGTCACACTTATAAGTGGGAGCTTTGGAGATAGTTAAAAGATTTTCTATCATCGTTTTAAAAGACTTGTAAACTTAAAAAAAAAAGGATATTTATTTGATTTTCACAATATACAAAGAGAAAGAAAACACAATACTGGCACTTAAGGCACATAAGGGAATACAAAGACATTTCTTGTGTCTGGAAAACAAAGAAACCCCCAACCAACATTCACACATACACATTCAAACCAGCACCACATACGACCCCATAGCAGCACCACATTCCATTCCGCATGGAACAATACCTTGTCAATTTGCTGCCATCCATTGGACCAGTATTCCTAAATTAACATTAGTGGGAAAAAATTTATTGAGTAAGCTGCGATGATAGGACATCCCCCCAGAAGGCCTAAGAGACATCCAACCATGGCTGCCATATTTTGGTAAATTCTTAGGGTATGCCCTACTTTTATATATCAACTTAAAGTGGTTGTAAATCCTTTACAACCACTTTAACCTACAGGTAAGCCTAGATTAAGGCTCACCTGTAGGTACAAGAAATATCTCCCAAACCTAAAAGGTTTAGGAGATATTTGCAGAAATAGCGGCACCGGGGTCTAGGGCGCATGCCCCGTAGACAACAGTACATGCGCCGTAGACAATGGCGTGCAGGCACACTGAGCGTGTCGGTCCTAACAGCGATCATGCCGTTAGTGGCAGCACCAGGGCGCATTCGCGAGAGTGACGTCATCGCGGCTCCGGCCAGTCACAGCACTGGAGCTGCGATAACTGGAAGTCACTCCGGGATAGATGGTGGCGTCAGAGGAGACGAACGAGGACCGCTTTGGGGGCGTCAGTCTCAGGTAAGTAATTCATAATGAGCTAGTGTGCTATACATACTAGCTCATTATGCCTTTGTCTTGCAGGGTTTTATTTTTTATTTTTATTTTACTTCCTCTTTAAATTTGGGTAGAACACCATGAACAATACGAAAGAAAGCATGAGCCGAAAGGGTGCCAGCATCCTTCCAATGCAATAAAATAGTTTTTTTGAGCATAAAATAACAGTATACCTAACAGAGTCCTAGCATGTGTATGAGGGACATAATCACTGAGAACACCTAAGAGTCCAACTTCCAGAGTGTAAGGTATTGGCAGGTGAAGGTTGTGTTCGAAAAAGGCAAATAAATCCTTCCAGAAGGACAAAAGTCCAAGACAGTTCCAAAACATATGAAAAAAATTTGTAGCAATCAAGTCACATCTAGAACAAACAATATCCAAAGCCAATCCCATCCAAACCTGCCTGGCTGGGGTGTAGTGTAAATGATATACAAACTTAAATTGAATGAACTGATCAGTAGTGCTGATTATATCCTGAAAGTATATCTCAGTAGCCTCTTCCCAATCCTCCTCAGACAGCTCGGGCATCAGCAATAGCCATCTGCGATGAGAGTCCCGGAAAGGATCAGCCCCCATAAACTGGAGAGAGGTGCTTTTACTAGGGGAAAACATGGATCCATGTCCCTACCTCCTCATGTTACACAGGTGTTGCAAAGCTAGACAGAATGCCGTAATCAGTCTCCCTAGCTTTGCAACACCTGTGTAACATGAGGAGGCTCCTGCTTGGACCTGACCTGAAGCTCTGGCTTGTTCCTGATCTGTAGGATTCTGTATTACGGTCCTGCTGCAACTTAAAGTCAGCTTTTTATGATTGCCGATTTATAGTGGTTGAATCCAGCATTCTCATTTGTGATTTATAATGGACGCACTGTATGACCGTGATATTTGTCAGCACAGCTTGGACCAACAGGATCAGCATCAGGAGTAAGAGCAACACTTCATAGAAGTGCTGGAGAGAAAAAGATCTACAGGGTCCTACCGTTTGATTGCTCCGTATGTTTATTGGACTGAGCTATCCTGTCTGCCTCTGGTTCATTGCTGCGTGGTCGAGCTGCGACTGCATTGCTGAATGGATACCATATTATTTACAAGCTTGCATAAGTTTGCAAGTTTGCCCTCCAGTAAGCGTGCATTCTATGCGGTGGTGGATCACATCCTAGGGTGTTATCTGTGTGATTAAGAAGTTTTATTCACCTTCAATGAATAATCACTGAATTAATGTACATGGACTTATTTCTATTTGGGATTTATTTTTTGGGATGACATATTTAGGACTACTCACCGGTTTTAATATGTATGTATATATATATATATATATATATATATATATATATATATATATATATTGTCACTTTTATTAGTGTCAATTATATTTGTCTTTTTGGATTCATTCATGGGTTCTTCACGGATTTCTTCATTCACATATGTTTTGGTATCTGCTTAATTAAGCGCAGCTTGTTTTTCTTTCCATACTTGTTTATTTGTGTATATCTCACAATTTTGAGCTGCAGTTATTTACGTTTGTATTCTGGTCACATTTAGGCCCCCTTCCACACTGGGGCGGTGCGGGCGTCAGTGGTAAAGTGGCGCTATTTTTAGCGCCACTTTACTGTAGTTTTAGTGGCGGTATTCGGCCGCTAGCAGCGTGGTTTTAACCCCCGCTAGCGCCTGAAGAAGGGTTAAAACCGCCCCCGCAAAGCACTGGCGGTATAGCCGTGCTGCCCCATTGATTTCAATGGGTAGGAGCGGTTTAGGAGCAGTGTATACACCGCTCCTTTACCGCTCCAAAGATGCTGCTAGCAGGACTTTTTTTACAGTCCTGCTAATGCACCCTCGGGCTTTCACACTGGAGTGAAAGGAGACGCTTTTTTCAGGCGCTATACAGGCGCTATTTTTAGCACTGTGGCGCCTGAAAAACACCTCAGCGTGAAAGGGGCCTTATTCACTAGGGAGCGCGGTATTTCTTTTTGTTTTTTCCCATCAATTGGCCAAGGCAACTATCACTTGGCAAATAAATTTACTAGCAACTCTGCCTAAACATCAGGGTGCTACACACTTTAATTAAAGAGAGTACAGGACAGGAGAAAGGCAAGAGGGACATCGACCAGAAATAACAGGCAAATGTATAAGCAGTAGGTTGATCATTTTATTGGTGAAACCAGAACGAATGTACCCGCATCACTTAAAAAATGAATATTTTGCCTTGGAAAATTGTGTTTTATGTTCCATTTTTCCTGGAAACTAACTGGCAAAGCGGGCTTGCATCCTAATGTGTTGATCATAACAGCTTATTAGGCTGTTTCCCAATCTGAAGCTCAGTGTGTTTGTATTGAATGGAAACAGCTTGCAATATTGCAATGTGTTTAACTCTTTGCCAAATGCATTGTTAAACGTCTGCTCAGGTTCATTAAGTATAAAATATTCAGTGCGGTATCAATTCAGGCCCACGTGACAAACCCGTCTTGCAAGTTTCAACTCAAACAGGTATTTGCACTTCAACTTAAACTGTTTGTGTTATAAGAAAAAGGTGACATTGAGGGAGGTCCAAAATGCCTGTTAAATTCCATATCCCATCACCTGGTAATAGCCCCACAACCTCATTTTACCAGGGGTAAATGAAAAGGTCACTACATGCAAGTCACACCTTGCCTTATGTAAAATAGGTTTTTAAAAAAGGAACCTGACCTGGCCTAAACGTTTTCTATGATAGCAAGAGTGTTAAAGTACAGGGACCTTGTGCTGCCTTATGTCAGCCTTTGGATACCTGTATTGCTGTCAAGCCCCCTTGGATCCGAGTCTAGGTCGTACATGAGGGTCTCAGCTGCACTCCTAGTGAAGGTTAAGCCCTTGAACCCACCTTTTGTCTTTCATATGTCAAAGACCAGAACCTTACTAGTTGGTAAAGGTTTTGCCTTTGCGACAGCTGAATGACAGGGGGTGGAATTATGGACATGTCACTATAGTGATTCTATAGCTGGTGAGAACCTGTGGCGTGGCTTTGTTGCTGCCCAAACCAGTTAGGCGTCATTACATCCATTGGTTTTTTTTCTGACCTTTAACTTTAACTTCCATTAACCACTTGACCTCCGGTAGATTTCCCCCCATTCATGACCAGGCCATTTTTTGTGATACGGAACTGCGTTAATTTAACTGACTATTGCGCGTTTGTGTGAAGCTGTACCCAAATAAAATTGTTGTTTTTCTCCCACAAATAGAACTTTCTTTTGGTATTTGGTATTTGGTATTGGATCACCTCTGCATTTTTTTGTTTGTTGCACTATAAACAAAAAGAGAATGACAATTAAAAAAAAAAATAATAATATTTTTTACTTTCTGCTATAAAACATATTTTAAGCGGGGTTCCACCCAAAAATTTAACTTCCGCTTTAAGGGAAGGTGTCCCCCTGACATGTCACATTTGGCATGTCCTTTTTTTGGGGCGGGGGGGGGGGGAACGGAAACCCTCTTTTTAGTGGTTTCCAACTCCCACTTCCTCCCGGGGGACCACGGCGCCAAAAGTAAGTTCACCTCTCCCCCCTCACTCTCGGGAATCATCTGGGACACATCACAGGTCCCAGATGATTGCCTGGCCAGTCACAGTGCGTAGTGGGCAACAGCCGGGCGCCCACAGTGACAATGCCGATACCACAGAGAAGAGGGGGAGACAAGTGGGGCTTCGTTCCCCCGCATTGCTGGACCCTTGAACAGGTAAGTGTCCGAAGTCAGCAATTGCAGTATTTGTAGCTGCTGACTTAAATTTTTTTTTTTTGTTAGAACTCTGCTTTAATAATAATAATAAAAAAAAAATAAAAATTTAATTTCTTTATAAATGTAGGCCAATGCATAATCTGCTACATATTTTTGGTAAAAAAAATTCCAATAAACATATATTGATTGGTTTGCTTAAAAGTTTTAGTGTCTACAAATTATTGGATATATTTATATATATATTATATATATATAATTTTTTTTTACTAGTAATGGCAGTGATCAGCGACTTATAGTGGGACTGCGACATTCTGACATAGACACTTTTGACACTTCTTGGGAACCAGTGACACTAATACAGTGATCAGTGCTAAAAATATGTTCTCACTGTACTAATGACACTGAATGGGAAGGATCGGTAGCGATCAAAGGGTTAAATGCGTGCCTAACCAGTATTTTACTATACTGTGTGGGGTGCTTTTACTAGGGGAGACGGAGGAGAGATGTGGGGTTTTATTGACCCCGCATCTCTCCATAAAGGGGACCTATCACAAATGATTACTATTACAAGGGATGTTTACATCCCTTGTAATAGGAATAAAAGTGATTAAAAAAAAGTAAAAGAAAGTAAAAAACAAAACAAAAAAAGTAAAATAATTAAAAAAATATATATATTAATTTAAAATGCCCCTGTCCCCGGTAGCTCGCGCTCAGAAGCAAACGCACGCGCAGGGGCGGATCCAGAGTCTAATCTCAGGAGGGGCACTGCTATAAAATATGTTTTTTTGGGGATAATTTATATGGGAAATGGCTGGTATTTGCGCTTCAATCATTACGGCACCATGGTTGTTATGGTGTCAGGATGATTGAAGCGCATTATTTCTATTAATACATTGTAATATAAAATTAAATGGTTCAACTCACCATAATGCAGAATCAGTGGGAGCCCTGAGGATGCCACTTGCCATGTCGCCTGCCACCAAATGTGGATTGTCACTTGCCACGTCACCTGTCACCAAATGCGGATTGTTACTTGCCACGTCACCTGCCACACATTGCGGATTGTCACTTGCCACGTTGCCTGCCACACATTGCGGATTGCCACTTGCCATGTAGCCTGCCACACATTGCGGATTGTCACTTGCCACGTCACCTGCCACACATTGCAGATTGTCACTTGCCACGTCACCTGCCACACATTGCGGATTGCCACTTGCCACGTAGTCTGCCACACATTGTGGATTGCCACTTGCCACGTAGTCTGCCACACATTGCGGATTGTCACTTGCCACGTAGTCTGCCACACATTGCGGATTGTCACTTGCCACGTTGCCTGCCACACATTGCGGATTGCCACTTGCCATGTAGCCTGCCACACATTGCGGATTGTCACTTGCCACGTCACCTGCCACACATTGCGGATTGTCACTTGCCACGTCACCTGCCACACATTGCGGATTGTCACTTGCCACGTTGCCTGCCACACATTGCGGATTGTCACTTGCCATGTAGCCTGCCACACATTGCGGATTGTCACTTGCCACGTCACCTGCCACACATTGCGGATTGTCACTTGCCACGTCACCTGCCACACATTGCGGATTGTCACTTGCCACGTCACCTGCCACACATTGCGGATTGCCACTTGCCACGTAGTCTGCCACACATTGTGGATTGCCACTTGCCACGTAGTCTGCCACACATTGCGGATTGTCACTTGCCACGTCACCTGCCACACATTGCGGATTGTCACTTGCCACGTCACCTGCCCCACATTGCGGATTGCCACTTGCCACGTAGTCTGCCACACATTGTGGATTGCCACTTGCCACGTAGTCTGCCACACATTGCGGATTGTCACTTGCCACGTCACCTGCCACACATTGCGGATTGTCACTTGCCACGTCACCTGCCCCACATTGTGGATTGCCACTTGCCACGTAGTCTGCCACACATTGTGGATTGCCACTTGCCACGTAGTCTGCCACACATTGTGGATTGCCACTTGCCACGTAGTCTGCCACACATTGCGGATTGTCACTTGCCACGTCACCTGCCACACATTGCGGATTGTCACTTGCCACGTCACCTGCCCCACATTGCGGATTGCCACTTGCCACGTAGTCTGCCACACATTGTGGATTGCCACTTGCCACGTAGTCTGCCACACATTGCGGATTCTCACTTGCCACGTCACCTGCCACACATTGCGGATTGTCACTTGCCACGTCACCTGCCCCACATTGTGGATTGCCACTTGCCACGTAGTCTGCCACACATTGTGGATTGCCACTTGCCACGTAGTCTGCCACACATTGCGGATTGTCACTTGCCACGTCACCTACCACACATTGCGGATTGTCACTTGCCACGTCACCTGCCACACATTGCGGATTGCCACTTGCCACGTAGTCTGCCACACATTGCGGATTGCCACTTGCCACGTAGCCTGCCACACATTGCGGATTGTCACCTACTGTGTCACTTTTCTGCTAAGGTGGTCTTTTGTTGGGTCCCAGAGTGAAGATAGGCAGCAGAGAGATGATGCAATCTCTCTGCTGCACACAGCTTCCTACACAGTGAGGGCGGAACTGGAGGGATGCAGGGCAGTGAGAGATGATGTCATCTCCCTGCTCCCCTGCCTGCTGGCTTCCTGATTGGCCAGCAGCCCTCCTAAGCCGCCCAGCTGCTCCCCCCCACCCGTCCACTCAGCGCGGGTACCCGCGGAACCGGCCGCGCGGGTACCCGCGGAACCGACCGCGATTGGACCCGCGGAACCGGCCGCGATTGGACCCGCGGAACCGGCCCACTGGTACCCGCGGAACCGGCCGCGATTGGACCCGCGGAACCGGCCTTGCTGTCATCAGCTGCCGGTATTCTCGGGGGGGGGCAATTGACCCGTTGCCCCCCCCCTGGATCCGCCCCTGCGCACGCGTTAGTCCTGCCCACATATGTAAACACCGTTCAAACCACACATGTGAGGTATCTCCGCGTGCATTAGAGCAACAATGCTAGCACTAGACCTCTTCTGTAAACATGTAACCTGTAAAAAGTTTTAAAGCGTCGCCTATGGAGATTTTTAAGTCCCAAGTTTGGTGTCATTCCATGAGTGTGCACAATTTTAAAACATGACAGGCTTGACAGTATCTATTTACTCAGCGTAAGATCATCTTTCACATTACACAAACAAATTGGGCTAACTTTACTATTTTGTTATTTTTTTAAATCATGAATTGTTGTGCAAATACCATGTGAGATAAAAAGTTGCAATGACTGCCATTTTATTCCCTAGGGTGTCTGCTTAAAAAAAAAAAAAATATATATATATATATATATATATATATATATATATATATATATATATATATATATATAAAATAATGTTTGGGGGTTCTGAGTAATTTTCTAGCAAAAAAATTATTATTTTTACATGTAGGCTAGGGAGTGCCAGAATAGGCCCAGTATGGAAGTGGTTAACCAGGTACCCAAGAAAAAAAACCACAATCATTTTGGCTGGTGCCGCCATACACTGCAATATTTGAGATAATATGCATTGTTCAGACTGCAAGCAAAAATCCCCTGGCACTTTGCTCAAGGTCAGCTATAAACCTAAGACTGCTGGCTGCAAGTTCTGTCCAGATCTCAAATCAATTATACTCCTATGGGTACTACTGTCACTTCCCCATGCACTATAAAGGATTGTTCCCTTTTCTTATGAAAATGGGAAGATCAGATAAATATCTGCAGAGAATCTCGTGCAGAAATTTAAGTAATAACTCTCAAATTATTATAACTGTACAGACTTATAAATAATATTGGCCGCTGTATTTAACGTCAGTTGCTTAGATTGACTCTCTGACTTGATGGTCAGCCCTGTCAAAAGCCAAGAATACTGATAGTACACAACATCTTCAATGCTGTACATAACAGTATTAAAAAAAAATAGCCCAGCAATTGTGTATTCTATCAGAATGTGTTATTTGGCATTGTTATGCACCCCCAGTAGCTGGGGCACAGCATGTGTAAGCCACATTCCTGAGGAATGTGTCCTATCGGACCGTTTTGTCGGATATTCCGACTGTGTGTGGTCTCCATTGGACTGTTTCCGTTGGAATATCCGACGGACCAACTTTTCCAACTTGCCGGTAAAATTTTCCGACAAAATGCTCCGATCGGACATACTCCGATCATGTGTAGCCTACTCAGACGGACAAAGTGCCGCGCATGCTCAGATCAAATTCCTAGACCAAAGCTATTGGCTACTAGCCTGAACGTAGTCCCGTCATAATGAAATAACGTCATCATGTTATGTACAATCGGATTTTCCGACAACTTTGTCCGACCGTGTGTATGCAACATCACTTCCGGACCTCTTCTGGAATTAATCCGTCGGAATTACTCAGATGGATTTGGTTGCCGGAATCTCTGACCGTGTGTACGGGGGCTTACTAGTGTGTGGTCAATAAGGTCAGGCAGTTGACCTGTAACTCTTCATACAAGGAAAGACAGCAAGTTCTTTATAAAGATCACAATCTTACATAAAGGTTTTTCCCTTTAAAGAAAGGGTTTTAATGGAGTTTACTCTTCACAAGAATAGTTTTAAAAAGAATGATCTCTAAAAGCATTGCTTTTCAGATGTCTCTCCTGCCAGGCCACGGATTTCTTACAGTGTCAGGCTAAATGACAACTCAGCCACACCAACACTAAGATGGCTATCAATTTTTTGCAAAGTCCAACCTTGTGCCTACCCATCCATGCCTTCAGCCCTCCTCTGCAAGGGTCCCACCTAATCTTCAGCTCTTAACACAGCAGCTGTTTTGAGGGAACCCTTTAGACAAGTAAGTATCGTGGATGTAACACACCTGCACCCACTACCGCAAGCTCTTTTCCTAGTTCAATATGGACATCCAGATGTTGACCTCCCCAGCACTGGCCTATCAATTTATTTTCCTGTGCTTTGGGATAAGCTGGTGGGAACTACGCTGTTGGTTGTTGGTTTGTGTGTGGGAACACTTGCTTAGGTCATCCAACCCAGTGATTCTCAACCCTGTCCTCAAGTACCCCCAACAGGCCATGTTTGCAGGTTTTCTTTTATCTTGCACAGGTACTTTAAATCAGAGTCAATGGCTTGGTATTTTGAACAGCTATTTTATCTAAGAGAAATTCCCAAAACATGGCCTGTTGGGGGTACTTGAGGACAGGGTTGAGAACCACTGACCCAACCAATGTGACTCTAGTTGTTATCTTTTTTGTAAGGCTGGCCACACACTGCAGAACATTTGCCATTCTTAAACTGTCTTTTCTTCAGGCTGGGAGGAGACCACTAAGAATTAAATTGGGTTCCAGGCAGCCATATTGAGGAGGACAGCATCCCTTAAATCCAAGGAAATTTAGTTGGCCATCTTGACACAGAGGTGCTGCCACCACCGTGAAACATGGTGGTGGCAGCATCATGTTGTGGGGATACTTTTCTTCAGCAGGGACAGGGAAGCTTGTCAGAGTTGATGGGAAGGTGGATGGAGCCAAATGAAGAGCAAACTTAGAAGAACACCTGTTAGAGTCTGCAAAAAACTTTAGACTGGGGAGGAGGTTCAACTTCCAGCAGGACAACGACCCTAAACAAACAGCCAAACCTACAATGGAATGGTTTAGATCAAAGCATATTCATGAGTTAGAGTGGCCCGGTCAAAGCCCAGATCTAAATCCAATTGAGAATCTGTGGCGAGACTTGAAAATTGCTGTGCACAGACGCTCTCCATCCAATCAGACAGAGTTTGAGCTATTGCGCAAAGAATGGGCAAAAATGTCCCTCTCTAGGTGTGCAACGCTGGTAGAGACATCCCCAAAAAGACTTGCAGCTGTAATTGCAGAGAAAGGGGGTTCTGCAAAGTATTGACTCAGGGGGGCGCCATACAAATACATGCCACACTTTTCAGATATTTATTTGTAAAAAATGTTAAAAAACATTTCTCATTTTCCTTCCACTTCACAATTATGTGCCACTTTGTGTTGGTCTATCACATAAAATCGTAATAAAATACAATTACGTTTTTGGTTGTAACATGACAAAATTTGGAAAATTGCAAGGGGTATGAATACTTTTTCAAGGCACTGTATCAGGGTGCCGGTGTTCTGACATATAGCGTCTGGCCATCTAGAAGTGCCCGCCCCATACTGCGCAAGGGCAGCGCTTGCGCAGTATGGAGCAGAAGGAGATTCGGAAAATCTCAGAAGATGAACGGCGCCTGCGCCGTGGGTCGAGGTGCAAGCCCCACCAGCCAAGTGGACATAGGGCTGCACATATTAGAGGGCCCCTTGCGGGCTCCCTTCGCTCGCCACGCTTCGGGCAAGGCCTCGCTGCGCTCGGCTCTTTTTATTCTAACTCTATGTCCACTTGGATGGCGGGGCTAGAACTTGGACTCACGGTGCAGGCGCCGTTCATCTTTGGCTATTTTCGGAATGTGGTTGTCCCATGTACACAGCGGACACTATCCGATGGGGGACATTATGTGATAGGACACCGGCAGGGTCTGCTGGTGGATGAGTATGAGAAATACTGGTGTGGATGCACATCACAGAGTGTCTATTTGTTACTATTTAAATTGCAGTAATTCATATTTTCGACTGATTACGCCCTTTTTTTGAGAATTCACAGTAGATGCTGCTGATTCCCGCAGTTGCTTTTGCATTCCCATAGACTTGTACGAGGAGAGAAGCAATTCTACAGTAAACAATCCCTGTGGACCCAGGCCCTAACTGTTCCATTGCTTACAAATCAACCCTTACAATTCTGGTTTTTATAGTTTTATATAATAAAAGATGTGTGTGTGTGTACAATAAACAATGTTCTTTAGGAAAATGCCCAATGACCAAGGCCAATGATCATTGTGGCACATGAAAAATTCCCTACCATGATTTGGCCAGTCGGTTTTTCTTGCCTTGATATGACACAGAATCATAAACAGCGACTGACTGAGGAGTAGGACAAGTCTGTTCAAGAGCCGTTGTCTTGCGGCCTGTCTGAACGAGACACGAAACAATGCAGTCTTACCACCAGCTCTACTAGTTTAACCAACACAGCCCAATTCACTTGGTCTTTCCCAGGACGTTTTTCTCACGATTCTTTTCAAAGCGTGCCTCGTCCTGTACCTCAGTACATTACACGACAAAGAATAAAGGACCAACAATCCCAAACTGACACTCTATTTTCCACAAATACATTTGTAAAGCTTACCAATATTTTTTTATATTTGCCATGCAGCCTATTATTCTACGTTAGGCCCCTTACATACGGGGGGCTTCGTTGGAGAGAGGAATCTGTCCATTAATCGCTGCCGAGCGGAAGGCTGGTCCATCTCCACAGACCGCCTGTGCATTTACACCCGACCGCCATCTGATCCGATCCACCAGTTCGGGTGTCGGTGGGTGTCAATGGCATAGCTCCCAACTGTCCCTGATATCCACATCATTTTGGTCTGATCTATATAGTTGTATATAAAATGCCCTTTTTATCTTTCAAAAAGTGTTTCCCAGTGCTAAATCTTTCATTTAATTTCTTTGCGTTTGTACATTTTAAAAGCCAATATAAAAGAATAGTAGTAGTAAAAAAAAGTCCTTGTGGATTTAATTAACCTTTTTTTTTTTTTGGGTTAATTCTCTTTTAAGGGGATGTGACAGGGGGCGTGTCCTATGCCTACATACGTTTGTTAGTAGGTGTCCCTCATTCCCATCTCAAAATGTTGGGAGGTATGGTTAACGGACACAAGTCCGTTGATGCCCGCCGCTCCATATAGACTGGAGCGTCCAATCGGGTCCACCAGAAAAACTGACAGGCGGACCTGATTGGTTCTCTAATGTGAAGGAGTCTTAGCTGTCAGTTACAGTAAGTATAATATACTCAGTGGGCAAATAATTTGAGTTAGTCCCCATTCACACCCGAGCGTTTTGTAGCTCGAAGCCTGAAGCTACAGAACGCTGGAGGGGAAAAAATCTATTATTCTCAATGGAGATGGTTTACATCTCCACTCCAAGTCGCCTGAAGCCGAACGGCTGAAGCTCCAACAAGTTCTGGACCCTTTTGTGTCGCTCAAATTGGGCAGATTTGGGCGTTTTTATTTTTTTTACATTGGTGATCTTTTGCCCTGCACAAAATCGTTGCAAAACACCATAAAAAACGCTGCAAAATCACAGTAAAAACGCTGCAAAATTGCGGTAAATTTGTGGGATTTTCTGCCTGAAAACACTATGCTCAGGTGTGAATGGGACCTTATTGTTGCAGTGTTTACCTGTGCTTTGCCCAGTGTGACTTATATAGGGCTGAGGACTCTCTCCCCACCACCATGTGACAACGATGAGCATCTGAGCAGCCAATCATGGTGTGCTAGCACTGTCATGTGAGAAGAAATGGAATGAGTCACATGCTTCTTCACACATGGAGCGGTTGAATAAAGCGGTGGGGAAAAGAAAAGAATGAAAAGGTGAGCAAAAGCAGCTGCTTTGCTCTATAAAAAACGTTAAAATCATATTTTTTATATGACTTTCAAACACCAAATAAAGTTGTTATTTGTTCGTGACAAAAAAATATATAATTATTAAGGTTTTTTTTTTTGACAATTGCTGTTTGCATTCAGGTTTACGTTTACAGTTGTAATCTGCTTGCATTAAAGCGTAACTCTGCTTTTGTTGAGAAAAAAAAATTCCCTCCCCGGGTGAACTATGTACATTGCAAGGATTATAACAACCTTTGTTGCAGATTCCTACCTGAAGAAATCCCTGTGTGTTTGTCTGTGCCTCTTGGCTCAGTGGGTCTAATGGGAGTGGTTTCATAATTATCAGTCAGCTGTGGCAGCTGCAGGGCTCTATTGAGGAAATTTGCTGAGCCTGCATCTCTTTAGACATGTTCCTATTGAAAGTATCTCTACAAAGATGACATTTTTGTTGCAAGGGATGCCTGAAATCTGACTTGTATCTTAGGCAGACTTCTGGGAAAATCAGTGAGCCAATCACACAAGCAGGAAATGATGTTTCTGGGGAGTGGTCAGTACACGTTCTGTGTACAGAACACCTCCAGGTTGCCATATTGCATTGCATTTATAGAAAATTACAGGGGCTGCAGATTAAAAAGGTCATTTTTAATAGTATTCAATTACAATATGACTTGCTATTATTCTTTGCTATTTTTTCCCCACAAAAGTGGAGTTTCCCTTTAACAGTTTGAGATGCCTCTGAGATAATTCGCAGGTGAATTTAACCTGCAATTTACCTTCAAAGAGGCATCTACCTACTTCATGCTTTTGCTTTCCCATTGACTTGTGTTGGAAAAAATCCAGCTTTAAGATGAGCAAAATCCCATAGACAAAGACCCTAAATGGATTTCTTTTAACACAGTTGGTATAATCAACGGAACTGAACTTTAACCACCTGACATCCGCACTATGGCCGAATGACGGCCACAGTGCGGATGTGAATTTCCAGGAGGCTGTCATAGGGCGGCCTCCCCTGTGCGCGCTCCCTACACGGGCCCTGCAGGGCAGGCACGGAGCACGTGGTGATAGCCAAGACCGATCTGAGCCCCTTACCATATGATCAGCTGTCAGCCAATGACAGCTGATCACATGATCAAAAAAAAAGCTCGGTGATCAACGAAGGAGAAAAAAAAAAGCCGATCACCGGCTCACCTTAAAGAGACATCTGTCCCGAAACGGAAGAGGCAATTACGCCTCATAATTGTAACATAAAAGTGCCCACAAGTGCCACCTATCAATGCCCACAATTGCCACCTATCTATCCCTACAAGTGGCACCTATCAATGCCAACCAGTGGTGCCAATCAGTGCCACCTAAAAGTGCTGCCTATCAGTGTAACCGATCAGTGCCCATCACTGCCACCCATCAGTGCCCATCACTGCCGCCTCATCAGCGTACATCAATGACGGACAAAAATTACCCGGTTTAAAATTTTATAACAAAATAAAAAAAATGTAAAAAAAAAAAATTCGGTCTTTTTACATTTTTTTAACAAAAAATAAAAAACGCATAGGTGATCAATAGGGATGAGCTTCGAGTTCGAGTCGAACTCATGTTCTACTCGAACATTGCCTGTTCGCCTGTTCAGCGAACAGTGAACAATTTGGGCTGTTCGCCGCAAATTCGAAAAGTCGGAACACCCTATACAAGTCTATGGGAGAAATCTAAAGTGCTCATTTTAAAGGGTAATATGCAGGTTACTGTCCTAAAAAAGTGTTTGGGGACCCGGGTCCTGCCCCAGGGGACATGGATCAATGCAAAAAAAAGTTTTAAAAACGGCAGTTTTTTCAGGAGCAGTGATTTTAATAATGATTAAAGTGAAACAATAAAAGTGTAATATTCCTTTAAATTTCGTAGCTGGGGGGTATCTATAGTATGCCTGTGAAGGGGCGCATGTTTCTGGTGCTTAGAACTGTCCCTGCACAAAGTGTCATTTGTGCAGGAAAAAAAGTCTTTTAAAATCACTTGCGGCTAAATTGTCGGGTCCCGTAATACAGAGAACATTCAATGAGTGTTCTCTGCATTAGCCGACAATTCATTCATTCACTGATAAAAAATAAATAAAAAAAAAGCGTGGGGGTTCCCCTAAATTCAATTACCAGGCCCTTCAGGTCTGACATGGATATTAAGGGGAACCCCGTGTCAAATTAAAAAAAAAAATTGACGTGGGGGTCCCCCTAAAAATCCATATCAGACCCTTTATCCGAGCACGCAACCTGGCAGGCCGCAGGAAAAGAGGAGGGGACGAGAGAGCGGCCCCCCTCCCTCCTGAACCGTACCAGGCCACATACCCTCAACATTGGGAGGATGCTTTGGGGGTCTGTGACCCCTCAAAGCACCTTGTCCCCATGTTGATGAAGACAAGGGCCTCATCCTCACAACCCTGGCCGTTGGTTGTGAGGGTCTGCGGGCGGGGGGCTTATCAGAATCTGGAAGCCCCCTTTAACAAGGGGACCCCCAGATCCCGCCCCCCCCTGTTTGAAATGGTAAGGGGGTACAAAAGTACCCCTACCATTTCACAAAGAAAGTGTCAAAATGGTTAAATAAGACAAACACACTTTTGAAAAATTCCTTTATTAAAAAAAAAAAAAATAAAAAAAAAGATTCCAGCCGTGCTAATCCACTCTTGCTATCCAGCGACGGGTCTCCGGGGTCCAGCGATGGATGATCATATCCAGCGACGGGGATCTCTCAGTCCAGCGCTGTCCATACATCCTTCTTCTGTCTCCACTCCGGAGACACTGCAGAGATCCCAGCGCTGACGTTTCTTATATTAGGAGGGCGGGGCCATCCGTCACCTGACCCCGCCCCTCTGACGCTGGAGAGGGAAGCCAGGGGTTCCCCAGTGACGTGTGGGTGACCCCGCCCCCTCTGATGTAACGCAGGTTTCCGTTACATCAGAGGGGGGCGGGGTCACCCACACGTCACTGGGGAACCCCTGGCTTCCCTCTCCAGCGTCAGAGGGGCGGGGTCAGGTGGCGGGTGGCCCCGCCCTCCTAATATAAGAAACGTCAGCGCTGGGATCTCTGCAGTGTCTCCGGAGTGGAGGCAGAAGAAGGATGTATGGACAGCGCTGGACTGAGAGATCCCCCGTCGCTGGATATGATCATCCATCACTGGACCCCGGAGACCCGTCGCTGGATAGCAAGAGTGGATTAGCACCGCTGGAATCTTTTTTTTATTTTTTTTATTTTTAATAAAGGAATTTTTCAAAAGTGTGTTTGTCTTATTTAACCATTTTGACACTTTCTTTGTGAAATGGTAGGGGTACTTTTGTACCCCCTTACCATTTCAAACAGGGGGGGCTGGGATCTGGGGGTCCCCTTGTTAAAGGGGGCTTCCAGATTCTGATAAGCCCCCCGCCCGCAGACCCTCACAACCAACGGCCAGGGTTGTGAGGATGAGGCCCTTGTCCTTATCAACATGGGGACAAGGTGCTTTGAGGGGTCACAGACCCCCAAAGCATCCTCCCAATGTTGAGGGTATGTGGCCTGGTACGGTTCAGGAGGGAGGGGGGCCGCTCTCTCGTCCCCCCCTCTTTTCCTGCGGCCTGCCAGGTTGCGTGCTCGGATAAAGGGTCTGATATGGATTTTTAGGGGGACCCCCACGTCAATTTTTTTTTATTTGATGCGGGGTTCCCCTTAAAATCCATATCAGACCTGAAGGGTCTGGTTATGGATATTTAGGGGGACCCCCACGTCAATTTTTTTTTTTAATTTGACACAGGGTTCCCCTTAATATCCATGTCAGACCTGAAGGGCCTGGTAATTGAATTTAGGGGAACCCCCACGCTTTTTATTTTTTTATTTTTTTATCAATGAATGAATGAATTGTCGGCTAATGCAGAGAACACTCATTGAATGTTCTCTGTATTACAGGACCCGACAATAGCCGCAAGTGATTTTAAAAGACTTTTTTTCCTGCACAAATGACACTTTGTGCAGGGACAGTTCTAAGCCCCAGAAACATGCGCCCCTTCACAGGCATACTATAGATACCCCCCAGCTACGAAATTTAAAGGAATATTACACTTTTATTGTTTCACTTTAATCATTATTAAAATCACAGCTCCTGAAAAAACGGCCGTTTTTAAAACTTTTTTTTGCATTGATCCATGTCCCCTGGGGCAGGACCCGGGTCCCCAAACACTTTTTAGGACAGTAACCTGCATATAACCCTTTAAAATGAGCACTTTAGATTGTGAACGTTCGAGTCCCATAGACTTTAATAGGGTTCTAAAGTTCACACGAAGTTTAGGTCTGTTCGCAGGTTCTGGTGCGAACCGAACAGGGGGGTGTTCGGCTCATCCCTAGTGATCAAATACAACCAAAAGAAATCTCTATTTGGGGGGGAAAAAAATTATAAAAATTGAATTTGCTTACAGTGACGTATGACCGCGCAATTGTCATTCAAAGTGCATCAGCGCTGAAAGCTGAAAATTGGTCTGGATAAGAGGGGGGTTTAAGTGCCCAGTAAGCAAGTGGTTAAAAGGGGAGAGGAAGGGCTAACACAAGGAGCCGGTCAGGCAATGCTGTGCTGCAAAGTTCGGTCAGTCTAATGCCGCATACACACAATCGTATTTTACTACATACACGTTGGATGTTAGGCTGTTGGCGTAAAGTCCAACTGTGTGTATACTCCATTGGACATTTGTTGGCAGAAATGTTGGCTAGCATGTTCTCAAATTTTCAACAAATGTGTGTTGTCTGACTTTCCGATCATGTGTACACAAGTCCGTCGGACAAAAGTCTAAAGTACAAAAACGCATGCTCGGAATCAATGCCCACCAAACACATTAGCAGAAGGAGCCCAAAGGGTGGTGCATGACTATTGAACTTTCTTTTTATGGGCTTACCATACATCTTGGCCAATATTTGTGTGACCGTGTGTATGCAAGACAAGTTGGAGCCAACAACCTTCCAACAAAAATCCATGGTTTTGTTGTCGGAAAGAACGATCGTGTGTACGGGGCATAAGGGTCCATTCATATGGGGCGCTTTACTGCAGACCCCGTGCAGGTCTATATTTTCCCGGTATGGGGTCTCACAGGTGGTGTGTGTATCCCCAAGCCAGCATCCCAAGCAGTTCTATTGGGACACGTGACAGCATGGGCACCGCTGCTGTGTCCTAATATTACATGTGGGTGAGTGTGGGTCCCGCACTCACCTAGATGTCATATTAGGTCTCAGTGGCTGTGTCTGTATCACCAAGTATACCAATAAAAATGAATAGGATGCTGGCACAGGGTTGCATGCTAGGAAAACGTTAACCTGCAGTAAAGCACCCAGTGTGAATGAACCCTAATGCCCCATACACACGGTCGGACATTCCGACCACAAAATCTGTCAGATTTTTTCTGACGGATTTTGCCCGAAACTTGTCTTGCATACACACGGTCGCACAAAGTTGTCGGAAAATCCGATCATTCTGAAACGAGGTGATGTACAAAATGTACGACGGGACTACGTAGAGGCCAGTAGCCAATAGCTTTCGTCTCCAAATTTTTTCTGAGCATGCGTGGCACTTTGTGCGTCGGACTTCTCTACACACGATCGGAAAAAGTCCAATTGGATTTTGTTGTTGGAAAATTTTAGATCCACCTCTCAAACTTTTTCCGTCGGATATTCCGACAGAAAAAGTCTGTCATGCCCCATACACACGGTCGGACATTCCGACCACAAAATCCTTCGGATTCTGTCCGATGGATTTTGCCTGAAACTTGTCTTGCATACACACGGTCGCACAAAGTTGTCGGAAAATCCGATCGTTCGGAACGAGGTGACGTACAAAACGTACGATGGGACTACGTAGAGGCCAGTGACCAATAGCTTTCGTCTCCAATTATTTTCTGAGCATGCGTGGCACTTTGTGCGTCGGAATTCTCTACACACGATCGGAAAAAGTCTGTTCGGATTTTGTTGTTGGAAAATTTTAGATTCAGCTCTCAAACTTTTTCTGTTGGAAATTCAGACAGAAAAGGTCTGATAAAGTCTACACACGATCAGATTTTGCGACAACATAATCCGATCTGACTTTTTCTGTCGGAATTTCCGACCGTGTGTATGGGGCATAACACTGGAAACTTGCTGACAGAAGGAGAGAGCAGAGTGTGCTTCTTCTAGGTTCAGCCAAGGAGGTTAAATAACCATTTGTACTGCTATGTACCTATGTAGGTGTGCCACCTGGATCACAAAATTGGATGAACTCAATTAAAAATCCTTCAGCAGGTTGCACAATTCATATATATGTTATTATTATTATTATTATACACGATTTATATAGCACCAACAGTTTATGCAGCGCTTTACAATGAAGGGGTACAGTTCAATACAAAAGGTACGGGAGGGCCCGGCTCGTAGAGCTTACATTCTAAAGGGAGGGGGGTGGTGGTACGAAAGGTAATAGCTGCAGAGAATGATTTGATGGGGGTGTATTTGGGGATTCAAAAAGCAGTATGGGAACGGTCAGTATGGCAGCCCCGGACCACCAATAGCCAGCACTGGCAATTCCAGTATTTCACTACAACAGGAAGTGGATGATTAAATCAGCAAGAAGTAACACCTTACCTAGCACCTCCTTGTCATGGATGTCCTTCAGTTTGTGGAGAGCTTCGCTAAAGTTCTCATTTGCCATGTTGTCGTCAGCAGTAGCCAATGTCTGTAGCAATCATTTACTTGTTGTCCCTGGAAAAAATTAAATAAATTCTCAGAGTGGTATTTTTTTTAATTATTATTTTTATTTAGTTTTAGCAATAAAAGATATAAAACGGTGACTGCATATAGAAAATGACAACACAGTGACAAGCAGTGGTGGTAAGAAACAAAAAAGAAAAAAAAAGCAGTATACAAAACAATAGTGCCTGTGACTAATAGGATACTCCACACACTAAGGAGAATCCAGGGTGTAGAAGACAGAGGTAGTATGATGGTACACCACACACTACAATGAAGGATGAAAAGCATAAATAGTACATTTGAATAATATAGATTAGGGGTCTGTAAAATTTCTGAACTAAGGGCCTGTTTACTGTCCTTGAAGTGTTAGGGGGACCAGACTGTGGCCAGTGTGTTTACAAAATGCCCTGGTGTCATCGAGAGTAAACAGTACCCCATTATTGGTTTTAGTTAAAGGAATAGTGCCCCATAATTGGTTTTAGTTGAAAGAATACTGCCCTATTGTTAGTATCAGTGGGAGGGATGGTGCCCCATCATTGGTGTCTGTGAGAGGATGGGTGCCCCATCATTGGTGTCTGTGAGAGGAATGGTGCCCCCTCATTGGTGTCTGTGGGAGTAACAGTGCCACATCATTGGTTTTCTGTGGGAGGAATGGTGCCCCATCATTGTTTTTCTGTGGGAGCAATGATGCCCAATCATTGATGCCTGTGGGAGGAATGGTGCTCCATCATTGGTGTCTGTAGGAGAAATCGTGCCCCATTATTAGTGTCTATGAGAGGAATGAAGCCCATGATTGGTGTCTGTAGGAGAAATCGTGCCCCATTATTAGTGTCTATTAGAGGAATGAAGCCCATCATTGGTGTCTGTAGGAGGAATGGTGCCCCATCTTTGGTGTCTGTAGGAGAAATTTAGCCCCATCATTGGTGTCTGTGGGAGGAACAATTCCCATAATTGGTGTCAATAGGAGGAATGGTGCTCCATCATTGGTGTCTGTGGGAGGAATAACGCCCCATTTGGTGTCTGTGGGAGGAATGGTGCACCATCATTGGTGTCTGTGGAAGGAATGGTGTCCCACCATTGGTGTCTCTGGGAGAAAACGTGCCCCATCATTGGTGTCAGTGCATGGCATGGTCCCCCGTCATTGTTGTCAGTGCATGGCATGGTGCCCCAAGGGCCAGATAAAGGCTAACCAAAGGGCCACCATTTGGAGACCACTGACCACTAATCTAGATAGTCACAGAATAGCGCATAGCGGAGTTCATGTAAATCAGGGGTGTCCAAACTTTTTTCAAAGTGGGCCGGATTTGATGAAGTGAACATGCCTGAGGGCCGACCATTTTGCCTGACATTCTTTGAACCATTGAAAATTCGGTCTAAGTGTGTCCATCCGAGCACTAATACACTGCCCAACAAGAATTCTCTTGCCTTTGTCGCACTCGTTCCCAACACATAGACGAATGCTCTGCACTTTAGGGGGCACCGTTAATTCTTAATGGTACCCCACACATTGGAAAATGTAGGGTGCTTTTGGTGCAGTGCAATAAAAAAAAAAAAAGCTCGGGAACTTCTTTCCCAGCATTTTTGTGAGTAGGAAAGTCCATTGAAATTAATGGGCTGCCCTACAAACAGTACACAGCCACACAGATGTTGCATTTACGGGCTTAAAACAGGTGGTGAGGAGGCAACATAATGCCTCTTTACCGCCATTCAAATGCCTCTGAAAAGAGATCTGTGCATGGGTTGCTTTTCAGAGGAGCAGCAGTCCTGGCTAATATCACACACAAGCCCTACAAAAGCAGTTTTGATGGTATAAGAATGGGGGGAGGGGGGTCCGGATTAAAAGTAACATACACACAGACACAAGCACACAAATGCAGGCACATATACAGACAAATGCACGCCGCACACACATACAGACATATATGCACACACATACAGACATACATACAGACACATGTGCACACACACATACACACACACATACAGACATACATACACATACTTACAGACACATACAGAAATACATACAGACACACATGCACACACATACAGAAATACAGACACATGTGCACACACACGTACATACAGACATATATACAGACACACACATACACACAGAGACATACATACATACATACATAAATGCACACACATACAGACATACATACAGACACATGTGCACACACACATACATACAGACACATGTGCACACACACATACAGACACATGTGCACATACACACACACATACAGACATACATGCACACAAATACAGACACATGCATACACATACATACACACACATGAATAAAGGCCTTTTTAACACTAATCTAGCTTGTAGTACAGTACCTTTGCAGCTTCCTCATTCGGCCGGGTACTGCACTGTAGGGGGAAGCAGAGAGCACAGCACAATCCTCTGCACTTTACTTTCACTTTTGAAGCTCACAGAGCTTCTCACAGTGCCGGGGATCGGCTGATCTGACAGCCCTGATCCCGCAGCACAATAAATTGAGAAAGACCAGGCGGGCCGTTCAAAACCGGACCGCGGGCCGCAATTGGCCCGCGGGCCGGACTTTGGACATGCCTGATGTAAATGAACAATAAACCACAGAGATTATGGGGAGAACATGGTTAGGCTTTATGTACACTAGCCCACATTTACCATGGCTGTGGGAAAACGAAAAATGCTGCAAAATCGGAGAAAAAACGTGTATGTAACAATTTTGCCGCGGGCAGTCAAAACATTCCTATCCTGAACTCGATTCTTCCGTGTTCAGGAGAGGAAGGTTGAAGCTCACATAAATCCAGCAGCTCCTAAACTCTGCTAATTGTCTATGTGTACATTGACACATAAGCTTTTATGGGGTTGAGTTTAGGAGCTTTGGCAAAAAAACACCAAAAATCCTAAACTCAGGTTTAGGGGCTGCCAGTGTAGGGTAGTGTGCATGAAGCCTTAATCGGGGAGGAAACGCAACCCACCCTCCCCACACCTTATCAAACTTATGGGGTGCACCTCTATTCAAGTAAGTTGCCTTAGCTAAGCGAAGGGCCCTGTTGACCAACACCTTCCAAGCCGCTAATATTGGAGCTGCAGCCTTTTTCCATGACAGGATAATAAGTTCCCTTGCATTAGAGTGGTCATTTTTTTACCATGGGACCTTTGATGTGGAAAGCAAATAAAAATGGATTGGCATAGTTACCCTATCAGCACTGGAATTGTCAGTTCTGTGCTGACATCTAACAGTGTCAAGCATTGGGCGTACGCAGACGTTTTTTTTTCGGGGGGGGGGGGGCATATGTTTAAGAAAACCCATGCTCCGCCCCTTTTCGATAATGTAATGAAGGGTAAGGGGCTTAGTCATTTTCACATAAAGCGGAGGCATGTGCCCATTATATGCAGCCTTACTGTGCCCATTAATTGCAGCCTCATTGTGCTCATCAAATGTGGCTTGTGTGTATATATATGGGGTGGATGGTATTAGTATATGCAGGAAGGAAGGTGTGTGTGTGTATTTAGCTGTACACAGGACATATGATGTATATCTGCAGTCAGTGATGATGGAGGAAGGTCTCTATATACAGGAAGGAAGGTGGGTATATAGGTACTGTATATACAGCTAGCTGTATATCGAGACCTTCCTCCATCATCATTGACTGTAGATATACATCATCTGTCCTGTATACAGCTATAGAGACAGGGCAGATGATGTATATCTGCAGTCAGCGATGATGGAGGAATACAGGAAGGAGGATGGGTGTATATAGCTGTATACAGGACAGGACAGATGATATGATCTTTCCCAAATCTGGCACCCCCTTCACTGATCACACCTGTATTCACTCAGCTGCCCCCCTCATCTGTATATATGTCAGGCCCCCCACACACACAGCTCGGCGCCCCCTGTACACAAACAACCTCCTCCCTTCACTTGCACTCCCAGACCCCACTTGTAAGGTGGTCTTCCCCCTCCCATGTCCCTGTGAAAATACAACAGGCAGCAAAGCGAACAGGAGGGGCACACATACAGGAAGCAGCCAGAGGTGGCAGTAAAGAGCTCTGGAAGCTCAATGACACAGATCTGCAGCAGCTGCGGAGCCGACTCGCCCAAACACAGAGCGCCAGCACAGCTACAGATGCAGCTGAGGCAGACCCTTTGCGATTCCGGGGGGGGGGGGGGGTCACTTGCCCCCCCTTGCACCTGCTTGCGGACGCCCATTGTGTCAACATAAGTGCACTAAAAAGGTATATTCATCAGCTTACAGCAGGGGAGGAGTAGACATATCATCTGTGTAAATTGTGCAGCTATAAAGGGGCCCTCTGGGACTGAGGGACCCATTTATGGTAGATGTGAATCAGATGGGTGCATGTAGACCTGTATACCTGAACTTGGCTCAATCAAATTAGAAATTGATATAAAAAAATTTTAAAAATTACTTTTTTTTTTTTTTTTTTTACTTGCCCAGTGGTTAGATGGGGAGTCCAAAACTGGCCTTTGCTGGCCTTTTAAAGACAGTTAGCTACAGTTCTGCAGCTTTGTCTGAGTGGGGTCATCACACGACTAATTTGTTTATCATTTTCAATAATTTTTAACATTTTATACCCAGAAGGAAAATCTCCGTTGCATTGTGCTTGTGTGCAGCTGACAACGGAATGCCGCGTACTAAGATAAATGACACGAATGGCAGCTTGAAAATCATATATTGATTTATACTGCTGGCCTGCTCCTATTTAGCTCATGTGCAAGTGTAGGCCCCGCCATCTATAAAAGTGGGAGATGTTCTGGGTGAATGGGCAGGGTCGGCAGCAGTACAAGCTGGGATCTTAGGTTGTAGGGTGTGTTTAACTGACAGTTTTGGAGCTGTATGAAAAACGCGTGTTCCTTGACCAATTATACAGAAAACTTGTTATTTCAGTTCATGTTGACTGTCTGGTTGAACTTGTGAGCACCGTCTTTTAACTCCACCTCATTATAACAAACATGCTTAAAATGTCAGCCTGTACTTATTCACAGTGTCTGTCAGTGGCGGCCCATCCAAAAGGGGCCCAGGGGCACCACCCCTCCCTATCCATGCATCCGGCCCCCTAATCTACATGAGGGCCCCAGACGCATGGATTTTTTTGTTTTGAAGCACGTGATTAGAGCCAGAGGCTCTCATAGGCTTCAAAAAAGGGTGAGCTCGGGACGCAGTGAGCACACCCACTTCTGTGACAATAGATATTTTGTCACACTGATTCTCCTCCCGGCCAATTAGGAAACGGGTCATGAGACCTGTCACCCAATTGGCCAAAAGGAGAGGAGATCCAATTGGCTGCCTAGGAGGAAGAGGGAGGAGACGTACAGCGCACGGAGGAGAGGAGGGAGGAGACGCACGGCGTGATGCAGCAGGGTAGGAGGAGATGCTGGGAAGCCGCCCCCACCCCAGATGGGGTAAGCGAGCGGTGCGGGCCAGGTGGCCTATCAACCAACCAGGGGTGGTGTCTGTCTGTGGGTGCATTGTTTTCTGCCCCCCCCCCAAAATATACCACCAGCTGCCATTGATGTCTATTACAGAAACTTTTTTAGTGCTTTTATCCTTGAATCAATGAATCCGCTGTGTGGTGTTAAACTTGCCAATAGCAATGTGTTGACGATTATCCAACATGGTAGACTTGGCCAAAATTACTGTCTATGTGGTCAGTTACATGCCTATCTGCTTTTGGGGGTAACATCAACCAGCAATTCATTTGTGGCTTGAAACAACACTCGACTAATAGGGACATATGTATTTTCTGGTAAAGTAGCCTCATCCAACATGTTCAATAAACATATCCATGGATCTTCTGCTAAAGTGACCTGAAAAAAGGATCTTATAGTAGTCAGAACCCCCTGCCAGTATCTATGAAGTTTTGGACATCTTCACATCATGTGGATCAAAGTGGTAGGGGCACTGTTACATTTAGGACAATAGGGATTCTCTCTATGATGCCAGGCAAATCGTTTTTTTTTTCTGGAGATGTTTAGGTGCGCATTGTGTTTCATGTAGATCATCCCTCGATAGACATTCTATCCAATATTTGTTTTAACATATTAATTGTCCAATAATATCTCCTCCTTGAAAGGTCTCTGGCATTTGCATGGACACAATAAACACCAAAACAAAGGTCCACGCTTCACAATCGGCAGATTTGCGCCATGTTTTCACACATGGAATGAGCATTCATTTCCTAAAGCCCCTCTGTCAAAACTGTGCCAAACTTTTTTCTTCCACCAAAATGAATGGCCAGGGTTGCATACATAGCTAAGTGTGGTGACTAATGTTGCCCCGAGATATCTGGGCAGTGAAGGGACACACCTAACAAAGCATGCATGAGAGTAGGGAGTGCTTGGTATTGGTCACAGACATTAACAGTTTTTCATGCATTTCCATGGTTTGCTCACTTGTTAAACTTCACAGAGTCTGATCACACCGGTTGCAGAATTGAGGTAGTGTATGAACACCCCACAGTTGGCTACGTAGGCACATTTTTAAGTTGCATACAAGAACTATACTTAAATAAGTGCCATGTCAGTGCCCGTACACATTTATGTCTGACTTGGCTCTGGCTTCATGCCTATTCTGGGTCAGAGTACGTTATAAAGCAAGGGTGAAGATGACAGCCCCGGGGTGCTTTTGACAACTTCTAGTGAGGTCTTTGACTTAAAGAGGAGGGCCGGTTTAAAAAAAAAATTTAAATTAAAAGTCAGCAGCTGCAAACACTGTAGCTGCTGACTTAATAAGCACACTTACCTCGGGTCCCGGTGCCGCCATTTTGGCTAAGGGAAACAGGCAGTGGAGCCTTGCAGCTTCACTGCCCGTTTCCTACTGCGCATGCGCGAGTCACGCAGCGCTTTGTGAATGGGGCGCCCTGTGTTCTGGGACACACAGTTCCCAAAACACAGCGCGACCCATTACCCAGAAGACGCCGCACGGAGGAGAGAAGAAAGAAGATCCCCGCGGAGGAGGAAGAGGCAGATTAGGATGATGTGCCTAGCAACAGGCATTTCTGGTAAATTAAAAAAAAAATGTTTTCTTCGTTTTTTTTTTTTCTGATTTTTTTCTAATTTTTTATGTATTTTTTTTTTTCAGGGTGGCCCTCCACTTTAAAGCATAAGATTGACTTGGGAGCTCTGAACACTAGTCTGTGCTTCAGTGCAGAAGATCAAAAGTGGCTTGGCTTGATCAAATGTAATGTAGCGCTTGCTTGCTACTAGTAACTAACATCCACCATGTCACCCTGCTGCCAGACCTCCATCTATCCCTTCTGAGACAATGAACAGTCATTTTGCATTGTTTTTGTTTATTGGGGAATATAACTTGGTTGGGGGAAAGGAAATATGGGATGCCCACGGAACAATTGCTTTGCCATCATATTTAAGAATTAGAACAAAAGGTTGAGCCGTGAAGTACTGATGTACACATAATATCTACAGGGGCTTCCCCTGCATAACACCATGCAGACTATTTATTCTCCTCTGTGTATCTCCTGCAGACTGTTGCTCTGAGGACTTCCACCCTCCTGAACAAACTTCCACTGTAGATCATTACTCTTCCTGTCACATCATCCTCTTTTGTCAAAAGAGACCACTCTGAACAGTCTCAGTTGCTGGCTAGAATTGGTTGCACTGCTACTAGGCCAGAGGTCTGTAGCACCTCTCCCCGGTGGCCTAGTAATTTAGTAGCATGTGCTGATTGGTGGACTACTGCTCTCAGCTAGTCCGGCCTGCAAATCCTGCATCCTCAGGCCGCAGAGATTTGACACTCCCCCCACAGTGTCTCCTCTGGCCTCGCACCCCGCTCCCCTGGCATGCCTCACCCAGAACTCCACTGTGGCCCACTCACCGACCTTCTCCTGCCCCGAGTCCATGATGGAGAATTTTAACTGGACATATGTTCCGGCAGCTTCTCCAGCCCCCCTGTTCAAGAACATTTCATCCATGACTCCCAGCTCTCCTGGGCTCCTTTGCTAGGCCTTACACCCCCCCCCCCCCAGATGGGGATGGGGCCCCTGCTGCTGCCTAGTACTCTATTCTCCACGTCTCCCGGCCGACTACTTCCCCCCCAGTGGGCTGTTACCCCAGCTTATATGGGAGGCCTGCCCCCTGCTAATTCCAGTTGGGGATTGGTCAGAGCTCCTCATATGAGCTGCCTGCCACACCAGTCCTAGGCCCTGCCCCTCTTCCAGATCAATCTTCCTGGAAGCAGAAGAGGAGCCTTATGCCGCGTACACACGACTGGACTTTCCGGCAGACTAGGTCCGAAGGGATTAGTCCGTTGGACATTACGATCATGTGTGGGCTAGTCCAATCGTTTAAAAAAAAAAAAAAAATCAGACGGACCTAGAAATAGAACATCTATCCGACGGGCTCAATTTTGACGGACTAAAATTTCGAAAAGCGTTCGTCTGTGTTCTGGTCCGATGGACAAAATACGACGCAAGGGAAGCTACTGGCTACTGACTATTGTTTAGTCCCATTTACGTCATCACGTTCAAAACGAACTGACTTTTGAATGGACTTAGTTCATCCGTGTGCGGCCAAGTCCGTTCGTTCAGAAAGTCTGTTGGAACTCCGCCGATAGTCCATCGGATTAGACCGTCGGACCTAGTCTCCCGGAAAGTCCAGTCATGTGTACGCGGCATTAGAATTAAAGCACAGGTGGTCACACCCACTGCTGCACTAACCACTCCCTGCTCCCCAGATCAAAAAGCCTGAAGCATAGGCCTGCCCAAATTTACCTGCACTGACAGTTTCGCTTACAAAATCCTCACTCTAACACCTACCTATGGTAGAGGGTGCTACAGTAATATTAATCCAAGCACAGATGGGTGACTCTCTACATAATTAGTGACCTACTAAAGGTACTTGGTGACATATCTCCTGTAAGCCTCATTGAGCCTCATTGAGCCTAAAATGGCAGCCAAGACAAGATATCAGGCTGCCGTGATTTTCCAGAACTTCAAAGAATGTCCCGTGTTATGGGGGGGGGGGGGGGTTCAGGGGCAAAGTAACTAGCCTAATTAAGAAACTAAGGGGCGTAGCTCTTTATGGTAACCCAGCAGTGCTCCTTAACCTCCATTCCCAAATATCACTATTTAAAAAAATTTACATTTATTAAATGCTGATCGTCTTTACTCAATCTCAATGTGTTGGAACTAAACAAACCCATTTTCATTAACCTATGGTTTAAAAATATAAAGAACTCAAATGGAAAACTTCCTTAAAACTTACAGGAGAGAGATTCCACACTACATGGTTCTATTGGCAATGAGTTTAGAGTCATGAATGCAAAGGCTTGCTGCCCGAAAGGGGAGCACCTTCTGTAGGCCTGATGTGTCTTTCTATTCTAGACGCCCTTATCACCTAACCCCCTTTCCCTACCGCCTACCCCTCTTTTTCTTTCTACCTCTTAAAATGTTGACCTTTCCATCCTTTTCATACTACCAATCCTGCTGTAAAGCTGCACCACTTTCATGGAAAAAATACAGCAAATAATAAAAAAAAAATATATAATATATATATATATATATATATGTGTATATATATATATATATATATATATATATATATATATATATATATATATATATATATATATATATACACACATATATACACACACACACACACACACACACAGTGCCGGGATAAGGTCACCCAGTGCCCAGGGCAAAGATGCCAAACTGCGCCCCCTTTCCCTTAGGGTTAGGGTGCCTCCTACCCCTGCAATAAACCATTGCTCCACACACACACATACACACACACACACACACACACACACACACACACACACACACACACACACACACACACACACATATATATATATATATAAAAATAGTGTTTACAGTTGCTACATAAGACATATTGTAATGTAATGTTATTAAAAAATGATTTGTCTATTTCAATCTGCAGCGCAGTAATTTTATGTAAAATGTAATGCAACATGACAACTCTTCAAAAAATGTAATTTCCTGCCTGTGTGATTGGCTCACTGATTTTTCCAGATGTCTGCACTAAGATAAGAAGATTGTAAGATTTTAGGCATCCACTGCAGCAGAAATTTCATTTTTGATTCAATACCTAAAGGGAGTAAACTTCTAATGCAATGCAGATCAGATAAACTAACCCATTTATGGGCAGCCTTACCCTTTAAAATATCAATACCTATCCCCTATCCAGTAAATAAATATACTTCTCAGGGCTCAATAACCAGCATGGGCTAGACCCCCGGTGACTACTTGATAGTTAAAGGTCAGGTTTCATGACAGATTAGAAGCTACTAAAAAGACTTAAGCCTGGTACGCACTATGGGGGTTATTTACGAAAAGCAAATCCAGCAGTCGCTGTAAATCTAAGGGGTAGATCTGAAATGAGTGGAAGCTCTGCTGTTTTTATTATCCAATCATGTGCAAGCTAAAATGCTGTTTTTTATTTTCCTTGCATGTCCCCCTCGGATCTACAGCAACTTTGCTTTCAAGTGCACTTGCAGTGCAAAGTTGATTTTACTTTAGTAAATAACCCCCTATGAGTCTTTTTCAACTGTCAACTCCAGCCGGAGCCGCTGTACTGATGATCCGACATATCTCCCTCACTGAGCTCTTGTGTTCTGACAGGGGGATGGATGCCTCCCCGCCTCCCCCCCCCCCCACCAGAACACTCAACGATCAACGCTCTCAGCCATTGTTGGACTGGCGGTATACACACAGGCCGAATGTCGGCTTTTTTTTTTTTTAACCGGCTGACATTGCCCGGCATTCGGCCTGTGTGTACAGGGCTTAAGGCACAGAGTAGATAAACTGACTCTGAGTTCCAGTGCCCCACCATGATTTCTGCTGATGAAGAGCTGTTGTGTTCCAGGCTGGTTGGACAATAGTTGGAGGATCTCCCCATCACCACTTCTTTTCAGGTCTCCGGCATGAAAACGGATGCCGCATGGCAATCATCCTTAGGATCCCTGCAACTTCGCTTCAACATACATCTAGAGCAGGAATCTGCAATTAGCGGACCTCCAACTGTTGAAAAACTACAAGTCCCCTCATGCCTCTGCCTCTGGGTGTCATGCTTGTAGCTGTCAGAGTCTTGCTATGCCTCATGGGAGTTGTAGTTCTGCAACAGCTGGAGGTCTGCTAATTGCATATCCCTGATCTAGAGGTATCTTTATTTATAACCATATGGTTATACCAGGGTATATGTGCACAATTCCACCAGGACTTTTGTTGTGCCCTTTGCTGATAATACCTGTTTGTACATTGGATGTATACTACTACTATTAATATTTCTTATATAAGACTTGTATTATTTCCATACTGATGTGCATCTAAAATGTTATATGCTGGTTGCAGTAGTTAGTCTGCTCCCACCATGCCTGTTCGGTGAGAATACTGCTCCGGTACTTTCTTCCTGGGGCGGACCGACAACTCATAGGGCCCCCGGGCAATAGGAGATTATGGGGGCCCCCCCGGCAATAGGAGAAAATTATGGGGCCCCTGGGAAATAGGAAATTATGGGGCCCCCAGGCAATAGATTATGGGGCCACACAGTATACACACACACATACAGCATACACACACAGATACAGTATACATACACAAACACACAATATACACACACAGAATACACATACACACACTGAAAAGGTACTTGAGAGGCGGGCAGCTATAATCTTAGGATTTAAAAAAACAAAAAAACACATTTTTACATACTGTCCCTGGTTTTATTGAGGCTGGCAACCCTGATGGGACCCCTTAGTGGCATGGCCCGAGTGCCCGAATGGACAGTCCGCCCCTGCTTACTTCAGTTACTCACAGTAGTCCCTTTTAATAAGGTGGTTGGTCCCTTAGTGGCGACAGCTTATCCTCTACCTCCGACCACTGACAGGTTCTCTGTCTGGCAGAACTGTCACTTCTGGTTGGACTGCAAGCCGCAATCCCAACCCTGCGCTTCTCTCTTGCTTCTGGATAGGCCCTCAGATAGCCTAGCAGCCAGATGTTCCGGGGATAGGACCAGTCTCCAGGATAGCAGGGGGCAACACGACACATGTCCACCCAGATGGCCATCCAGGTGGCACAGAACATAGATCACCTGACTCCACCCGAATATATAGGTTCTCCAAGCAGGCCAAGGGATTTAAGAAAACCCCTGCCCATTGGCTGAGATACCCCCTATACCCATAACATGACCTTGAGTTTCCCTTCTCATATCTAATACCACCAAGTACCCGGCCAACTAGTGGTTGAAGAGAAACGTGCAACAAGGCCAAACTTAGGGAGAAATCAATAGATCTCTAACAATTAACTATTTCTGGCAAGTAAATCTGTGAAGAGCATCCCTGCCTAAACTCCAGGGTGCGACATCTAAATACCTACATTTTAGTATTCTTTTAATATATGTTTAAAGTCTCACACTTTTTTTTTGTTTTGTATAGAATATGTAAGCGTTTAGATCCCTGTCAGGTTGTCCTTTCTTTTTTTGTTCCAGGGAAATCACATTTTTGATGTTCCACTACTTTCAGTCCTGCTAATGGCCAGACAAGGACAAACACAGAGGTTGGCTTTAGATAAACTTTAAATAAACAGAAAAAAAGATTTCGAAAGTCCTTCTAAAACCACCAACCAAGACACACTGACAAACGATGTGAGAAGGATCGTACAACCTTTTTATTGGCAGCTGACATTCTGGGAGAGCCAGGAACGTCATGCTATCAAGAGCATCAGGAATGGGCTCAGGTTTTGCCCAGCACAAATGTTCTTCAGATCATTAGTGCATAGCTACTAGAAGGCATCCTGCACACAGATCAATTTTGTAATTCTGCCAGAATAACCACCCGGAAAATAAACAGATTCCCTGCAGCAGAGAACATAGCTGAATCAATGCTGTTGTATATACAAGCGGTGCAGTCCCGAGACAGTAAATTCGTCCAGTATTAGGGTGTGACCCGTCTGCTTGGTTTCATTAGCAGGAAACCTGATGACTTCTCAAAAACCTTGCTGTAGGAAAACACCCCACACAACACAATGGTGAACAGCCTGTAGGCCATAATCTTTGGAATATGATGCCACAGTTTACCTCCATCATATATCCATAATTATACGATATTAAAGCGCAACTCCTGACACTTCAATACACTTGAAATGCACACATTTTTTCTACTAAAATATTTGCCATTCTGCGCATGCGGTCTGATAATACACACATCCCTGCCACATAGGGTTGTCACCTCATCCCTTTAAACCCGAAACAAATATAAATTACACAGGTTTTGAGGTTCATTTAAAGCAGGTAAGGCACCAATTGAGTTTAATCACCACCTTAATCAGCCACAGAACCTCTGTAATTAATACATGTTCAATTTAAAGGGGTGAGGTGGCAACCCTACTGCCACACATGTAGCCAGGAAGAACAGACCACCCTCAGAGCCTGCAGCTTCCTTTGTCTCGCTCCTGACTCCAGCCTGCCTAAGCACCTCCCTTTTCAGCAATGAATGCCTGAAACATGTTAAGATCCCCTGATGAAGTCACGTGACTGTGACGATACGCGTCAGGCCAGACAGGCACCGGAAGTAACGTTAGCGCGCAAGCTCGCGGGGAATAGATTTTTACTTTACTTTGAAATGTGAGTACCTGAAGCTGTTTTTAAATAATAAAGTGTTTAAAAACTTTACCACACTATCTGGAATCCCCCTTCTTTCCTATATACCTCATATACACCCACTGAGAGAGGGACACCTTTGTTGTTACTGGCTCCAAAGGAGCGGATACACCTTACTATATTGAGAGTGTTGCATCAAGCTAAAGAGGATTCTCTGGATGTTCATTTACAAGAAGGCTATACTGTGAATACCCGCGATCTCCAATGATATATATATATATATATACACGCTGTTACCTTACAGCTGTAAGGTAAGAGGCCACCCATAGTTTATCGCATAGAAGAGGACAAGTTACTTTGCACTTTATATTTATTTGCATAATTTCCTCGAGTGCATATATACTAGAGTATAAGCCGAGTTTTTCAGCACATTTTTTAGGCTGAACCCCCCCTCCCCTCGGCTCATACTCAAGTGAGGGTCTCGAGTGAGGGTGCAGCCTAACTGTGCCAATCTGCAGCTGTACCTTTGATAAGTAAAACAGCGGCTGCCGAACAGACTGTATGACATAGCAAGAGTCACTTGCTGTTTTAGTTATCAAAGGTACAGCTGCAGATGGGCACAATTTGGCTGCAGATGGGCACAGTGAGGCTGCAAATGGGCACAGTGAGGCTGCAAATGGGCACAGTGAGGTTGCAGATGGGCACAGTGAGGTTGCAGATGGGCACAGGGAGGTTGCAGAGGGGCACAGTGAGGCTGCAGAGGGGCACTGATGATACAGGTGGGCACAGTGAGGCTGCAGATGGGCACGGTGAGGCTGCAAATGGGCACAGTGAGGCTGCAAATGGGTATTATTTACCCAGTAGCTGCTGCATTTCCCACCCTAGGCTTATACTCAAGTCAATACATTTTTCCATTTTTTTGTGGTAAAATTTGTGCCTCGGCTTATATTCGGGTCGGCCTATACTCGAGTATATACTCTATATTGTGGAGCATTTTGGTTTCACTACCCCTCCATATACACTTTCTAGACTGTTATCTAAAATTGTTTATGCGTTTTGCATTTTGTGCGCATTGTCACTTTTAGCACTCAGCACTTTACAAATGATTTTCCTTCACCATGTATGAATTATGTAGCACATAGTCACTTTTGTATTTACTAATTTATCACTTATTGATTATATCTTATATATAATAGTGTAGCCTTACCTATTGAATACCTATCTATTCATTTATTATCTATTAGTTAGCCAATATATATAACAGCGCAGCACTACTTGTTGTATACCTATTACTTTTTGTGGTTATGGATTAACCCTCCCAGTGCTTTGCAGCAGTTACAAAGTCATTGTGTCGAGTAACGCAGGAATACGTATTGTGTTTTTTATGTTAGGATGGCATACTGTATAATAATTGTAGTGTTTTTTGCAACATACACCCCAAAAGTAAAATATTAAAATGTATATATGTGCAAATCAAAAACAAAAAAGGTATTTTGTCAATCTTTAAGCTCATTGCCCTCCAGAAGATTTTACCCCCCTTCATGACCAGGCCATTTTTTTATGATACAGCACTGCGTTACTTTAACTGACAGTTGCGTGGTTGTGCGACACTGCGCCCCAAAAAAACGTATGTACTTTTTTTTTTCCACAAAGAGCTTTCCTGGTGGTATTTTAATTTTTTGTTTGTTTTGTTTTTTTGCGCTAACAAAAAAAGACCGACCTGATTTGAAAAAAAAAACGAAATTCTTAATAAATTTAGGCCTATATGTATTCTGCTACATAGTTTTTGGTACAGAAAATCCCAATAAGCATATAGTAATTGGTTTGTGCAAAAGTTATGGCGTCTACAAACTATAGAATATTTTTTTCTTTTACTAGTATAATAAAAACTTATAGTGAGACTGCGATATTGCGGTGGACAGTTGGATACTAACTGACACTTTGTGGTAACTAGTCACACCAATACAGTGATCAGTGCTAAAAATATGCACTGTCACTGTACTAATGACTTTGGCTGGGAAGGGGTTAAACATTTAGGGCGATCAAAGGGTTAACCGCGATCCTAGCCAGTGTTTTAGGCCAGTTTCACACTATTGCGAACTGGATGCAGGATCCCCGCATACATGTAATTCGCAATAGCAGGAGATTGTGACCTCTCTATGGAGCCGGTTCACATATCTCCTATGCAAATTTGCACAGGAGCCCTGTGCGTCTTTTGGTCCATTTCAGGTACGAATTCAGCCCAAAACCAGGACGCACAGGACCCCTGCTGGGAGCCGCATCGGCATTAGGTGTGAACCAAGCCTAATGCCAGGTACACACGATCAGAATCTCGGTCAGAAAAGGCTCTGATGGTTTTGCCGACGGAATTCTGATGGGATTCCGCTCAAGCTGGCTTGCATACACACGGTCACACAAAAGTTCTCTGAACTTTAGACGCGCTGACGTACAACACTACGACGAGCCGAGAAAATTAGGCTAATTGTTTCTGAGCATGCGTAAGAATTTTGCGCGTCGTAATTTGTACAGACTTTCGGAATTTCCGATCCAAACTTTTTCCGACCGAAAAATTGAGAACCTGCTCTCAATCTTTTGCTGGCCGAAATTCTGCAAAAGTCCGATGGAGCCTACACACGATCACATTTTCCGATCAAAAGCTCTCCTTAGACTTTTGCTGGCAGAATTTCCGATCGTGTGTACGAGGCATTAGTGTACTGTTGGAGATGCTTTTACTAGGTGCTTTGCAGAGACGCAGGATACATGCCTTCCCTTCTGTAAGAACGGCGTTCTGCCTTGTTTACATTGACAGGCCGTCTTTCTGCCTCTGTGCTGGATGATCGGCAGATGTCATGGACATCAAGCCCGCGGTACCCACAGATCAACTCTTGCTATGTGTAATCACAGCAGGAGCGGGCCAACAGTGGTGCGCATGCATGCCCCCTACCGGGGAGTGTCCTACCTAGTACGTGATTGTGCGATGCTGTACCCAAATAAAATATATGTCTTTTTTCCCCCCCACAAATAGAGCTTTCTTTTGGTGGTATTTGATCACGTCTTTTTGCAAAAAAAGGCTGTCAATTTTGAAAAAAATATATATTTTTTTTACTTTCTGCTATAAAAACATTGAAAAAAAATGTCTTCATCAATTTAGGACATAATGTATTCTGCCACATATTTTTTGGTAAACAAAAAACCCAATAAGCGTATATTGATTGGTTTGCGCAAAAGTTATAGTGTTTACAACCTATAAGATATGTTTTATTTATTTATATATCTTTTCTATTTTGTTTACTAGTAATGGCGACGATCAGCAATTTATAGCAGGACTGAGATGAGTGCAGTGGATAGCCGGACACTAACTGACACTTTTTGGGGACCAGTGACACTAATACAGTGATCGGTGCTAAAAATATGCACTGTCACGGTACTAATTACACTGGATGGGAAGGGGTTAAGATCAGGGGCGATCAAAGGGTTAACTGTGTGCCTAGCTAGTGATTTTGTGTACTGTGGGAGGTGCTTTTACTTAACGGAAGGCATGGATCCATGTCCCTGCTTTGCATCCATGCCTTCCCTAGTGACAGGATGACGATCTGCCTTGTTTACATAGGCAGACCACCGTACTCTCTCTGTACCGTAGGATCAGTGGATACCCACCGACAGCGAACAGGAACACAGGATTCATCCCTTCCCCACTGACAGAATGGCAATCTGCCTTGTTTACATAGGCAGACCGCTGTTCCCCCTCTGTACCGAAGCGCGCCTGCGGACATCGAGTCCACGGTGCCTGCCGATCAGCTCCTGCTGTGTATATTCATGGGCGCCCCCTATATGTAAGTGTCGGATTGCATACTAGGTATGTGATCCTGTGCAGCAGTGCCACTTTGCCGCCGTATATGTAAGTTATACAAGTGGTTAATCTCAATGCAATGCATGTATAGAGAATCTGTACTTCTTTTTGACACGTACAGGTGAACCAGCTAAGTCCCCCCATCACCTGTTTATATGTGCATGGGAGAAAACATATTTGCTCGTCACATGAACATGTTCTACATGTAGATGGTATATCCCTACTTAGTAATGCATGGCATGGCCACCTTCCTACTTGCTGCTCTATGGATTACTAGTGAGCAACTCCCATCCTAAGCTCTTATAAGACCATCTAAATACTTCATGCCTAGAAAATTACCGAGCAGCCACTCCCACCACAAGTCAGATTTTTGCTTCCAGCTATTATCTGACAATGCTAAATTTCTAGTATCTACACAGATCGCTAAACAGTGTTTTATATGTTTGTCTGCAGGTGTCCTTTTCACCTCAATTCTACAGATCTAGTAGACTTCCATATTGTTCCCCTGTGTATTGCGGACCCTCCAGACACTTCCTGTATTATTTTTCTCCCCACAGCTCTTCTGTTGCATGTTTGCAAACCTGCCAGACCTGAAGAGCAAGAGAATTTCTCAAAAAGCTGCAATGAAATCTCCCTACAATATGACAAACGTGACTTTGAAAGAAAAAAAAAAAGAAAATTCTCTGGGTGGATTTCATATTGTGTGAATGAATGGGTGCTGTAACTCAAGATTGCTATAGAAATTTCTGACTTATATTTCTAACTCATTCCATCTGTCTATCTATTTACAAAACCATTATAGGATATATAAAGCTAAACCTTTTTTTATTTTAGTTGTGAATGGAGTGGAGAAGACTCTTATATTGCAACCACTGGGAAGACGCTCTTTGTTTGTACTGGTGACCACTGTCAAAAGAACAAAATGTGAAGGGAAATTTGAAACTTCAGTTTCATCGGAACAGGAGGTATATAGAAATCTTCCATTGGGGACATCTGCTCTGGTGACAACTGTCCCTTCAATTTGAAAAAAAATCCCCTAATTTCCTGTTTTGCCTCCAGGACAGAAAGTGAAGAGAAATCTCCCCAATGACAGTGAAAAATAAGGACATGGGTTTTAACTATTACCTCAAAGTGTATTCAACTTTCTTGACATGATGGGACTCGAGTACGGCCCTTGGTATCACAAAAGGGCCACTGATAAAGTTCATTAGCTATTCAATGTCAGAGACAGCAAAACAAAACAGGGTATAGTCAAAGACTATAGGCTTAATACAAGAGATGGTCAGAGACCGCGGCTATGGTACTGGATAGGCTTGTGCGATTCGTTTCGTAACGAATCTAAATTCGGCCGAATTTTGCATCTTTCGGACATTCGGATGCATCCGAATGTCCGAATAAAAAAATAACCAATAACAACGAATACGAAAGAAATATAACAAATGAATTCAAATGAATTTGGTAATTCTTCAAAGATCTAATTAAACAAAAGGTCAGCTAAATCTTATAGTCCAATCAGCTAATTAATTTTGTGCCGGGGGTTGGATTACTGGCAAAGTGCATTCCTGAGAACTGAGTGAGACGGGTGTTGTATTGTATTTGAGCCGAGGAGAAGAGACGTTGTCATTGTGTGTGTTAAAAGATTCAATAAACAAACGACTTTCCAAACTACGAATCATTATCACGAATGTCTATACATACATAAATAGTGAATTTCAACGAATACGAACGAATGAATTTGACACTCTACGAATAATAACGAATTATCTGAAAACGTATTAACGTAACATAACGAATATAACAGAACGAAATTATGTATTTTACGAATGACAACGAACCGAAACTAGACAAAATTTTCCATTGTGCACAAGTCTAGTACTGGAGATGTTCAGAGGTTGTGGAGATAATTCAGGAGATGTTCACAGACTGTGGACAGGATACAAGAGATGACCAGAGACTGCAGATGCTACAAGAGATGGTCAGAGACTGAAGACAATGATATCAGAAATGGTCAGAGACTGCAGACACGATACAAGAGTTGGTCAGAGACTGCAGACATATTACAAGAGATGGTCAGAGACTGCAGACATATTACAAGAGATGGTCAGAGACTGTAGACATATTACAAGAGATAGTCAGAGACTGCAGACATATTACAAGAGATAGTCAGAGACTACAGACATATTACAAGAGATGGTCAGAGACTGCAGACATGCTACAGGAGATTATCAGAGACTGAACATGCTATAGGAGTTGTTGGAAACTGGGGAAATGCTTCAGGCGACTATGGACATGATACAAGAGATGGTCAGAGACTGCAGATATGCTACAAGAGATGGTCAGAGACTGAAGACAATTACTGTATATTAGAAATGGTCAGAGACTGCAAACATGATACAAGAGATAGTCAGAGACAGCAAACATGATACAAGAGATGGTCAGAGACTACAGACATATTACAAGAGATGGTCAAAGACTGCAGACATGCTACAGGAGACAATCAGAGACTGAACATGCTATAGGAGTTGTTGGAAACTGGGGAAATGCTCCAGGCGACTGTGGACAGGATACAAGAGATGGTCAGAGACTGCAGACAATTATATTAGAAAAGGTCAGAGACTGCAAACATGATACAAGAGATGGTCAGAGACAGCAGACATGATACAAGAGATGGTCAGATACTGTGGACAAAATACAGGAGACCATTAGAGATTGTAAACATACTATAGGGGTTGCTGGAAAATGGGGAACTGCTTCAGGAGACAGTCATAGACTGGAGACATATTACATGAGACTGCTAGAGACCACTGCTATAATGGGGCAATCGGGGTACATAGATTAGTGCCTGCAGGAGCCCTGAGGGCCACACAAAAATTGCCAAAGGCCCACATCCTCATCCCCTGGGATAAAAAAAGTATTGGCTTTAGAAATTCTTTAACACCCATATTAATGATAATGATAATTCACATTAAACAGACCATGTTCAGAGCTACTGCGAAATGTTCACTATAAGAGGATTTCTAGTTACTGGTAAGAATCTGTATTATCATATGGGGCAGGCTTCTTTATTATGTTACTTTGATTATGTTGTAATAACGTGAAGAGAATAGAATGTTTATTGTTCTGCTCTTTAACCTGTTGGGTGGCTTCTCCTGCTTGCAGGTCGACTACAAAGCTTCTCTTATAAGGTGGCCAAATTTCCTGCATTTTTGTGCAGTAACATGGGAGTCACAGCACTGTCATGGAGATACCTGCAGTCAAATGCATTGGTTAACCCTTTTAACTGTGTTGCATTGTCATTTCCATTGCTCCGAATGACAAAATGAGAACAACATACCGAAAATGCATCACAAAGACTTAATTCTGAACATGCGGCTGTGCTGACATAAACAAGTCCCATTGAAGGCAATGGGGGGAAGTTATCAAAACTGGAGCAGACAGAATCTAGAGCAGAGGTGCATGGCAATCAATCAGCTTCTACTTCCTATTTTCAAAGCATAATTGAACAAACTGAAGATAGCAGCTGAATGGTTAGCATGCCCATCTGCTCCAGTTTTCATAAATTTACCCCAATATACTTTTCCTTGTCCAAGCATTTAGGTGTGCTAAGAATATGCATGGCAATGCTTCTGCGTTCAACATGCCCTCATAGACAGTAACACATACAATGACTAAGTTATTTTTCTAGCAGGTCCAATCCATTATTGATTAATCCTTTATATCATGCTGTATGGATATAGGTTTTTGCTAATGTAGCACCCTCCTAGAATTAGGTAAATGTAGTTCTGGCTCACTGTACTAAGTGTAGCTGTGTTTGATTGTTCTGGTCTGTGTTTAAGTGGCTGCAAGATTAACTGGTTCCCCCTGTTTATCCAGAAATGATCTGTAAGATAGTGGGCAGGAAGAATCTAATCAGCAGCTGAATATTTATGCAGCCCTGGCCAATTCCTGGGGTGAGGTGCCCAGACGGTGGCTGGAAGCGTGTATAAATACTCTGAGGCTGGGAGCAGAGGGTTTTATTTGTTCCAAAAGAGGAGATTACAGCCAGGCAATTCTAACATGTGCATGCGCTTCATCATGGACTCAGTTGGGCTAGCTGGAGGCTTACTTACCGTGCTGACAGTTGGTCAAAGCTGATTTAGGGGCTGTCATCTGAGGATCTAGGCTGGTATCACTGGGAGAAATGGTCTGGGGGATGTTGGAAGGAGGCAACTAATTGTCCAAGGAAAGACTGGTATGTGAAATCCTTTTATGCTAGAGTCAAGCCGCGTACACACGGGCGGATTGTATGGCCTACTTAGTCCGCCAAAACACATTTCAGCGGACAGTCCGCTCGTGTGTGGGCTTCAGCGGACTTTTTCAGCATGCAGTCTGGCGTACTAAGTATTTCGGAATTTCCGTAATATTGTCCGTCATACTTTGGTTTCAGCGGACAATCCGCTCGTGAGTAGGCTAGTTCGACGGACTAAGAATGGCGCATGCTCAGAAAGGATTTACACGGCGGAAGGTTGCATTGCTGTGTATTGGACTTCCTATTTCTAGTCCCGTCGTACGTGCTGTACACGTCATCGCGCAAGCTTTCGACGGACTGTTTGTGCATCCGTGTGTGGTCAAGTCCGTTCATTCGAAAGTAGGACGGACTGTCCGTCGGATTGTATGACGGACTAAGTAGGCCATACAATCCGCCCGTGTGTACGTGGCTTCAGTGTGTTTAACCACTTCAATACTGGGCACTTTCACCTCCTTCCTGCCCAGACCCAATTTTCAGCTTTCAGTGTGGTCGCACTTTGAATGACAATTGCACAGTCATGCTACACTGTACCCATATGATCATCATTTTTTTCTAGACAGAGGGAGCTTTCTTTTGGTGGTATTTAATCACTGCTGGGTTTTTAATTTTTTGCTAAACAAACAAAAAAAAAAGACCAAAAATTTTGAAAATAAAAAAAAGTTGTTCTTTGTTTCTGTTATAAAATTTAGCAAATAAGTAATTTTTCTTCTTTTCTGATGTGCGCTGATGTGCTGCACTGAGGGGCACTGGTGAGGTGGCACTGATCTTCACTGATATGTGGGACTGATGGGCACTAATAGGCGGCACTGATTGCCACTGATGGGGCTGCAGTGAGGATCAGGGCACTGATTATCAGTTTAAACAATGTGCTGACAGGCTTGCCGGTTAGTGGCTCTCCTTTTCTCACGCAGTGTTGGAAGAAAGAAGAGCCGATAACTGGCAATTCTGTTTACATGTGATCAGCTGTGATTGGACACAGCTAATCATATTGTAAAGGGCCGCTTTGATTGCCCTTTTACCCCAATCTGTGTGACCTTCGGACACAGCGGTCACAGAGCACGTCCAATGTGTGCAGCTGAGGCATGCAAGGGTTGTGGGAGGACATGCATAGAACTCGACAACCGCACTGTAGCTGTCTTTTGGCTATAGCACGATTGGGAAATAGTTAAAGGGGCATTGTGTCTGGTGTCCTGATGAGCTATATATACAGTTGTGCTCATAAGTGTACATACCCTGGCAGAATTTTTTTATTTCTTGGCCATTTTTCAGAGAATATGAATGATAACACAAAAACCTTTCTTCCACTCATGGTTAGTGTTTGGCTAAAGCCATTTATTATCAATTGTGTTTACTCTTTTTGAATCATAATGGCAACAGAAACTACTCAAATGACCCTGATCAAAAGTTTACATACCCCATTTCTTAATTATTGCCCCCTTTAACATCAATGACAGCTTGAATTATTTTGTGGTATTTGTAGATGAGGCTCTTTATCTTCTCAGATGGTAAAGCTGCCCATTCCTCTTGGAAAAAATCCTCCAGTTCTTGGAAATTCTTGGGCTGTGTTGCATGAACGGCACGTTTGAGATCTCCCCAGAGTGGCTCAATGATATTGAGGTCAGGAGACTGAGATGGCCACTCCAGAACCTTCACTTTATTCTGCTGTAGCCAATAACAGGTCAACCTGGCCTTGTGTTTTGGATCATTGTCATGTTGGAATGTCCAAATACGTCCCATGCGCAGCTTCCTGGCTGATGAATGCAAATGTTCCTCCAGTATTTTGATAACATACTGCATTCATCTTGCCAACAATTATGACCAAATTTCCTGTGCCTTTGTAGCTCACACATCCCCAAAACATCAGCGATCCACCTCCGGGTTTCACAGTAGGAACGTTGTACCTTCCATCATAGGCCTTGTTGACTCCTCTCCAAATGTAGCATTTATGGTTGTGGCCAAAAAGCTCAATTTTGGTCTCATCACTCCCAATGACTTTGTGCCAAAAGGTTTCAGGCTTGTCTCTGTGCTGTTTGGTGTATTGTAAGTCGGATACTTTGTGGCATTTCCGTAGTAATGACATTCTTCTGGCGACTCAGCCATGGAGCCCATCTTTCGTCAAGTGCCTCCTTATTGTGCATCTTGAAAAAGCCACACCACATATTTTCAGAGTCCTGTATTTCACCTGAAGTTATTTGTGGGTTTTTATTTGCATCCCAAACAAATTAATTGGCAGTTGTGGCTGAAATTTTAGTTGATCTACCTGACCGTGGTTTGGTATCAACAGAACCCCTCATTTTCCACTTCTTGATTAGAGTTTGAACACTGCTGATTGGCATTCTCAATTTTTTGGATAACTTTTTATATCCCTTTCCTGTTTTATACAGTTCAACTATCTTTTTTTCCGCAGATCCTTTGACAATTCTTTTGCTTTCCCCAGAATCCAGAAATGTCAGTGCAGCACTGGATGAAAGATGCAAGGATCTGTCAGGAGTCCAGAAACTCATTGACCCTTTTATACACACACACTAGTTACAAGCAAACAGATCAGAGGTGAGGATGGTTACCGTTAATAGCCATTCAAACCCTTTTGTGTCAACTTGTGTGCATGTTATCAGGCCAAAATCACCTTGTTATCAACTTTTGATCAGGGTCATTTGGGTCACTTATGAGCACAACTGTATAAATATATATATATATATATATATATATATATATATATATTGAGGGCAATAATAATTGTTGCAATTGCTTATGATCACACGGAGATTTTGTTAAGGAAGGGGGATTACTTTGAAATAGAAGTTTCGCTGCACTTTTAGGTGCACAGGTTTTTTTTTTTAGGGACTTTGCACCATTTTTCAGGGAGCAGCCATTTGTCATAATACTTTTTTTCCTGTTTTAGTCATATAGAAAAGCTCCGTACTATGTATACCCATTATGCACTATGGTCCCACCTTCTAAAGATATTTGCCACATCGGTTTAAGCAAAGTTTGACTACACACATGCATGCCATGGCTGATTTTAATCCTGGGTCCCTGCTGTCTATTTGTGGCAACTTTTGTGACGTTTTGAAAATGTAAAAAAGAGGAAGGTTAGTGCAGCTCAATATTCAATTATATATCATTAAATGTATTTTTTAAATACAAGCTATGTACGTATTGAATTCCTGGCATCAGCATCTTGTTGTCCTGGTACAGCAATGAGGGAGGAAGAATTAGCACATCACTTCATGTGCTGACAATAAGCATGCTGATAGGAAGAGAGAGCAAAGTGACAGAGAGATAAATGAATCACCGTGCTGCTTCTCCCTTCACTGTCCAGTCCTAGGCTGGGGGCAGATCCTGGAAGTGGGTTAAATGATGCTGACTATCAGACTGAGGACATCCAGCAGCAGATAAAAGTACTGTGGGGGGGGGGGGGGGGGGAATGTCTGGATTGAAGCTGAAGCTGACAGTTTTCTTTTATTTGGTTAATAGTATGTAAAGTTATGCTGCCACTCCAAGCCCAAGCCCCTGTGTGGGTAGTTTGGATGCTTCTTTGTTATCCTTTTAAAAATGTAATAAAATATTTGTACCAGAAGCTGAATACTGCAAAAACTGCTTTGGTTATGTTATCATTTATCATTTATTTGACTACTCATTTTAAAAAAAAATTTTTGGCTGGAGTTCTGCTATAACTTTTGTATAGTGTATGGGGTGCTTACAACCTGGTCAGTTACATTTTTCTTGTCTGTATTCCAGACAAGACAATGTCGATTTCTCTTTAGTTCTCATAATAGAGAAGCAACGGAAAGGTTGAGAAAGGCTGCTTTAGACTGTTACCCCTTGTACACACGGTCCGAGATTCCGACGGAATGTGTCCTATCGGACCGTTTTGTCGGATATTCCGACTGTGTGTGGTCTCCATCGGACTGTTTCCGTCTGAATATCCGACGGACCAACTTTTCCAACTTGCCGGTAAAATTTTCCGTCAAAATGCTCCGATCGGACATACTCCGAACATGTGTAGCCTTCTCCGACGGACAAAGTGCCACGCATGCTCAGATCAAATTCCTAGACCAAAGCTATTGGCTACTAGCCTGAACGTAGTCCCGTCTAATGAAATAAAGTCATCACATTATGTATAATCGGATTTTCCGACAACTTTGTCTGACCGTGTGTATGCAACAGTTTCGGACAAAATCCGTTGGATTTTGTTGCCGGAATGTCCGACCGTGTGTACAAGGGCTAACACAGATAGACACATCTATAACAAGATCCAATACCTTGGATTGCTTAACTAGTCTTCAAGTGAAAATTCTCTTTCTGAACATGAATATTTTGTTCCTGTAAAACTCATACAGAAATTGGCAAACTTGCTGAGAGATGTTGTCACCAAAACAAGAATAAAGAATAAAATCTTCCAATGGGAACACCTGTTCCGGTGACAACTAGTTCACTTTGCAGAGAATTCCTCTCACTTCCTGTTGTGTCTGCAGGACAGGAAGTGAAGGAAAATCTCCCCAGTAGGGCACACATGGTGGAAGAAAACTACTGGTCTTCTAGCCCTTCCTAAAACTCTATCCAAAATGGGAAAACAAGTTTTGGCTTTAGATATAATTTAATCTATAGAGGACACCTAAAATCTCACAGAAGAGCATTCAAAGTTTCTGGTAGGCCCCAGGCACAGTGGATCATTCAGTGAAATAATCAATGCACATAAGCCTAAATTAAAAATAAAAAAAAATTGTCGGGGAGATGAGATTAATCAAGCAGGATATTGACAAAACAAGCACATGCTGAATACTAAGGCCGCGTACACACGACCGGACTTTCCGGCAGACTAGGTCCGACGCTCCTCCCGACTGACTTTTTGGCAGAGTTCTGACGGACTTCTGAATGAACGGACTTGGCCACACACGGACGGACTAGTCCGTTCGAAAGTCTGTTCATTTTGAACGTGATGACGTAAGACGGGACTAAAAGAGAAAGTTCAATAGCCAGTAGTCAGTAGCTTCCCTTACAACTTATTTGGTCCATCAGACCAGCATACAGACAAACGGTTTTCCCGATAGGAATTGAGTCCCTTGGACAGATTTGAAACATATTGTCCGACGGACTGATTCCGTCAGACCTAGTCTGTCAGAAAGTCCGGTCGTGTGCATAACTCTGCTTCTCATTTAGCGCAAAGATTTGAAAAGCTACTACAGTTTTGCCCACATCTGTGATAGATTTATCACGTTACTTTAAGGAACTTTAATAAGGGGTCAGGTCATGTTGGATGCTGGGAAATGTGCGTATTGGAGGGAATCATTAAATAGGCTCGGCATTTATATGAAAAAGCACTCGGAAAACTATCACTGCTCCTGTTTTCTGCTGCCTTGCTCTGTTGCAAATCCTGTAAATCCCCCAATTATGTACAATTATGCCACCTTCCATGCTGTCATCTTCCCTGCTGCCACCTTCCATGCTGCCACCTTCCCTGCTGTCACCTTCCCTGCTGCCACCTTCCATGCTGTAACCTTCCATGCTGTAACCTTCCCTGCTGCCACCTTCCCTGCTGCCACCTTCCCTGCTGCCACCTTCCCTGCTGCCACCTTCCCTGCTGTCACCTTCCCCGCTGCCACCTTCCTCGCTGCCACCTTCCATGCTGCCACCTTCCCTGCTGTCACCTTCCCTGCTGTCACCTTCCATTCTGCAACCTTCCCTCCTTTCATGCCTCTTTGCCTTCCCTGCCATCACCGTCAGCCTGCAGTAAGCTCACCTAGATGGCCCACTTCAGAAAGTCCTCTACAGCTGTGCTGACTGCACCCAGTGCCCAACTACATGGACTCTAAAAGCTAGCCATAAATTGTGTCACACAATATAATTGGCGAAAGATCTCCCCAGGAACATGAGAATACAGATTGTAATAGAATGTGTGCTTATGCCTAATAATTGTTAATGAGAGGTCAGCTAGCCACGGGCTGTTTGAAGGAGTTGCATAGTGCTCATAGGCATACACTCAAGTCCCAATCTGCCTGTAACCAGCTGAAGCATACCGTATATCTATTTTAAGTCAATGGAAAAGAAAAATGTTGCTTTAATAGAGTGTTATACAGCATATAAACAGCAGTTGAATGAAAGAAGAATAGCAGTTATCTCTGGGCCCCTGGATTTACAGGGGTCCAGGGGCAGCTGCGCTTTCTGCACCCCCTGTAGTTACAATGTAAGCCCTACAGCTTTTAAGGAAACAAGTTACTAGCACATTTTGGCAATTGTAGTTCCTTGATCACTGGATAGCACTAAGTTACCCTACCTTGATGTGTAGACACTGTCAGGATCGTGACTCCAAAAGGCATAACAAATGGCACTTACGCATGCCTCCTAGACTGGTCCTTTAACCCCCGTTGCAGCATCCACATGGAAATTGGGATTTCTGAAAGACGAATAAGAGCCAGCAGTCTGTCCGCACAGACACCAAACACACAAATAAAATAAATTTGTCTTTTTTTTTTCTTCGTTCTATTTTTTTTTTCTTTTCTTTTTGACAAACCTGTTGGACAGGTTTAAGTTCCTTCATCCCTGCAGCAGGAACGAGGCAAACCATACCGGGAGTTGACAGACCGGTTCTGCTGTTTCCCAACAAAGCTGCAAAACTTGTATGGTGCTGGATCACATAGAGATACGATTGTAGCCAGGAAGGAGCGCAGGAGGTGGAGGCTGTGCGGTAGGGAGAAAAAAATGTGACACCTATTTGTGTGCATGTAGCAAGGTATCGATTTAAAGGACAATGTGACTTGAATTTTTTTCATGCCTCTTTGCAAGCTGACTCCTGGTCACATAAAGGGGAACTCCGTCCAGAGCTATGTTTATTTTATAGACAAGAGTCTTCGCACAAGCTTTACCACATGTGTCATTTAGGTACACACTCACTCCTGAAAAATCTGTGAATTAAAGTAGAACTCTGCTTTGCCCGAAACATAAATATAAATGATACAATATCATAAATATAAATGATACATACAGTGCCTTGCAAAAGAATTCACCCCCCCCCCCTTGGCTTTTTACCGATTTTGTTACATTACAGCCTTTAGATCAATGTTTTTTTAATCTGAATTATATGTGATGGATCAGAAAACAATAGTCTAAATTGGTGAAGTAACATTACAAAAATTACAAAAATATACATAAAACAATTTTTCTGAAATAAAAAACTGATAATTGGCATGTGCGTATGTATTCCCCCCTTTGTTTTGAAGCCCATAAAAAGCTCTGGTACAATCAATTACCTTCAGAAGTCAAAGTCCCTTGCTGGCACCAGAATCTTCTACCCGGCCCTTTTCTGGTGCCGCCATTTGGCCTCTTTGATTGGCAGGTGTGCTATGACGTCACTCCTGTGCCGCTGCAGCAGTGCAGTCATCCTGGCACACAGGCACTGTGCCGGAATGTAAACTGAGCTGCGCAAACGCAGCTCAGTGTATATTGTACAGAAGATGTGTGTAGGCAGGTAGGTATGTTTTTTTTTTTAAGTGTCACATGACCTGTCATTTCATATAAACACCTTTTTGAAAGGCCCCAGAGGCTGCAACACCTAAGCAAGAGGCACCACTAACCAAACACTGTGAAATAGTGTCCGCAGTACGGGGCGGACACTGTATGATGACAGGACACTATCTGCCAGAACACCGGCATAACAGCAATCAACGCTATGCAGACACAGATTCATACATCAGCAAAGTACTAGAAAGTCCTGAGAAACGTCATGTGACCTCTGAACAGCAATGATTAAATAAGGCACTATTAAATAAAATACAGCAGCATGATCTTTATACATAAATAGAAGGCATAGCGGCAATTAAACATTGTATGTTTAGAATCACTTGAACACCATAGACAGCAGTCATCTAGCGTGAGTCACATGCTCCTCCATTAACAGGAGTACCAGGTATACCCTATGGCTCATGGCACTGCATGGAGGATCCCCAACACTGTCTTCTGAAATAAGAGAAAACAGAACGATGAATGAGTGGTGACCTGCTTTTGTCGGCACCCTCCTTCCCATATTTATGAGCTGCCCACTGATTGTCCTGTTCTGGCACTCCGTCTACTGTCCCTATGACTCCGAAGTCTTTCTTGCTTGGACTCTCCCTCGAAAAAATACCCAAAGTCCGTGGGAAGTTGCTTTGTCACGTCCTTACGGCTGCACGATGCCTCATTGCTCTTAGCTGGAAACGGCGGTCTCCTCCCTCCCCAGAGGCCCTATAAGAATTAAAGATGTGGAACTGATGGAGAGAATGACTGCTAGATTACAAGATAGAATAGAAGTTCATAATCACGTCTGGGAGTTATGGCATCTCCAAGAGGACCCACCCTGAACCAGTGAACTAGTTACCTTGATGATCTATTTTTTCTTATCCCTTCTTCTTTTCATTCCTTTTTCCTTTACTATCCAAGTATTGTTATAAATTACATTACATTATCACTTTAGTGACAACACAATTTATATTCCATTGACTATGGTTGTTGTATTTTGCTCCTATAAGTGGATTTCTTTTGTGTATACTTTGCTTCGGGTCTTGTAGGTGTAGCGCCGGCTCCTGAAGAGCACGAGCTATGTTTTTCAAATTTTTTTTTTTCCCAAATATAATTTTTATTCCGCTCCAAACAAGGGAAGACAGTCCCCAAAGTACAATATAAAACAGATAAATACAAAGCAAGAGGCAGACGAGTAAAACCTAACAAGGATATACAAGCAATGGTAAGCCTGCCTTCCGCCAATCTAAACCTTTAGAGATATAACGAGAAAACGGTACCAAGATCCGGGGTCTCACTAAGTCCAGGCTCCTCCGGCACTATCCGTCACCAGAGGGGGAGGGGGCCGTCATTCCCAATTTTCACTCTTACCAAAGGATGAGAGAGGGTAGAGAGGGTAGAGAAGGGAGGTAGAAAAAGAAAGGAGACAAGAAACAGAACAGAGAGGAGAGGGGCGGGATGGGATGGCAGACCATGCCACATGGGCCAGTCAAAAAGAGCTACCAAGCATTAAGACACCAGCAGACGGCGTCCTTCCAGCGAGAATACAAAGGCATTCCAGGTGTCCCAGGTCTGTTTAAAAATGTCTTGTTTATTCTGAGCCGTCAGGATCAGGTCTTCCATTTTCTTTATGTCTTCTATTTTCCTGATCCAGTGTGCAATAGAGGGAGAGGAACTCCGTTTCCAGTAGAGGGGGATGCAGGATTTCGCCGCGTTCAGTAAGTGTCGCAGAATGGATTTTTTATACTGTTTAATGGGAATCCGAGAATGATGCAAAAGGAAAAAAGCAGCCTCTTCTGGAATGGGAAATTCTGTGAACGTTTGTGTTATACGGCGGACCTCCTTCCAGAAGTCCGACAGGCTGGGACAAGACCAAAAAATGTGGAGCAGCGTGCCCTCGTCTTCTCCACATCTCCAGCACCTGTCGGAGGTGGACGGAAAACATTTGCGCAGTTTTGATGGGGTCAAGTACCACCTGGTGAGAAGTTTAAAGTTCGTCTCTTGTATCCTAGTACACAGCGAGGTTTTGAGAGTCAAAGTGGCAATGCGTTGTCTCTGCGTTGGGGAAAACGAACAGCCAAGGTCCCTCTCCCAGCTTGATAGGTAAGACAAATGTGGGTGGGCCGATGGCCTATTCAGGAGAGCATAGGTCTGAGAGAGGATGTGGGCCAAGGGGCCTTCGCTCCTACAAAGAGTCTCAAACTCTGTCCGAGAGCTACCGAAAGCTAGAGGGTTAGGAATGTAGTGAAGAAAATGTTGTAGTTGCGCCGCCCTCCAAAATGATAGTCGGTATAATCCTGTCAGATCAGTTAGAGAGGAAATAGATGGCCACTGTCCATCAATGACAAATTTAGATGCATGGTCTAGTTCTGAGTCTCTAAGCCCTTGTACACACGGTCGGAGAATCTGTCGGAATGAGTCTTATCAGACCGTGTCGTCAGATAATCCGACTGTGTGTGGTATGCATCGGACTGATTCCGTCTGAATCTCCATCCGACTCAATTTTCCAACATGTTGGAAATATTTCCCGACCAACTGGGCCGGACGGACGTAATCCAATCATGTGTAGAGCATTTTCATCGGACCAAGTGCCACGCATGCTCAGATCAAAATTCCTACATCAAAGCTATTAGCTGCTAGCCTGAATGTAGTCCCATCGTAACGAAATTACGTCATCACGTTCTGAAAGATCGGATTTTTCGCCAACTTGGCCCGACCGTGTGTATGTAACAGTTTCGGACACAATCCGTCCGACTAAATCCGACGGATTTGGTTGGCAAAATCTCCGACCGTGTGTACGTGGGCTAAGACATTTATAGTCTCTGGAGTAAGTCCCCGGCTCAAAATGTGGATGACCCAGTATAGGGTACAAAGGGGAGGTCAGAGACGTAAGTGTGTTCTGGGAAGCGATTAGATAACCGATTTTCGTTTTTGAAATTTAACGTTACACCTGAACTGCAGTTTGGTTTGGGTAGAATTATTCCAAATTTTTACCTCAGCATCAGTCTGTGTGGACTATAGGGTGTTCAGCCTGGCCATAGGTCTGGTTGGGTGCTTTAAAGTTACTTTCTCTCGGAGCCAGCCCAGTGGGAGTGTCACTCTCGCTGTGCTTTCTGGTAGAGGGTACTTAAGATGCGCATGTCACGTGGTTCGGGGTTCAGGTCCAGAAGTATGTTCTGACTCAATGGTCCTGGTCCTCCTGACCAGCACCCAGGACGCCTATGGCCTGGGGTGCGGATCCACCCGACTTTATGCCTCGGGGCTGGCTAGCCCGAGGCAAGGAAACTAAGGAAAGTATTCGGAGGTGGTCTGGTGCCGTCTCTGGTTGTGAAGAGGCCCAGCAACTTTGTGGTTATCCAGGGTAGGACTATTCAGAAGAAGGTCACGCAAGGGTTGGCTTCTTAGCAAGAGCCTGGTAAAGTTGAAGGACCCGAGTGAATCCTATCTCGTGCGGTATCGCCGGACGAGAGTTCTACAAGTAGTCAAGTTTCCTTGTTCATGTTCTAGAACAAAGTCTGTGGCAGAGACTTATTTCTACATGTTCTACAACAGAGTCTGTGGTAGAGACTTGTTCCTGATTTAAGCACCCTGTTGGCTGCTAGGCCTTGTGAGAGAATTGTGAGAGAGGGACTATCCAACTAGAATGAACATCCAGCTGTGAATGGCTATTCTCTGGCTTTATTCAAAGTAAGAAAGTTCTTTATTACTGACTTTGATACTAAAAGTACCTGGACTTTTCACCTAACCCTCTGATCCTACACTAGAGACTGTTGTTAAAGCGGAGGTCCACCCTAAAGTGGACCTTCCGGTCATTGGAACCCTCCGGCGCCACAATTGGCACCTTTCAGGGGGGAGGGGGGTGCAGGTATCTGTACAGTACAGGTATCTGCACCCACTTCCGGGATAGCTCTCTGCGGAAAGGGGCTTAGATTACGCCCCTTTCCAAAAGTCCCCCGCTGCCTGCTGGGAAACACACAGCTCCCAGAGGCAGCGGGTCCATCCTTATTGCGCAGCGCGACTCGCGCATGCGTAGTAGGGAACCGGGAAATGAAGCCGAAAGGCTCCACTTCCTGATTCCCATACCCAAGATGGCGGCAGGGTCGAGAGACGATCGAGAGATCGGCTTCGGGTGCCGACATCGCGGGCGCGCTGGACAGGTAAGTGTCACTATTTTAAAAGTCAGCAGCTGCAGTATTTGTAGCTGCTGGCTTTTAAAAAAAAAAAAAAAACGCGGACTCCCGGCGGACTCCCGCTTTAACCACGTTTTAGCAAATAAAAATCCCTTTAAGCGGATCGGTCGTCATTCTCTAAAGTTTCTGGGCCATCTACCAAGGGAACCCCTAGACACGAGGAACGAGTGAGGGAAGGCAACGGTAAGTCCATTAAAACCAGCCGCTACTTCGGGGGTAAGTGCCATATACGGTTACATACTAAGTTTTTACTTCTTTTGAAAATCTCTGAAAATCAATAAAAATTGCTATTTGAAAGAAAGAAAAAAAGAAAACCTACTTTTGTCATGTGATTGACACAGGTAACCCAGACACCTATACAGATTTTTTTTAATGAATGAACCACTGTATGATTTCAGTGTTTTATTCTTTAATGTGCTTTATGCTGTGGGCAGCAGGGAAGGAATGAGTAAAGACCTGAGTGTAACAGTGATCCTATTATAATGGGATTACCACACAGAGTGGCCTGATCATTGAAGGAGGAAATCATTGTATGTCTCACCATCATTGTAAGGAGCTACCAAGATCTGCGTGAAAGGTGATATGCCGACACACTTAGCTGTCCACACCCAGTTTGGAAGAACTGGTCCGATATAGTCCTTTCATGACAGAAAAAAACAAAAAAAAAACAAACAAAAAAAAAATGTATACACTATACCAGCTGCACTCTAAGGACCAGCCGGGAACCCACCTACACTCATTTCCACCACAATACGTAGACAGACTGTGAAGATGCAGGCAACATCGTCCATACATGTGATGATTACTGATGAGTGTAAGAAAATAATGAATTATTGTCAAATCATTTATTGAAATAAATGCGTGAATCCCACAGGTTCGGAAGACAACACTAGCAGCTGTCAATGCCTTACATTTTTAATATTTTGTGTTGACCCGGGAAACTTAGAAAAAAAATGACAGAGGTTCTAACCCTTCCCCGCTCTATCCAAAATGGAACATTAAGCCTAGAGCTGGGGTCTCAAACTGGTGGCCCTCCAACTGTTATGAAACAACAAGTCCCATGAGGCATTGCAAGGACGACAGCTACAAGCATGATTCCCACAGGCAGAGGCATGATGGGACTTGTAGTTTTGCAACAGCTGGAGGGCCACCAGTTTGAGACCCCTGGCCTAGAGTTTGACCACGCAATAAAAAAAATTGTGATTTGTGGAAAAAAATATTTGATGGTATCTTCAGACCTGTATGCTATCAGGAAACGTGAAGCTATTTGTATTTTTATCCCTTTGTGTGGTCCTCAGCTTGTTGTAGATGAGTGGCCTTGAGCCAAGTGTTCGTGAGCCTGCACTATTGACCAACATTGTAGGTTTATTGCCACCTTTTGCTGCAGTCCTTCTTTCTGACACTTGCGGTATTGAACAAGGCTTGGCAGGTGTATTTCGTTATAGCCTTTAAGCAGCCCTTCTGTCTATAATGGGTGCCTGCTGAATATTTCTACTGCCACCTAGTGGAAGCTGTCTGAATCACTGACACAGTCTCCTGTTTGATACAAACGTTTAAAGTGTAAACCCACTTTCGTAGGAAACAATATAAAAAAAATAAAATAAAAAAAAATAAAAAAAGTTGCTACACAAGTCATATTGTAATTGAATGTTGTTATAAATGATATACTCAAATTATCAAAAATGTAACAGGATTTCAAATATGCCCTTGAGAACTAAATTCACACCAACTTACAGTATCTCACAGAAGTTAGTACACCCCTTACATTTTTTGTAAATATTTTATTCTATCTTTCCATGTGACAACACTGAAGAAATGTGGATAAATAAAAATAAATAAAAAAATACAGCGCTCGCAACACACAATATAAGTGAAATAAACAAAAAAGTCCAAATAAATGCAACTGAAGTGTCGATCCACAGTGAAGTAGGTGCAAAAGATGCTTCATAAACTTGCAGGAGTACAGCGACACCCCTTTTTGTATCCCCACTCACCAGAACAGGACGACCCCCAGCTTTGCAGTCCAGGGGTCACTTCAGGCTTGTAAATGGTATCTCAAACACATGGATTGGTGTCAAAACATCAGATGATAGATCGATGTAGGAACATCAGATGATAGATTTCCAATAGAAGGCCCTCAACGGGATAAGCAGGCACCCAGAAATAGAAAGAGGACCAATAGTGAAGTACTGTTATAAAAGTTAATTTAACGTGCATAGGGATTGGTACTTACAAAAAGACACTTAAAAACAAGCATGGATAAAAAGCTGTAGATACAGGAAGCGGCCATACATAGCATGCATTCCCCCGGTCCAGAAGTGACGTCAATCGGAACAGAAAATTATGCCAATGCATTTCGCCCTCCCTCAGGGCGTCATCATGGACCTCATTTACTGCTGATTGAACCGTCCTTAAAATGTTGGGAGAGAGTGTAACTCCCCTACTGAAAACCAATCAGAATGGCATTGCGGCCATCTTGTAGATAAAAACCGTCGCTCCCATGGATGGAGCAGAGTCCATAGGAGAGACAAGGTCGCCATGGACCTGGTTAGCAAAAAGACTTACTTAGAAAAAACTTGGCGTCAATTCTGGTGACATGGCGCAGTGAAAAATATAAAACATACAATAATAACTGGACTAAGCAAAAACATATAGAAATATATAAATAAACATAAAACTGAAAAATGAAAATAAAAATAAAAAATATTTTTATTTTTATTACATTTTTTTATTTTTATTATTTTTTAAACGTCTTTTTGTAAGTACCGATCCCTATATGCATTAAATTAACTTTTATAACAGTACTTCACTATTGGTCCATCCATCCATTTCTGGGTGCCTGCTTATCCTGTCGAGAGCCTTCTATTGGAAATCTATCATCTGATGTTCTTATATTGATCTATCATCTGATGTTTTGACACCAATCCATGCGTTTGGGATACCATTTACAAGCCTGAAGTGACCCCTGGACTGCAAAGCTGGGGGTCGTCCTGTTCTGGTGAGTGGGGATACAAAAAGAGGGTGTCACTATACTTCTGCAAGTTTATGAAGCATTTTTTTTCACCTACTTCACTGTGGATCGACACTTCAGTTTCATTTATTTGGACTTTTTTGTTTATTTCACTTATATTGTGTGTTGTAAGCGCTGTCTTTTTTATTTTATTTTTTTTTATCCACATTTCTTCAGTGTTGTCACATGAAAAGATAGAATAAAATATTTACAAAAATGTAGGGGTGTACTAACTTTTTTTTATCCCCATTTATTCAAGTGATTAGCATCTTGTGTACAGCAGCTGCATTTTATTATCACGTAGTTGTTCCCATTAGCGCGACACAAAGAAATGACACTACAATGTAAAGTAGTGAGTGTACAGGTTGTATAACAGTGCAAAATTTGCTGTCCCATCAAAATAACTCAACACACAGCCATTAATGTCTAAAGTGCTGGCAACAACTAATTGGGCCCAATTTGGACATTTTTATACAAGCTGTACACTCACTACTTTACATGGTAGCAAAGTGTAATTTTTTCAGTGTTGTCACATGAAAAGATAGAATAAAATATTTACAAAAATGTGAGGGGTGTACTCACTTTTGTGAGATACTGTATATAAAAAAAAAAAATTTTTTTTATCAAACACCTCCCACCCATCGTATAGTAAAATGTCGGTGGGCGGAATCCCCGCTCGTTCTGGGATGACGTCAACATGGATACCTGGAGGTGTTCTGTATACAGAATGTGTACAGAAAGTCCCCCAGAAATATAATTTCCTGCACTAAGATACATTTCAGATTTTGGGCATCCCCTGCAACAAAAAATGTCATCTTTGGTGAGATACTCCCAAAGGGATGCAGACCCTGCCACTTTCCGCATTAGAACCCTACAAGTGCAGCAACTGATTTGTATTTATAAAGTTACTCTCATTCACATTCCTTTGGCACATGGACACAGAGAAACAAACACCTAATTCTTCAGAATAACAAAAGGTAGGAATCTGAATCAAAGTTTGTTAAAATATCTGCAATGTACATAGCTCACCCAGAGGGGAATGTTGTTTTTTCCCTCAACAAAAGAGGAGTTACTTTTTAAGTGCAACTCCACCTTTTCTAGCAAAGTTAATATTATGAGACAGAAACAAATGTAAGAGTTCATATTTCAATGCAATCAAGTAAAGTTGCCCCAAGGCAACTAATATTAACATCATCAGAAGGGTATACAGACTTAAAGTGGTTGTAAACCTCAGCCATGGAATTTGAGCAAAGCACATATATCTGTAGTGTTTACTGGTCTCTCTCCAAAGCTCTAAATGTGTTCTCTCTGGTGCTTCCTTCCTCTATTATCAGTACGAGTAACTTCTGAGAAGTTTTCCGACACATGAGATGGGGAGGGAGCTCAGCATGGAGCTTGTCTATTATATAGAGCTCCTTCATTCCTCTGCCAATGTGGAGGATGGGGTTTGTCCTTTTCTTCCAATCAGCTCTCGCACAGTGTAGCTTCAGTCTCTTCTCTGCTGCTGACAGATGAAGAAAGATTTTTAAACACAATCTGCACATTTGAAAGGGTGTAGAGAGGAGAAGACTGCAGATATATTTTGCCCATTCTTCTTTGCAAAATATCTCAAGCTCTGTCAGATTGGATGGAGAGCGTCTGTGAACAGCAATTTTCAAGTCTTTCCACAGATTCTCAATTGGATTTAGGTCTGGACTTTGATTGGGCCATTCTAACACATGGCCATTTTCTTGATGGAAGGTGAACCTCTATCCCAGTCTCAAGTCTTTTGCAGACTCTAACAGGTTTTCTTCTCAGACTCCCCTGTATTTGGCTCTATCCATCTTCCCATCACCTCTGACCAATTTCTCTGTCCCTGCTGAAGAAAAGCATCCCCACTACATGATGCCATCACCATGTTTCACAGTGGGGATGGTGTGGTCAGGATGATGTACAGTGTTAGTTTTCCGCCACACATAGCATTTTTCTTTTAGGCCAAAAAGTTTAATTTTGGTCTCATGTGACCAGAGCACCTTCTTCCACGTTTGCTGTGTCCCCCACATGGCTTCTCACAAACTGCAAACAGGACTTCTTATGACTTTCTTTCAACAATGGCTTTCTTCTTGCAATTTTTCTATAAAGGCCGTATTTGGGGAGTCCACAACTAATAGTTGTCATGTGGACGCCCTGTATATGGCAGGACCAGCATTTTGCTTTCTTAGTGTTCACAGCAAATAACTATTAATAAAAGCAGTGGTTTGACCTGTTGCTGACAAATGTCTGTTTTCATGTCTTTATTTTTCAGACCTTTACTTAAAACATTTGCAGAATAATTAGACCAGAAACAGATTGTTTACAGGCACAGCTCAGGTTTAATATTCTGCCTTGCAATAAGATGAAAGCTAAATGGTTGTCAAAGGCAAAAGTATTTATTAATTTCTAAGAGGAATCTGGAAAACAATTATTTTAACAATAAAAGTAATGGTACAATATCTACCGTATATACTCGAGTATAGGTCGATACGAATATAAGCTGAGGCCCCTAATTTACCACAAAAAAACTGGGAAAGCGTATTGACTCGTGTATAAGCCGAGGGTGAGACATGCAGCAGCTACTGTTACAGCTTAAAAGAGTGGAAAAGAGGGTCAACAATGCCCATCTGCAGCTGCATACCTCCCTGTGTCCCTCCCTGTGTCCCTCCCTGTGTCCCTCCCTGTGTCCCTCCCTGTGTCCCGTCCATCCCTGTGTCCATCCCTGTGTCCCGTCCATCCCTGTGTCCCGTCCCTCCCTGTGTCCATCCCTGTGTCCTGTCCATCCCTGTGTCCATCGCAGCCTACCTGTGCCAATCTGCAGCCTCTTTGCCTTCTGCAGCCTCTGTGTGCCATGCCGCACCTCTCCTCCTCGTCTGACAGACGGCGGCCATTCCACTGTTCAAAAGCCGTGCCTCTCTGTCTGTGATAGGCGGAACACTCAATTTCCCAGCAGTCAGTGTTCCGCCTATCACGGACATCCTCTCATCCTCGTCCGTAGTATGAGAATGAGCAGATGTCCGTGATAGGCGGAACACTGACTGCTGGGAAATTGAGTGTTCCACCTATCACAGACAGGGAGGCGCGGCTTTTGAATAGTGGAATGGCCGCCGTCTGCCTACCTGATCTGTGGGACTCGAGTATAAGCCGAGGGGGGCACTTTCAGCCTAAAAAAAGGGGCTGAAAATCTCGGCTTATACTCGAGTATATACGGTAAAACAATTTATAAACCAAAATAAAACTCCAGGCAAATCTAAACAAAATCTGTAAATCCGGTAAAATATTTGGCGTAAAAAAAAAAAAAATACTGCTATTATAACTCCAAAGACATGCTGGTAAGTTAATTGGTTTCTGTCTAAATTGGCCCAATTATATAAATGTGAGTTAGGGACCTTAGATTGAAAGCTCCTTGAGGGTAGGGACCGATGTGAATGTACAGTGTATATGTAAAGCGTTGCGTAAATTGACGGCGCTATATAAGTACCTTAAATAATAATAAGTGCCTGGTAACTTTGTATTATCTTCTTACAGCATACTTAATTTTAACAATAAAGTGTACTTATCATTTAATGTATTTACTGAAGCCATCAGAGCTCCAGTGGTTGTAATATTGTCCCTCTGCTGACAACTGTCCAATGGCTTAAATTACATTTTGTATTAATAAAAATCAAACAAAACAAAAGCTATGGCATAAAAATAAATACTGTTCATGACAAATGGTGAAATGACAGCAAGCTTTCTTATAATTGAAATAACAAATTTCAATTCATAGGGCAGCAACCTGTTATTAATATGTGATGAAACTATGAGACAAAGTGGGTATTAAAATAAAAGGATAAAGAGGATAAAAACATGAAAACACAGGAGATGTGCTCCAGTTGGTCACGCAAACCCCTGAGATCTGGAACGAAATGTAAGAGGCACTCTTCTGATCCTCACGTAATGTAATAACCCTGGAAAACTCCTTCAAAGTTCTGTCCCGGTGGTACTTCAACCCAGCTAGAATTGCAAAATGCCTCTCTACCTATCCCTCTTCGTGCTTTAGGGGATGCTCAGACCTAGGTGACAAGAAACATACAGTATATGGTGGACATGCCCCAAACTTAAACAGCTGTGGATATGGGTCTATAACATGTTCAGTTTGGTCCTACATCTCAATTTATGAATGGATGTCTGGGAGGCGATCTTGTATAAATCAATAGAAGGTGCTACCAAGTGAGAGCACACTCCAGTGAATCAAATATTTTCGGCTATGAAACAGACAATTGCAAAAGTGTGGAAGACGCACATTCTCAGTTTCACCTAAATGAAACGTTGGTCAAAAGAGCAAAATTGTACACACCGCTCCAAGCTGATAAAAGGTCTCAAACACTGCTGTAGAGAGTCGGCTGCAAGCCTGGGTCCGCGACCAAAGAATCCATGCAATAAAAAGAAGAATGATGGCACACCTGAAATGAAGAAATTGTTGTTTATTTAGAAATCCATGAATAAAACAGCATGACACACAACCGACAGGATACTCAGCAGACGCGTTTCACACTAATGGTGAGTGTTCGCGATTAGTGTGAAACGCGTCTGCTGAGTATCCTGTCGGTTATGTGTCATGCTTTTTTTTCGTGGATTTCTAACTAAACTACAATTCCTTCATTTTGGATGTACTGCCATTCTTCTTTTTATTGCATAAGTGAAAAGTTGGGTGCATGGTACACAGGTGAATGAATACCTGACGGTGATACTAAATGACACAAATAAATAAATAGATTTATGATAGATACATAGATAAATTATTGTGCATTTATCAACCCTGGCTAGATCATTTCCCATCTACACAACAGCTCACATGTTTCCTAGCATTAAAACCTAATGCGGCGTATTAATATGAAAGTATACAAGGTAAGAGAGAGCGCAAGCCAGCCCCTAGTGTAATACTGTATTTATTGATAAAATATAATTATAAAATCGAGGGTTACCTGAAGAAGGAGGCCACACCTCCGAAACATGTTGTCATAGCAGCCACTTGTATGCGTGTCAGAGGAGTTAGCAGATTTACCGTGAATTCCCTCTCCGACCACGAGTGATGTCACGCAGCGCTGGCTGGTCTGTGTGAGTGTTGAGCGGCGTGTGAGATAAGGAAGTGAACTTCTAGCACCAAAAGTCACAACCCTTCACCACGCCGCAAGTCAATGTGAGCCAATTTGCACAGACCAGGAGAGGAGGCTTGTATCGAGCTGTTCATGATAATTTAAATTGCATGTTTGTGAGTGCAACCCTCGATTTTATAAATATATTTTATCAATAAATACAGTATTACACGAGGGCCAGCTTGCGCTCTCTTGCCTTGTATACTTTCAGATTTATGTCCGCCACCCAGTGGACTTGTGGGAGAGCTGCAGCACCTAGAGCAGAGAACATTCACACAGACTGATATGGTTGTATAGGAGCAGTGGGGACAGCGCTGAATTTGGTTTGTTTTGTGTGTTTGGCGTATTAATATACCCTTATTGAGCCTCTGGGGTGGAGATGGACTTCCCCCCCCTCCCCCCTCCACTTCTCCCCATTTCCTCTCTTCCCCTCCTTCTGCTCTGTCTTAATCAGGCCATAGACTGTTCGAATCTCGGATGGTTCTGTTATAGCCGCTAGCAATATTCACTGTTTTCTCCTGGCGGGAATGGCTGCCCCCCGCCGGGAGAACACAATGGCTCCGCGGGAGGGAATCCCCTATCAATGTCTGTGTTGATGGGGGGAATCTAACAAATTTCTTGACTGCAACCCATGGTTGCAGGAGAGAAATCCACTCCATCTATGGCGGGTCTTACTCTACTTTTCCCCTTTCTTATACCTCTTTTTCGACTCTTTCTGCCTCAAAACTGTCTACTAGTCTATGGATACTAGAAGTACCTATGTTTGGTCTTATGGATGACTACATTGAAACACACATTTTTTCTCGCTCTTTAGTTCCCCAATTTGGGGGTCTTTTGAAAAATGATTGCATGTTGCAATTTCAAGTATCGGTCTGCTATTTTATTATCAAACATCCCAATGTTGCTTAGGTCAGTCATTCCTCATTTATGCATACTGCTTAATGTTTAAAGTGTTACTAAACCCACAACAGTAAAATCTGTCTGTATATGCAGCATAGCATGCTTGTTATACTCACTGTGGAACTTAAGGGGTTAATCCTCTGCACAGTGTAAAAAGGCCGTTTTATCCTCTATGCACAGATCCTCCCCCTCCTGCATTGTCTATTTTGGGAAGGCCAGCTAACACAGGCAGAGTAGCCGACCTGCACATGCTCAGTTGTTTCTTTTATGCTGGAGAGAACATTTACTTGTTCTCAGAGCTAGCCAGGTCACATGATATTGGCATTACACATGTGGGAGTGTATACAGGCTATAGTGGAAATCTCCTCCCACCTGAACACTCAGCACTGGAGAAACTGTGCAATTTATCACTAAACGTGGTATATAGATCAGCCAAAAAGGTATATAGTAGCAATATTTTAATGTAAAAAGAAGATTTAGAAGCTGTTGGAGGGCATATTAACTATTTTCATATTACTGGGTTTAGTAACACTTTAATATCTGCAAAGAGAATCTCTCTTTGAGTTTGCTCATTGTTTTTTGGTCACTGTCTTCATGACAACTAATCTACTCTTCAGTTGCTCTCTTTGATTATGTTATTGCATGGAATCTGTGTAATATGTAAATGTTCATTTTTTTGTTCCCTGAACAGTGTTTGGGCGGACAGTCCGCTCGTGTGTGGGCTTTCAGCGGACAGTTTCAGCGGACAGTTTGACGGACAAAGTCTTTCGGAAATTCCGAAAAACTGTCCGCTGAAACTGTGTTTGAGCGAACAGTCCGCCCGTGTGTAGGCTACTTTCGAAATGAGCAAACTGTTCCCGCTCGGAGGAAAGTCTGCTCATTTCGAGCGCGTGCGAAGGTAGGCGGGGCCCGCGATGGAGACGTCGCGGGCTCCGCCGCCTGGAATGGGCTTAAAGGGGAACCCCAACGCCGAAAAAAATCGGCGTGGGGGTTCCCCCAAAGTCCACAACAGACCCTTGTCCGAGCACGCTACCCGGCCGGCCAGGAAAGGGGGGGCGAGCGAGCGCGCCCCCCCTCCTGAGCCGTACCAGGCCGCGTGCCCTCAACATGGGGGGTGCCTTGGGGAAGGGGGGGCCGCGCGGCCCCCCCACCCCAAAGCACCTTGTCCCCATGTTGATGAGGACAAGGGCCTCTTCCCGACAACCCTGGCCGTTGGTTGTCGGGGTCTGCGGGCGGGGGGCTTATCGGAATCCGGGGCCACCGCCTGTAAAAGAGCTACAAGAAGGCGCGGTGGCCCGGCAGAAGAACCGAAGGCGGCGACAGAAGAACGGAAGGCAGCGGCGACAGAAGACCGGGCCACCGCCTGCAAAAGAGCTACAAGAAGGCGCGGTGGCCCGGCAGAAGAACCGAAGAGGGGGACAAGACCCCCGAAGTCGGGAGAAGAGGCCGGCGGCGGGGAGGAAGAAAGCCGGACTCCTCCGCTAGCAAAAGAGCTACACGAAGATAGCGGAGGAGTCCGGCGAGAAGACCCCCGAAGACGGAAGACCCCCGGAGCTGTGCAATAAAATATTTTTTCTCGTGTGTTGTGTTTTTTTTTTTGGGTACTTTTATTTTACAGGTGAATGGGTAGGGGTACATTGTACCCCATACTCATTCACATAGGGTGGGGGGCCGGTATCCGGGGGCCCCCTTCTTAAAGGGGGCTCCCGGATTCCGATAAGCCCCCCGCCCGCAGACCCCGACAACCAACGGCCAGGGTTGTCGGGAAGAGGCCCTTGTCCTCATCAACATGGGGACAAGGTGCTTTGGGGTGGGGGGGCCGCGCGGCCCCCCCTTCCCCAAGGCACCCCCCCATGTTGAGGGCACGCGGCCTGGTACGGCTCAGGAGGGGGGGCGCGCTCGCTCGCCCCCCTTTCCTGGCCGGCCGGGTAGCGTGCTCGGACAAGGGTCTGTTGTGGACTTTGGGGGGACCCCACGCCGATTTTTTTCGGCGTTGGGGTTCCCCTTTAAGTCCATTCCAGGCGGTGGAGCCCGCGACATCTCCTTCGCGGGCCCCGCCTACCTGTACACGCGCTCGAAATGGGCGGATCAAAAAGTGCCGTGTGTGGCCATGTCCGTCCATGCTAATTTTGAGCGGACTGTTTGCCGAAACTGTTTGACGAACAAAGTTGGGCGAACAGTCCGCCCGTGTGTACGCGGCCAAAGAAAACAGGGGAGATGCATTGACTGTGATTCCACCTTTTGGGTCGAAAACTTAAAGCGGGAGTCCGCCGGGAGTGCGCGTTTTTTTTTTTTAAAAAGCCAGCAGCTACAAATACTGCAGCTGCTGACTTTTAAAATAGTGACACTTACCTGTCCAGCGCGCCCGCGATGACGGCACCCGAAGCCGATCTCTCGATCGTCTCTCGGGTGCTGCCGCCGCCATCTTGGGTATGGGAATCAGGAAGTGGAGCCTTTCGGCTTCATTTCCCGGTTCCCTACTGTGCATGCGCGAGTCGCGCTGCACAATGAGGATGGACCCGCTGCCTCTGGGATCTGTGTGTTTCCCAGCAGGCAGCGGGGGACTTTCGGAAAGGGGCGTAATCTACGCCCCTTTCCGCAGAGAGCTATCCAGGAAGTGGGTGCAGATACCTGTACAGCACAGGTACCTGCACCCCCCTCCCCCCTGAAAGGTGCCAATTGTGGCGCCGGAGGGGGGGAGGATTCCAATGAGCGGAAGGTCCACTTTAGGGTGGACCTCCGCTTTAAAATAAAAACTGCAATATCAAACACTGATCAGCTATACAGTAAAACTTTGGTTTGAGAGTGTTTTACAAGACAAGCAAAATTCTTTAATAAAATTTGACTTGATATACAAGTGATGTCTTGATATACAAGTAGCGGCATGTCACAACTGAGTATAAAAGAGAAGAGAGGAGCCTCTAAGTGTAGCAATATGGTTATATTTAATGAAGGTACAACATTTAGCAACATATTGCTACACTTATGCCGCATACACACGATCGGAATTCTCGCCGGAAAAAGCTCTGATGGTTTTCCCGATGGAATTCGGCTTAAGCCGTTTTGCCTACACATGGTCACACCAAATTCCAATAGTTTATAACTCGGTGACGTACAACACGAATGACGGGACTAGAAAAAGGAAGTTCAATAGCCAGTAGCCAATAGCTTCTGCCTCGTAGTTGAAGCTGAGCATGCGTGATTTTTGGCGTGTCGGAATTGCATACACACGATCGGAATTTCATGCTATCAATTTTTGGCTGGCGGAAATTCGGACAGCTAAATTCCGATGGAGCATACACATGATCGCATTTTCCGATGAAAAAGTTCTCATTGGTCTTTTTCTGACCAGAATTCCGATCGCGTGTACGCGGCATTAGAGGCGCCTCTCTTCTCTTTTATACTCTGGAGCTCCTGCAGGATTTTGCTTCTAATTCCCTTGTGGAGGCCGCCATTTGTGGATGGACATTTTATGGTTACACAACCTGGTCACTTTGTTATAATCTTTTTATATGGACTATAAACTGAAGGACCTATGAATAAATGGTTGTGGAACGAATCATTTGAGTTTCCATTATTTCTTATGGGGAAATTCGCTTTGATATACAAGTGCTTTGGATTACAAGCATGTTTCTGGAACAGGGTAATCGGAATAAGATCTAGCACTATATATGCAGCCGCTACATATCTTCCCTGAGTATATGTGAATTCTCAACCATTAGGAAAACCAGCTTATTAATAGCGTAGGAGCCAATAAACAAGTGATAGCAAAATACAAAGGACTGAGACAGTATGGATTGTTGCTCATAAAGATCCAATGTATAGCGGATATTGGATATCCTCTCTAAGTACCCCAATGCTGGGGTATGAGTATAATATTCCTATGTCCGATTGCTTACTCTCTTTTGTAAATATACCTTTTTTCTTCCGGTTTAATTTTTCTGATTGTGCATATACATGGATGTACCTATTTGTTGCTTTGGTATGTACAGAGTTTACAGGCTTTGATACTCCAGTGTTCAGACAATTCCCTTTTGTATAAAACCGTTGGATAGTACTTTTCCACTGTATTGGCTTGACAAGTATAATTTGTATGTGCATTTTTTTTTCAATAAAAAAAGTACTCACCATTACACTCAAAATAGTTTTTCACCAGAAGTCCCTGCAGATGCCGCCTCCGCCACTGCTAGAGGCATCAGCGAGTAATGCAGACATGTGGATCATTTGCTACTGTTCCTGGCAACCTCTGCATGCAAATTGTGACAAAAGAGTAAAGAAGAGCTAAAGTAAAATAAGTACATTTACGAGATACAATAAACGTATAAAATGTATCTTCATTCATCATGACCATTCATTTTGACAGCAATGTAGACTGATGGGGAGTGTATTGTACTTTCAAATCCCCCAGATTGATGAGTACCTCCTCCCACTAGTGAAGTTCTCTGAACTATTTTAAAAGCCCAATAATAGGAAAAGTGTGCTTGTACTTTCATATTCATCTTCTACAAAAATAATTATGACAAAAAGAGGTGGGGGGGAAGCTTTGATAGCCTGGGAAAGGCCCAGATCTCTAGTGATAAGTTCTATTGGGCAAAACGGTAGTGATTACTAGTCCAACCTCTTGATCTTACCATACATGGTAAAGATTAATGTCTACAGCCCTGGTGCCTAATGTACAGCCCAAGGGTTGCATGTGGTCCCTTGCTACTTGTTGTGACATCTTCAGACCCCTGCGGTCAAAGGTGGTAGGAGTACTGGTTTGCAAAGGGACTGTCATGGCAGTGATCTTCAGTAGTCTCAGGTAACAGGTTTCCAGTCCCTGTTTCCTGAAAGCATTCTTTCAGTCTTCAACCACTCCTGTAGCACATCCATGGTTACTTACATATACAGAATATCTTGTGCTGCCCCTTTGGGAGGTCAAGGAGAACAGTTGAGGCCCCCTATGTCACTGAGCTGTGCATACAGGCATAGTCACCATATTAACTTCCACTCCTGTCTGAGTTTTGTATCCAGGAGACTATGCTTTGAGTCCAATAGCTACCTTTTGCTACATTGTCTAAGCCCTAATGAAGGAGGATCTTTGGCCCTCAAAATGTGTTGGCTGCCTTTTGTGTTCCTGTCATACTTGTGATTTTAAAAATTGACTTTTGGTCCCGTGAGATGATAATTTTGCCTCACTTACAGGAGATTTCTCAATCTGGGTGACATTTCGTGTCTTTGGAGGTCCCCTAGTTTTGTAAACAGCAGCCAAAACCAAGCCTTTAGGCTAGGGTGACCAGACATCCCCGATTTCTGGGCACAGTCCCTGGACCAAATCTGTCTCCGGTTTTGTCCCCGGATTGGATTTGAACAGGGGCCCAGGCAATTTCAAAGACAGTCAGTGCAAAATAAAAAACAAAAATCTGAATTACACCCCCCCTGCTCTGCCGCTCCTACTAGCTTAGAGGGGTGTATTTTTATTTATTACCTGTGCCCCTCTCTGATAATCATGTGCTGGTCGGAGTGGAGGAACGATTACTTCAGTTTCGGGCACATGCCCATTCCACTCTCTCACGTGTTCTTCTGCCTTGGCTCAAGTCCCAGCCAGCTGCCTGCCTGCTTATCTCCTTGCCTTCCCCGGCGGAGTGATCTTCCTCTGCTCCCCACCCAGTAGTAGCGGGGGCCGGAGAGTGAGACTTGAGAGGCTGTGAGGTCGCTCAGGTGGGTGACGGTGGCAACAGGCAGAGAGGCAGCTCAGCTGACAGTGTCCAGCAGCAGGAACAGAGGGGAAGCAGATCCAATCGTGGGGCGGCCAGTGCCTTCAAGGCTTCAACACAGGTATGCTTTGGAAGTGTCTGATTGTGAATAGACTGCATTGCACCGTGTCTCTCTGGCATCATGGATGGAATCATGACTCACAGGCAGCAGGCACTTTACCATGGCTCTGGTTGGCAGTGCTCCATCAGTGTGTCACATGACATGTCTGCTGGGTGCTGATTTTGTGTTTTGTTAACTTATTGGTCATAAGTATCAGCACCCAGCAGCCATGTCAGCGCCTAGAGGCGATTCAGTTCGCATTGTGCGCTATACAAGTATTTCATTCATTCATTCATTCATTCATGTCATGTGACAAACTGTGACAGAGCCAGCTAGAGTCATGACAGAGTGCCTGCTGCCTTTGTGTTAGAACGCTGATCTTAACCAGTTGCCAACTGCCCCATAGCAGACTTACAGCTACAGGGCTGGCGCGCCACGCAGGATCATGTGTGTATATATACAGATGATCCTGCATTTCTGGGACTCGATGTACGCTGGTACCCGCTGATCATTCTGTACACAGGCAAAACAGCAGTCTGCCAATGTAAACTTGGCAGATCACTGTTCTTTCAGTATGAAAGACATTGATCCTGTGTTCCTGCAAATCAGGGACAGGGATTAATGCCTTCCCTTAGTAAAAGCATCTCCCACACAGTGAGAAAACACTGGTTAGGCACACATTTAACCTTTTGATCGCCCCTGCTGTTAACCAGCCAGTGACAATAGTACAGTGACAGTGCAGATTTTTAGCACTGATCACTATTATTATTAGTATTAGTTTCACTGGACCCCGAAAAGTGTCAAAAGCAGTGGCGGCCGATGCACTGTGGGCACACGGGCACGGCACCCCCATCCATGTGCCCAGGCCCCTTTAAGGATGGTGGACACATGGATTCCTATGGCGGGGTGGTACTTTTTGAAGCACCTGATTTGAAGCCTTTTGGAGCCTCTGGCTCTAAATATGGTGGGCTCAGGGTGCAGAGAGTACGCCTGATCCCACTCAAGTGTATTACGGTACATTTTCACACTAACCTTCCTCCCCGCCAATCAGGAGGCAGGCCTGCTTCCTGATTGTCCAAAGCACCAGGCCACCCTATTGGATGTATGGCGCTCAGGAAGAGGAGGTAAGTCCCCTCGGCAGAGCCATGGGGGTTCCAGAGCCAGGAGCCATGATCCATGCGTGGGGGTGGCCGTTATGCAGGCAGAGCCGCAAACCGGTAGGCACAGTGGCTGCATATACTGGGCACAAGTGGCTGCATGTGATGGGCACAAGTGGCTGCATGTGATGGGACCAAGTGGCTGCATGTGATGGGACCACGTGGCTGCTTTTGATGGGACCACGTGGCTGCTTTTGATGGGCACACGTGGCTGCTTTTGATGGGCACATATGGCTTCAATTGATGGGCACAATGGCTTCAATTGATGGGCACAATGGCTTCAATTGAAGTGGCTGCATTTGATGGGCACAGGTGGCTGCATATGATGGGCACACATGGCTGCATATGATGGGCACAAGTGGTTGCATTTGATGGGCACAAGTGGTTGCATTTGATGGACACGGTGACTGCTTTTGATGGGCACAATGGCTCCATATGATGGGCACAAATGGCTGCATATGATGGGCACAAATGGCTGCATATGATGGGCACAAATGGCTGCATATGATGGGCACAAATGGCTGCATACTATATGTATGTCCCCGGATTTCATTTTGTAAATCTACACACGACCGGACTTTCCATCGGAATGAACTCTGACAGACTTTTCGACTGACTTTTCGATGGAGTTCTGACGGAGTTCCGCTGAAATGGACTTGCCTACACATGAGCACACCAAAGTTCGATCGTTAAACGCGATGACGGGACTAGAAAAAGGAAGTTCAATAGCCAGTAGCCAATAGCTGCCCTTGCGTCGTTGTTGGTCCGTCGGACATGCACACAGATGAGCAGTTTTCCTCGATAGGAACTGGTTCCGGTGGAGTTCCAGCGGAAAGATTTGAAACATGTTCTATTTCTAAAGTCTGTCAGATTTTTCGACAGAAAAGGTCAGATGAAGCCCACACACGATCGAATTGTCCAACGGATTCGTTCCTACTGAACTTTGCTGTCGAAAAGTCCGGACGTGTGTACACGGCATTACATGTACTAAATATAATGCGTGCCCCTTTGTGAGATCAAGGGGCACAAATGAGGTCCCCTATTCCTAATAAGTTGGTCACCACTGGTAAACAACTTCCTCACATAGATCATTGCACAATCTGGGGAAAAAAAAATGGGGATCAGATGAAAATCATCTTACAGCTACACCTTAAAATACATTTTGTAAGCAGGATGCAATCAGGTGCCTGTATCCTCAGCAGGTGTGGGAAACAATTCTCGATTATGACCGTCTCTGTATGACACATTTGTGACTTTCTGCGCGGTTGCAATCTGTGGCATTAGATTGTTTTTCTTGCTGTCCTTTCTGAGCCACCTAAATGAGGCCTTTATTGAGCCAGAAACACTCCTGAGATAAGACTTCAAACAAAACACAGCCTAAATACACCTCTTGAAAGCCTCAAAAAATGTTGTTTCATAAATGTTTGTTATGTGATTTATAGATAAAGGCCGGGGGCATTGTCCAACTGCATTGTGTTCCCCCTGAATTCTGACCAAGTGGCTTCTCCTATCAGATAAATAGCTAACTTATTACACCATATCAGAATATAATGTCTAATTGTCAGCTAATCTCCATTTGTATACACACCAGCTGGAGTATTTAATTAGCTCTTACCTGGAGAGAGAGGGAACGAGAGAGAAGGATAGAACACTCTAGACTTCATCTGTAACCTGCCAGGAGAGAAGCACGGGATCTGGTGCTGCTGACTTATTTTTGAAGCTGCATGCGTTGGGGCTTCTGTTGTAATCTTTTCTTCACGACTAGGTTCTTCACTATTGAAGAACAAATATGTGCATATCAGGAGTCCTGACAAGCTAATAGCTACATGCTTGTTCCAGGCCAGTGACTCACTAAGCAGTGAAGCAAGGACTAGAGTGACCCTTTTATGGTATTTTGAAGGTATCAAAAGGTGTACTCACCGAGGCCAAGATGCTGAGAGCAGTCGCTGTTGCGACTCTGCACACACCGCCCCTGAAGGTGGCACAGAGGGTGGTTGGCACCAAGAGGCACAAGCTACCAGCGGGACAGTTACTTGCTTGGAGATCAGTAGGTAGCTTGAGCAGAGCAGGTAAGTAGTGACCTGTGGGGGTCCAGGAACAGCGGTAACAAGTCCGTCCGCCAAAGAGCAAAGTCCAAGAGGCAGGCCGAGGGTCAAACACAGTTCAGATCAGGAATCAGTAGTAACCAGGAATTCTGAGACAAAAGGGTAATCCAAGAACAAGCCAGGGGTCGATCACAGGAGACACGAGACAAAGTCCAGGTACAGGCCGAGGGTCAAACACATGAGAGAGCAGAAGTCCAAGAGCAAAGCCAGAGTTCGGGTCCAGGAGAGAATCAGCGAGGTCAAAAAGGCAATCTGGGTCACAACGGGTAAGACAGGTCACAGGAACAAACGCAGGGTTCACAGGTAGCTGAAGACGAACCAGCAGTTTGCTTGAGTGCCAATGCTTCCTTTATAGGTCAGCAGAAGGGTCATGCCATGCGTGCGCTTGTGCGCACGCACACCACTCAGTGGGGCCGCAAATGCGCCGCAGCGCATTTCTATTGCACACAAATGTGCGCCTGAGCGCCTTCCCCATGCGTACGGGAATACGCAACTGGCGCAGCCTATTCCTATGACAGAAGGCAACCAAAAAAAAAAATGCATAACCATTTATATATAAAAAACACTTTTTATTACAAAACTCTAAAAAGACACAGCCGTGTTAAAAAAAAAGTGCCCATATTTAGGCCAAGATCCTTGGGATGTATGATGCCCAATCAAACTATCTGCTGAACATCAAATCCTCCAAAGAGATATGCAACATTGCCAAAGTATCAATTGCATATTGATATGAACAATGGATCTTGGCCTAAATATGGCCAGGTGTGTTTTTAACAAGGCTATGTCTTTTTTGTTTTGTAATAAAAAGTGGTTTTATATATAAATGGTTATGCATTTTTCTTTTTTGATTGTCTTCAAAATCCCATAAGAGGGTCTTTTTTCCCATTTCAAGTACATAAATAGGAATGGTAGGACTCCGAACCTGGAGCCTCAGAACCTGGACCTTCAAAAACATGTAATGACAGCTCCTGTATTTTTATCCTGACTTGATGTCTTTGCACAACCTTCCATTTTCCGTGAGAAGCCATTTTTAGGTATTCACCCTAACTTGCCTGAAATTGATATCTGTTATGATAGAATTATGAAGGCTACCATTGCTAACGTCTATCTCAAAAATGATTGATTACTGTCCGTGATACTTTTTTCATTTGCACTAACATCCCCTTTTTCGGGACAAGCTTTCGGGGTGTACCCCTCCTTCAAGGTTCAAGCAGTACTGCTCGACTTCTGGGGTCCTCCCGGCAGCGCTGGTAGCTCCTCCCCGCATCGAGTGTCCATGTTGGAGAAGGCTCTCCTACGGTGGACACCTATGCGGGCGAGCTCCCGAGTCCTGCATCTGTGTGCATTCACACAGAATGCAGGACTCGCCCTCATCCCCCACATCATTGGATTTGACTGACAGCAGCGGGAGCCAATGGCTGCACTTCTCTCAATCTATCCAATCAAGTGCCCAGACAACAGGCAGAGAAGAAAAGCGCATCTCCACCGAGGGAATGAACAGGCACAGGTGAGTAAAACGGGGGGGGGGGGGGGGGGGCGGTCAGTGTCAGAAGTTTTTTCACCTTAATGCATAGAAATAGAAATTCTTGATACCTGGCTATCTGATTTCAGTTCTGCAATATCCTAAACTCTTGTATGGTTTACACTAAACAACTGGGGTCCATTCGCAAACACCCCATTTACTTTCCCAATGATGTCAAGAGGTAATGGTAACAAACTCCAGTGCTCAGTGTTGGTCAGGCAAGAAGTGCAGGAGAATGCATACCCAAAAGAATACTGCAAGGGCTCAAGAAAAAAATGAAAGCAAAGAAAAAAAAAAAAAAAGAAGAAAGAAAGGGAAAAAAACTAAGAAAAAAAAAGAAGGAAATGGACCCGCCAGCGAGATATCCAATGTAGGGATGAGCTCAGGCGTGTTTGCATTCTCCACGTGCAGAGCCTGCCAGGAAGTCGGTGCAGCGCTGCGCTAATCACAGGCAGCGAGACATTGGCCCAATGCGCGGCTGCAGAGATCGGGCAATGTCTCACTGCCTGTGATTAGCGCAGCGCTGTGCCGACTTCCTGGTGGGCTCTGCACGTGGAGCATGCAAACACGCCTGAGCTCATCCCTAATCCAATGCATCCAATTCGCAATAGCAGGAGATTTTGATCGGCCCTCTATGGAGCCGGTTCAAATATCTCCGCTGCGGCTCCGGTGCAAATTTGTATAGGAGCGCTATGCGTCTTTTGGTCCGTTTCAGGTCCGAATTCAGCCAAAAATTCAGGCTGAAATCAGCCCTAAAAACGGTGAACAGGGATGCACCAAACCCCTGCTGTGAGCCGTATGTGAAGATAGTGTGAACCCAGCCTTAAACAAGTTCCATTGAAATCAATAGGCTGCAACTTCTCATGTGACTTTTATATGTCCAAAGTCGCACAAGTGTGAACATAACTTTAGGTGACTTGAACTTAACATTGGGTGGTGGTTGATTGCTTCTCCTGAGAAGATACACAAAAGGACTGTAGGAAGCATTGCATTCAGTTGTCACACTTTGGACTTTTTCTTATACTCACTTAATGGGACTCTGAATTTGCATTTTTGGAATTTTGTCTTTGAATATTTACATTCATTTATTTCTGTGTATGCAAAAATGTATGACGTGGAAAGCGCTGCTTTATTACGGGAGAGCGATGAGCTTGGACATCCTCCAAACTCATTGAACTTTGGAAATCCTTTTGTTTGGATAATTCAATAAAGCAAATGTTTTGTATGGTGGAGATACCTTGGCTCGAAAAGCAGTTGAAGAGCTGAGTGACCACAGGGTGGAGCAATAACACAGTTAGAAGGGAAACATTACTAATCAGCGTTGTCAGATCTATGAGTGTGCAGACCCGCACATTGGTCTGGCTGTCTATCTTTCCAATGACAGACCAGCACATTAGGACTCATTTCCATCTTTTGCGCTGCTTTAGGTTAAGGCAGACCATTCAAAACTAAGGATTTGTCAAAGCACCAAACGCAGCGTACTGCAATGCACATTAGTACGCTGTGCTGCAATATACATCCATCAGCAAGGTGCGTTGGGGATTAGGGTTGCCACCTCTTTCCTTTAAACCCAAACACATATGAATTACACAGGTTGCGGGGCTAATTTAATGCAGATAAGGCACCAAGTGAGTTTAATTACCAACTTAATTACCCCCAAACCTGCGTGATTAATATGTGTTCGGTTTTAAAGGGATGAGGTGGCAACCCTAGTTGGGGTGCCATTCATCACACCAATGAATGTAATGGTGCTACATGGTGCTACAATCCATATCAACGCAAAGATATAAATGGCCCCTAAAAGTTTTAAAGATAGCCCCTTTAAGAAAAGTAGACAGCCTTGCAGAACATCGGGCTATCCCGGCTTCACATCCACCAGCATCTAGAGTGAATAACTGGAAAAGTCACAGATAATTCCTACTTTCTTTAAAAAAATAAGCATTTCTAATAAGGGATAAACAAATTAAAGTTGAAGGGGTGACCCTACACTATCAAATAATTGTACACATGCTTACACATAAATGCCAACTATCCCTCACTTGAGGGACTGCCCATCTTTTGGAACTAAACCCTCTGTCCCCTCTTTGTTTCCCCGTTGTCCCTTCCTTTTTCACCTGATGTATAGATCTAAAAAAAAGCAATGCACACATACCTATGCGAGTTGGATGTGGGTTTCATCACATCCAATTCGCATAGCTGAAGAATGTGAACCGGCTCTCCGTTGTGCCTGCCGAGCGCTCTGCACAGAAACGCTGTTTGTCTTTAGCTCTGTTTCAGGGCCGAATTCAGGCAAAGATTTTTCCCTGATATGGAGAACAGGGATGCACAGCGCTCCTGTGTGATCCCCAGCAGGTGTCCTATCACATTGTGTCCCCCATCGGATATTGTCCTCTGTGTACTGCGCATGCGCAGTACACAGCACACACCGATTCTGAAAATAGCCGAAGATGAACGGCGCCTGCGTCGTGAGTCCAGGTTCTAGCCCCACCATCCAAGTGGACATAGAGTTGGAATAAAAAGAGCCGAGCGCAGCGAGGCCGACCGGAAGCGTGGCGAGTGAAGTGTGGCGAGCGAAGCGAGCCCGCGAGGGGCCCACTAATATTTGCAGCCCTATGTCCACTTGGATGGTGGGGCTAGCACCTCCACTCACGGCGCAGGCACCGTGAATCTTCTGAGATTTTCCGAATCTCCTTCTGCTCCGTACTGCGCAAGCACTGCGCCAATGGATGGACCCTATATGCCAGAACACTGGTTCCAGTGTGAACCCAGGCTAAAGGGTTAGTTCACCTTTACATACTTTTCCCTGTGCATTGCAGTGTCATTATTACTTTAAAATCCTGTGCTTTTGTCTTGCAAAAAAAAAAAGATTGCTTTTATCTATTAAAGCGGTTGTATACTCCCAACATTTTTTTTTTTTCTACACCTGTAAGGCAAAAGGCATAATGAGCTAGTATGCACCGCATTCAGCCGAGAATCCCCTGTGCGCATGCGCCGCTGAAGTCAGCGGCTCACTGCAGGGGGAATATCTCCTAAACCATACAGGTTTAGGAGATATTCTTTTTACCTACAGGTAAGCCTTATTATAGGCTTACCTGTAGGTAAAAGTTATACAGTTGACTATACAACCACTTTAACCATCTGACCTCTGGTGCCCCACCATCCAAGTGGACATAGAGTTGGAATAAAAAGAGCCGAGCGCAGCGAGGCCGACCGGAAGCGTGGCGAGTGAAGTGTGGCGAGCGAAGCGAGCCCGCGAGGGGCCCACTAATATTTGCAGCCCTATGTCCACTTGGATGGTGGGGCTAGCACCTCCACTCACGGCGCAGGCACCGTGAATCTTCTGAGATTTTCCGAATCTCCTTCTGCTCCGTACTGCGCAAGCACTGCGCCAATGGATGGACCCTATATGCCAGAACACTGGTTCCAGTGTGAACCCAGGCTAAAGGGTTAGTTCACCTTTACATACTTTTCCCTGTGCATTGCAGTGTCATTATTACTTTAAAATCCTGTGCTTTTGTCTTGCAAAAAAAAAAAGATTGCTTTTATCTATTAAAGCGGTTGTATACTCCCAACATTTTTTTTTTTTCTACACCTGTAAGGCAAAAGGCATAATGAGCTAGTATGCACCGCATTCAGCCGAGAATCCCCTGTGCGCATGCGCCGCTGAAGTCAGCGGCTCACTGCAGGGGGAATATCTCCTAAACCATACAGGTTTAGGAGATATTCTTTTTACCTACAGGTAAGCCTTATTATAGGCTTACCTGTAGGTAAAAGTTATACAGTTGACTATACAACCACTTTAACCATCTGACCTCTGGTGGAAGGTTTTGCACCCTTCATGACCCTTCATAACCAGGTTGTTTTTTGCTATTCAACACTGTACTATTTTAACTAAATTGCACGGTCATGCAACACTGTATGCAAATTACATTTACATTATTTCTTTCACTCAACTAGAGCTTTCTTTTGGTAGTATTTCATCACCACTGCGGTTTTTATTTTTTATTGTGTAGACTGAAAATTTGGGGAAAAAACCCTGATATTTTATACTTTCTGTTATAACTTATATCCAAATAAAAAAACAAAAAAAAATCGAATTTCTTCAAAAATGTAGGCCAAATATATTTTGCTACATGTCTTTAGTAAAAAATAAAATACATTTTTTTTAACCACTTAAGAACCAGGCCTATTTCTGACACTTGTTGATTACAAGTTAAAATTTGTATTTTTTGCTAGAAAACGACTTAGAACCCCCAAACATTATATAGTTTGTTTTTTTAGCAAAGACACTGGAGGTCTTTTGCTAGAATTGTTGCTCTTGTGGTGATACGTCACATGTGTGATTTGAACACCGCTTAGATTTGCGGGCGTGACTTATGCTAATGTTTTCTGTGATACGCATGAACGCGGGGACGCGGGCGTTTTTTTTTACACTGTTCCTTTGTAAACATCCCTTGTGACAGTGATAGGCAGTCACAGGTAGAGGTTTAAAGACCCCAATTCCCTCCTTTGCACTTAAAAGTATTCAAAACGCCAAAATGAGCGTTTTTGAATACCTTGGATTTTTTTAAATCAACGCCATTGGCAGCCAAGTAAACCGAAAGTGACGTAGTGATGTCGCTTTCGGGTTACTACGCCGGAGACCCGGTGAAAGCCGATTCCAGCTTTGTTCAGAAATCCAGCCAGCGGATATCGGAGGGATGGGAGACATGGACAGAGCTGTTGAGCTGCATCAGTTGTTATCACCAGAAAGTTGACCGTCCGCTCCAAAGCCCCTTTTTACACTGGGGCGTCGGTGCCGTTGGCAGTAAAGTGCCGCTATTTTTAGCAGTGTTTTACCGCCGTTTTTGTGGTGGTTTTAACCCCTGTTAGCGGCCGAAAGGGGGTTAAAATGGCCCGCAAAGTGCAGCTGCAGAAGCGATTTGCCAGCGGTTCAGCAGCGGTGCCCATTCAGCTCAATGGGCAGGAGCGGTTTTTGGAGCATGCTCCTTCACCCCTCCAAAGATGTTGCTTGCAGGACCTTTTTTTACCATCCTGCAAGTGCACCGCTCCAGTGTGAAAGCACTCGGGCTTTCACACTGGAGAGACAGGAGAGGCTCTTCGCAGGCGCTATGCAGGTGCTATTTTTAGTGCCTGTAAAGCGCCTCAGTGTGAAAGGAGTCTAAAAAATGGTACCGGAGTAAAGCCTGCTGGTACAAGCACTTCCTCAAAGTGACATATGTCATTTCATGTGAAGTGGTTAATAAGTGCTTTATTTGAGTGCTATTGAGTGCTATATCATCTACAAACTATCGTTATATATATATATATATATATATATATTTTATAGGAATTTATGCAGCTATAAATGCTGTACTGTAATGGAGGTGATCAGCGACATATAGTGTGACTGTGATAGGGTGGCAGGCAATCTGGCGCTAACAGACACTGGCTGGGAGGGGTTAACATCAATGGACACTCAGGGGGTTAACCGGGTGCCTAACAATGTGTAAGGAGTGCTGCTTTTACTTCTGATCTGTCTTTTTCTCCCTGCTTTTTGTGTACATAGAAACAGCCAGATCGTTGTTTCTATGTACACAGAGTTCAGTGTGTTTGTAAACGCACAGAACTCTGAGTGTGTGATTGGACACAGCCGATCTGCTGATTTTAGCCAAAATCATTGGCTGAAATCTGCTTCCTAACTGGTGCTGTGTCCAATCACAGCAGGAGTCAGCAGGGGGCAGTATGTGTTATGTCCACGTTCATGTAATTTTTGTGTGTTGTAATAAAGTGTATGTTGATTTTTATTAGTATGCTGACATCTAGTGACAGTTTGAGGCCACTGCATCTTGTTTACTATGTGATATTGGTATCTTCCTCAGTCCAATTCTACTGTATAGTGTTAGTAAGTTTAATCCTAACTAGACCCTCCCCATTCCTCCATGTTCTATGACACAGTGTTAGTTAACATTTATTGCTAGTGATCATTGGGTTGGTCATACAAATTTGGTGGCATAGGGCCGAGCCGAGGATATATAAACAGAAATAGGGCATAGGCTATACCTGAAAGACCCTTGTCTTATGAATCATGTGTCCAGTAATTTAAGTGTTTAACAGTGATCTTATAACATTCACTTGCTCCTTCCATAAACACATGGAAGACTTTAGTCACCCTAAAGAGCTTAAAATCAAGAGGATGGAGTGGATAAATAAAGGAGATAAGGGAGATTTGCTGGCAATGGTTGTGTTGTTGGTAATTCAGTGTGACAGGCGCAACAGTTCAAGAAAAACAGGTGATAAAAGATTTGTTGAAGTGTATCTAAAGTCAAAATTATTTTTTTAAGTTTGGATACAGCAAGGAATGGCTGGAACCTCTGCCAGGTTTTTATTGGTCCAACAGAAAAGTAAAGCCGGCCATACACTGATTGAAATTCCACCAGTTCAGCAGGGACCAGTCATAATTTGATCAGCGTGACAATCCCTGCTGCTGCTTCAGCTGCTGGTCAGTGTATTCTGTTAGCAGAGGGTGCAGCTGGCAGAATACAAGGTCCTGGTGGGGGAATTCTCCATCCATCCTGTTTGTATGGGTGGAGGTAACAGTTTTCTATGCAACATGGCACCTCATGGCAAAGAACTCTGTGAGGATCTGAAAAAAGAATTGTTGCTCTACATAAAGAACACAGTGGCCAAGACCATACAGTGGTTTAACAGGACAGGTTCCACTCACAACAGGCCTTGTCATGGTCAACCAAAGAAGTTGAGTGCACATGCTCAGCATTATATCCAGAAGTTGTCTTTGGGAAACAGACGTATGAGTGCTGCCAGCATTGCTGCAGAGGTTGAAGGGGTGGGGGGTCAACCTGTCAGTGCTCAGACCATACACCGCACACAGCGTCAAATTGGTCTGCATGGCTGTTGTCCCAGAAGGAAGCCTCTTCTAAAGATGATGCACAAGAAAGCCCGGAAACAGTTTGCTAAAGACAAGCAGACTAAGGACTACTGGAATTATGTCCTGTGGTCTGATGAGACCAAGATAAACTCCATGCCCAAGAGGATTAAGGCAGTGTTGGAAAATGTTAATGGCCACACAAAATATTGACACTTTGGGCCCAATTTGGCATTTTCACTTAGGAATATACTCAGTTTTTTTGCCAGCGGTTTAGACATTAATGGCTGTGTGTTGAGTTATTTTGAGGGGACAACAAATTTACACTGTTATACAAGCTGTACACTACTTTACATTTTAGAAAAGTATCATTTCTTCAGTGTTGTCACATGAAAAGAGAATAAAAAAATAGAATAAAATATTTACAAAAATCACTTTTGTGAGATACTGTATTTCTATAGACATGAACTTTTCACCACATGTCGGTAAGAACCCATGCAATGCATACATACAAATACACCAAAACAAATAAGTTCAGAAATGAAGTTATATGTAATAAGATGGAATGACACAGGGAAAAAGTATTGAGCACGCTAACTGAAACTTAATTAATTCTTTGTACAAAATCCTTTGTTGGTAATGACAGCTTCAAGATGCCTCCTGTATGGAGAACACAAACAGTCTTCAAATCTTGAAGGTTCCGTGGGCCTCTTCTATGAACTCTGATCTTTAGTTCTTTCCATAGATTTTCTATTGGATTCAAGTCAGGTGATTGCCTGGGTGCTGGGCCAGTCTAGCAGCTTTATTTTCTTTCTTTGAAAGCAGTTAAGAGTTTCCTTGGCTTTGTGTTTGGGATCATTGTCTTGTTGAAATGTCCACGCTTGTTTCATCTTCATCATCCTGGTAGATGGCAGCAGATTTTCATCAAGAATGTCTTGGTACATTTTTTCAGTCATCCTTCCTTTAACGATATGAAGTTTGCCAGTACCGTATGCTGAAAAACAGCCCCACACCATGATGTTCCCACCTCCAAACCTCACTGTTGGTATGGGGGGTGCATTTGGGGTGATGTGAAGTGCCATTTGACCTCCAAACATGGTGTGTATTATGACATCCAAATAGTTCAGTTTTGGTCTCATCTGACCAGACTATATTCTCCCAGTATTTCACAGGCTTGTCTAAATGTTGTGAAGCAAACTTTAAACAAGCTTCAACATGCTTTTTCTTCAGCAATAGAGTTTTGCGTGACTGAGTCTGGCAGTTGAGTACATTACTTATTGTTTTCTTTGAATTTCCTACTTTCTGAAACTCTCCACAAGTGGTCCTTGGCTTTTGGACAACTCTGTGGATTATGGCCCGAATAGTGCTCACTGGAACATTCTAAACATGAAGTTTAGAGATCTTAATGTGACCAATGCCGTCAGTATGTTTTGCATCAATAAGGTTGTGAAGGTCTTGAGAGAGCTCTTTGCTTTAACCCACCGTGAGATGTTTCTTGTGTGACACCTTGGTAATGAGACACCTTTTTATAGGCCATCAGTTGAGACTGAACCAGCTGATATTAATGACACTGAAGAGGGGCAACATTGCTTTCTAATTACTGATAGATTTCAGCGGGTGTCTTGGCTTTCCATGTCTTTTTGCACCATCCTTTCTTCATGTGTTCAATACCTTTTCCCTGTGTCATTCCATTTTATTAGCCCGTGTACACACGGTCGGAGATTCCGACGGAATGTGTCCTATCAGACCATTTTGTCGGATAATCCGACTGTGTGTGGTCTCCATCGCACTGTTTCCGTCGGAGTATCTGAAGGACCAAGTTTTCCAACTTGTCCGTAAAATTTTCAGACAAAATGCTCCGATCGGACATACTCCGATCATGTGTAGCCTACTCCGATAGACAAAGTGCCACGCATGCTCAGATCAAATTCCTAGACCAAAGCTATTGGCTACTAGCCTGAACGTAGTCCCGTCGTAACGAAATAACGTCATCATGTTATGTACAATCGGATTTTCCGACAACTTTGTCAAACCATGTGTATGCCACAGTTTCGGACAAAATCTGTCGGACAAAATCCGTCGGACAAAATCCAACGGATTTAGTTGTCAGAATGTCTGACCGTGTGTACAAGGGCTTACACGGAACTTCATTTCTGAACTTATTTGTTTTGGTTTCTTTGTATGTATGGATTGCATGTGTTTTTACCGACATGTGGTGAGCAATTCATGTCAATAGCACCTTTAGAAATATTTTTACCTACAAAAATGGTGACGCGTTAAACCACTTCCCTACGTCTGAAAGGTGACTTAGTTATCCTGACTGGGCGTCATATGAAGTCCAGCAAGATATGCCATTTGTGCACGCCCTTGGGGCACACAGCACAACAATCAGTGGTGCGGTGTCGTTCCGACACACTGCATCTCCGATCGCGGTAAAGAGCTTATGATGTAGGCTCTTGACCACGTGTCCTAACCCTCTCACCCAGTTCTTGTTAAGAGACACTAAATCTCTTCTGTTTGCATCCAAAAAGTGACTGGCGCCTAATTATTTCATCTTGCATTATGCTCACTATGCCTAGTAACCCACTCTACAAGGAAGGATGTCAGCTCTTCCTGATTCTGGAGGTCACCATTAGGCTTCTAGGGGTCAGGGCCAGCTCTACAAATACACTCAAGTCACGTAACAGACTATTTTTTTACAGCATATTTTTTGGACTTTAATATTTGTTTTGGAATTATGTATTTACACTTATATGCTGTTTATTGTTATTTAGCCCTGCACACCATTACTATTATTGGACATTTTGGAGAATTGTATGATCACTCTTGTGTGCTGGCAGCTGCAACTTGTATAGCGCTCACTTCTTATTTTCATTTTGGAAATTAATATATGATTTAAATTGAAAACATACACTAAGGGCCGGTTCACACTGCGAGCCGCGGCGAGGCGTCTCCGACTTCCTCGCCGCGACTTGCAGGGGGGGTCAGCGGCGACTTGCAGAGGACTTCTGCATAGAAGTCAATGCAAGTCGCCCCCGAAGTCGCCCCGAAGTAGTACAGGAACCTTTTTTCTGAGTCGGAGCGACTCGAGTCGCTCCTCTCAGAACGGTTCCATTGTACTCAATGGGGACGACTTGCGGGAGCGAGGCGAGGCGAGCCGTGTCGCCTCGCCTCGCGCCGCAGTGTGAACCGGCCCTAACACCTCCAACATGCACATTCTCTGTTCAGAGCACTGGGTAATCACCCTTTTTTTATCCCAAGGTAACATAACCTGAAGGCAAAAGAGAATTTCCATTGGTTGCTTCTGACAGTCTCCCGTACCATTATTCATAGCAAGACTGTTGCAGAGCTGCATCAGAAGCATTTGTAATTGTATACATCCTGTTTGTTGCCTGGTATTTTTTGGACTTATCCCAGAATTCAGCTCCATTTACTCCAACACTCGCTCACATTTCGCATTTCCAGGCAAGGGAGATTCGTGTAATTCCTGCGGTCTCAAAAAATAAACAAGATGTTTAAACATTTTTCTTTCCTTTGCTTCTTTTTATTTTATGCTGTCACTCTAAAGGTCCGGCATTTTCGGTGACGCGTGTTTTCTTTGAAGCTCGGAGCTTGTCTTTATTTTTGTTGGAAGGAGATCAGAAATTTGCTCATAGTCCATGATTTGGTAATATCATGTACACCAATACTTGTGAGGGCTTTAGGACACCCACATGCGTCATGTTCATCACAAGTGATGCTCAGATCAGGCATGACAACTGGGCTGTACTGGGGATAAAAGATTGGTGCATAGAAGACTGATATTATAGATCTGAGTAGATCAGCTGCGGCTTTTGAAGATGTCTATATCGTCTTGAATGCAAGTTCAGTATGGATGGCTTTGATTGAAAAATTTCTAGTAGTCAGACGAATTGTTAAAGTGGTAATAGACAAAAGAGAAAGATCTGCCATTTGTGTCTAAATACCCATCCTGTGGATACTTCCTTTGAAATGTCCGCAGTTCTCAGATCTGCCCACCTGCTGTGACTATTACTGGAGAAAGGGGAATTCTGGAATAAGAGCTAAACTGCAAATTTCAGCACAGAAATCTAGGTAATGGGATCCCTGAGAGACAGTAGCTTAGGTTCTGTGAACTCTGACAACAAAGCAGGATGTCAGGTCACCTTGAGGCGAGGTAACAGATGCACACCGTAGGGATCAGGAGTGCACCGAAAGGTTGTGGACCCTATGGCTGACTGCTGCAGACGGGGGACCTCTAGTGGTGAGGATGGACTTGGCTGCAACTGGCTCCAGGTCGCGACCCCCAGGGTCCCCCAGCTCACACCCACAGTAGGCAACAGGAGGATAGGGATGGTGAGGGACAAAGCCAAGGTCGGGGCCACAAGCAGACAAGAATAGTCGGGGACATGTCAAAAGGTCAGGATCACAGGCAAACCCGGGATAGTCAAAGACACGCCAAAGTCGGTAACGGAAACCAGTAGAAGAGCACACGGCAGGAAACAGGAAGCTAACACACAAAGGTTGATCAGCAAGGCTGGCCTGCAGTGCACAGGTTAATATAGAGCTCCCTGATAGGAGCTAGGGTGGAGCCATGCCAGAGGATGGATACAAAAGCAGACAGGTGAGGGTCGGCTGGTCTCTAGATGAACACATGGGAACAGGTAAGCAGACAAACTATTGCATAACCATGACACAGGAGCAGGTGATGCTTGTTCCGAAGGTGCTGAGGTTTAAAGAGTATACCTGAGCTGAATAGTGTGCATACGGCATTCTGCTGGACCCCTGCAGTACCATTAAACGTGGGCTCTTCAGCTCTGCAGAGTTGCGCGGAGGAAGCTGAATCAAAAATTTGAAAACACAACCATGTAGTTTGGTTATGTAGAACAATGTCAAACTTATAGCTTCTCCTATGGCAGCACAAGGCATGGAGTGTAGGCACAGGACAGTTTTTACCAGAGCTCCTGATGTTGGAGATGGGTTTTACTGCATGTCAGTACCAGGCCGGGGCTCTCAGCATTGCCCCAGCGAGGGATGAGAAGGGACAGGGTGGCTATGATGTGAAGATGTTACACCAGGAAATGACTAGAGAACAATTAGTTGCAGGCAAAGGTGGTCAGGTTCAAGCATAGGTTGTGGGTAGCTGGCAGGCATGAGAGTAGTCAGGTCAATTCTTGTCAGAAAAGAAACTGGCAGTCAGTAGTATAGTATACCTCTTTTGCATGGCTGGCAAGAAGGCACAGCACCAGCCACATTCAGGGCTGATACTTAAAAACCATCTGGGTCAGTGGAAAGGCATCATTTTGGGAAGCATGAGAGCCCTGATAGAGTTTCTGCGAGCACCATTGGAAGTACTGGCAGAGTTTCTGCGAGTGCCATTGTAAGTACTGAAAGAGATTCTGCAAGTGCCACTGCAAGTACTTTCAGGGATTCTGGTATTACTGGCAGGGATTCTGTAAGCATCGTTAGAAGTACTGGTGGAAAATCTGTAAGACTCATTAAAAGTACTGGTGGGGATTCTGTAGGCATCCTTAGAAGTACTGGTGGGGGGGTTCTGTAAGTAATGGAAAAAGACCCAAATGTACAACACTCTCACTCTCTGTCAACCCTGCACTACCTGAAGCTCCCTTAAAATTTCTAAATTTCATTGTAGTAGAGATAAGTCAATATACAATGCTTAGTGGTGACAGATTATATTATCAGCTGGTGATACTGTCACTTAAGCCATTTTTTAGCACAAATGTCCACTTTAAGAAGTCCACTGACATGAATTTTCGACAAAGAGGACTGGGTTACTTTTTTGTCTCAAATATCCCAACTGAACATACGTTGAAGAATGTTTTGTGGAGGGCAGCTCTCTAGAGTGCCAACGCAATGGTTATAGTCCAAAGATGGTTTATTATTCATAAAGCTTTGTTCAGAACAACCAACATTGATCTAGCATCCCACTAGACCTTCAACATAAGCAAACTCTGTGCCTCTGACTTCATTCCATAACAGAATATCAATTCTCTATATCCAGGACACCCTGATGAAGGGGATTCTGTAGAACCCTTGAAACATAGCTCCTCTGTACAAATGATTTATGGACTATGAAAATAGTCTTTCCAAATGTCTTTAACACAACACTGACATGAGATGACTGTATTGGGTGATGATCTATGCGTCTATGTTGGCAGGCAAGCCATCAGAGGAAATATCAAATGGCCAAGTTAGAAACTTGTCCTAAGTCTGGTAGTGGCAGTATCTGCTTGTACTGGTCTCTTTTATCCATCTCCCCTTCCCACTGACGTAAACTTGAGCCAACCTGGCACATTTATGGAGGCCTCTGCTGCCCCTGAAGGAGCTTTGTGCGCCATCTGTAAACACAATCGGACCACTTTCTAAGCCCTTGTACACACTGTCGGAATTCCGAGGGAAAATGTCAGATCGGACCATGTTGTCGGATAATCCAACCGTTTGTGGGCTCCATCGGACTGTATCCGTTGGAATATCCGACCGACAAAGTTTTAGAGCTGGGCTATAAAATTTTCCGACAACATGGACTTTGTCCAATCGTTTGTAGAGAATTCCGATGGGACAAAGTGCCACGCATGCTCAGATCAAATTCCTAGACCAAAGCTATTGGCTACTAGCCTGAACGTAGTCCCGTTGTAACGAAATAACGTCATCACGTTACGTACGATCGGATTTTCCGACAACTTTGTCTCACCGTGTGTATGCAACACCAGTTTCGGACAAAATCCATCGGACAAAATCCAACGGATTTGGTTGTCAGAATGTCCGACCGTGTGTACAAGGGTTTAGGCTTATAGGAAATCATAAAAGCTAGCTGTGGATGGAGTTCCTCTTTTAATAAGTTTAATATCCTTTTATTTATGCTGTAACATCGTCTTGCTCAGAAGAGAAAAGAAATATGCTGCATTCTTTATTATAGTTTAAAATAACTTCTTCAAAGGCTCAGCAATGTGTGTCCATATATTAAACATTTTGTCTGTAGGCTCCTAGTGATGTGGACAAATTAAGTGGTTTGGATGGCGTCTCAGCAGCTCAGATACACCCCCAGGAATTTTGTTAAAAAAAAATGTCTACATTGACTTAAATTCTTTTAAAATCAATAGAAATATTCATCCCTATTGGCAACAGGAGGCATAGAGGCATATGCAGTGTTTATGATCGATCAGTGCTAGACATCAGCTACATTCTGACCTCTATACAAACTGGTTAATTTCTAGAGTGTTAGGCCGCGTACACACGGGCGGACTGTTCGCCCAACTTTGTCCGCTGAACAGTGTTTGGGCGGACAGTCCGCTCGTGTGTGGGCTTTCAGCGGACAGTTTCAGCGGACAGTTGGACGGACAAGGTTTTTCGGAATTTCCGAAAAACTGTCCGCTGAAACCTTGTTTCAGCGAACAGCCCGCTCGTGTGTAGGCTTGTTCGTCAAACAAAGTTGCGCGCATGCTCAGAAAGGATTTTCACGCCGAAAGCTATAATGCAGTGTATAGGACGTCGTATTTTTCGTCCCGTCGTACGTGCTGTTCACGTCATCGCGCACGGTTTCAGCAAACTGTTCGTTCGTCGTGTGTGGGCATGTCCGTCCATGCTAATTTTGAGCGGACTGTTTGCTGAAACTGTTGGACGGACAAAGTTGGGCGAACAGTCCGCGCGTGTGTACGCGGCCTTAAGGGCAATGTCTACAGCTCAGTTTACTAGACTCAAATCAGTGAAAGATTAAATATGATTGGCTGGCAAGCGTTGCTGCACTTTACACATTGCCCTCTATATCTTATTAAGGTATACTGCAGTGAAAAGCTGGGCCATAGCTGGATCGAAATTCAGTTGATTCAACAGGGACCAGCTGAAGGAAATCCATGTGTGGGTGTCCCTGTTAGACAGAAGTTGATCATTAGATCAACATTTGTCCAACGGGAATGTTGGAAAACTTTTGTCATTCAGTGACCGCAGCCAGAGTCAGAATCCCACTCTCAAAATACAATGCCCAAACAGAAGAGATTCCTTCATGTGAATGGAGGAATCCCTTTTTTTCCCCCTTTAATCCAGCCCTCTGGTTGAACAAAATTTTTATAAAAAGATCTATAGCTACAGCATATGCTTTTTATAACATTATCATTGTAATAGTAGTAAAAAAAATAGTTATTTTTGACAATCCAATATACACCTACTCCAAAAATCTCCTTTCATGGTGAGAGCGCTGCCTGTCTGCTGGCCATCTGTTTCCACAGCTTCCGGGATTCCCTACATGCTTTGCAGCCTCTCCTCTGCTGTTTACCTCCCATTTCTAAGGACTACATATAGGACCGATGCTGCATCCACCTAGGTAAGTATAAAGCTAAAAAAAAAAAAAAAAACCTTACTTCTCTTTAAAGGATTGCCTGGCCTGGAACATTGCTTATGGTGTCCCAGTGCTGTCCACTTCATGTTCTACTACTCAAGGGACAATTCCTGAGAAGTAGCTACAAAGCAAAGAGCGTCCTCACAATTAGCTTGATAAAAGGCAACCCCTAGACTGTTTATTTGAGCCAAAGAAGTGAATGTTGTTTGATTGCTGCTACGCAAAGGGAAAAGAACCTGGGACACAAATCAGTGGCTCCTGCTAGGGTAGCGCTACACGAGCATATCATTTTTGGAAATAAAACCACTCACCTTTTTTCCTTCTTCTTGCTGCTGGGATCTTGCCAGATTTCCCTATATTTCCTGACAGGTCAGCAGACATGGGGACTCTGCATATACTGTAGAGTTATATTTAGGAAAGCACCCCATCATCCGCTAAGTTAGCTTAAGTGAAGCTCCACCCAAAAGGGCTCCACTTGTTTGCACCACCCCCCCCCCCCTCCACTGCCACATTTGACACTTTTTTTGGGGGGCGGGTACCTGGTTTTGATAGGTACACGCTCACACTTCCTGCTCAGATCGTCGCAGCTATATATGATGATGTCTGGCCCCTTCACCCCGCAGCCTTCTGGGGCACACACAGGTCCCAGAAGAATGTGGGACCATTCAGAAAGAGCAGTATGTCTCGTGCATTCGCAGTAGGGAAACCGGCTGTGAAGCCAGACTGCCGCAGCTACAGTATTTTTAGCTGCTGACTTTTAATGCTTTTGGAGGAGACTAGAGCTCCTCTTTAGGTTAATGCATAGGGAACAGACACATCTGAAGTGAAGTGGGGATTTCCTTCTTTAACAAAACTGATACTTCCATAGGTGTGCGCAGCCTATTGGATTAGGGTGTACATCCCCAAAACTCAAACACACATTCCTCTCTCTGCTGCCTCAGCTGCACTGGACAGTGAATCAATGGGAAGTGCTCTGTGCTGAGCAGCTTCCTGTTCATTCACAAACTGAAGCATAGTACTATAGTACAGTTTACTAGGCTTCTGTCATTAATGCACACAGTGAGGGAGTGTGTTCACTACAGTGCCTTGCGAAAGTATTCGGCCCCCTTGAACTTTTCAACCTTTTGCCACATTTCAGGCTTTAAACATAAAGATATACAATTGTAATTTTTTTCTGAAGAATCACCAACAAGTGGGACACAATTGTGAAGTGGAACTAAATCTATTGGATATTTTAAACTTTTTTAGCAAATAAAAAACTGAAAAGTGGTGCGTGCAAAATTATTCGGCCCCTTTACTTTCAGTGCAGCAAACTCACTCCAGAAGTTCAGCGAGGATCTCTGAATGATCCAATGTTGTCCTAAATGACTGATGGTGATAAATAGAATCCAACTGTGTGTAATCAAGTCTCTGTATAAATGCACCTGCTCTGTGATAGTCTCAGGGTTCTGTTGAAAGCGCAGCGAGCATCATGAAGACCAAGGAACACACCAGACAGGTCCATAATACTGTTGTGGAGAAGTTTAAAGCCGGATTTGGATACAAAAAGATTTCCCAAGCTTTAAACATCCCAAGCGACTTGCAGCTGTAATCGCAGTAAAAGGTGGCTCTACAAAGTATTAAGGCAAGGGGGGCTGAATAATTTTGCACGCCCCACTTTTCATTTTTTTATTAGTTAAAAAAGTTTCAAAAATCCAATAGATTTCGTTCCACTTCACAATTGTGTCCCACTTGTTGGTGATTCTTCACAAAAAATAAAAATTTTATATCTTTATGTTTGAAGCCTGAAATGTGGCAAAAGGTTGAAAAGTTCAAGGGGGCCGAATACTTTCACAAGGCACTGTATGTTAATTTGGAAAAGGAAGGGGCCAGTAAATTACATATTTATTAGCCCCTTCCCCCACTCTCCATACTGAAACATCCCCCACAGCAGCTGTTGGGAGAGGAGGGATGCAAGCAGCACTGCTGGGCGGGGGGAAAGCCAGGGTAGTAGGCAATCAGCACCGCACATAGTGATTAGGGTTTGCCCAGGCAAACCTGGCACATCCCCTGCGCATACCTATGGATACTTTCTTCTTCTCTCGACACTTTTCCTTTTGCACGTTTCCAGACACTTTCCTGCAGTATTTTCAAACTTTTTCTCTCTCTCTCTCGCTCTCTCTCTCTCTCTCTCTCTCTCCCTCTCTCTCTCTCTCTATATATATATATATATATATATATATATATATATATATATATATATATATATATTTACATACACAGAGCGCCTAAAATAAGTATTGAACATGTCACTATTTTTTTACGTAAATATATTTCTAAAGGTGCGATTGACATGACATTTTCACCACGCCCCTTATAAAGAAACCAAAACAAAAAAGTTCAGAAATGAAGTTATGTGTAATAAAACGGAATGACACAGGAAAAAAGTATTGAACGCGCTAACTGAAATGTATTTATTACTCGGTACAAAATCTTTTGTTGGTAATGACAGCTTTAAGACAGCCCCTCTATGGAGAATCTAGTTGCATACATTGCTCAGTTGTGATTTTAGCCCATTCTTACACACAAGCAATCTTCAAATCTTGAAGGTTCCGTGGGCCTCTTCTATGACTCTGATGTTTAGTTCTTTCCATAGATTTTCTATTGGATTCAAGTCAGGAGATTGGCTGGGCCATTCTAGCAACTTTGGAAAGGGAAGTATTTCCTATGAATACCGGAGGGCTCATGGGAGATGGGGATTTAAATGTGCCCAGATAGTGGCAATTACTCAAAACTAGTGCATATAAAATCAATACATTTTATTTGTACAAAAACTTAAAAACAAGAAAGGTACAAATCCTCTGAGAAACATATTATATTTTACACATTGACATACAGTACATAAATCCACAAAGGGATGGATCTGGAATGACACATTTCGCCCGGGATGATGGCTTCTTCAGGATCCATTTTTCAAATGTTTTTAAAGCTAATAGCTTATAAAGAAAAGAGACAACGTAATAGGTGTAAGATAGACACACCTTATACAGTCTAAAGTGTGCTACAATCCACAACGGGTATACAAGGAAATACTGCGTCAGAGTATAAACAAGACAAGAAAAAAGGGGGGAGGTGTGTAAATTCTTAGCACCCTTACTAGGGAGGGTCCCCAACAAAGGCTGAAAGACAAAATCATAAAGACCAGCCAATCTAAAGACAAATGGGGTCTATCATGGGCAGGAAAGAAGCCCAAGCAGAACGCGCTTCCATTGTGTCTGGAAGCCCACGCTGGGAGGTTCTGCTTGGCCCATGATAGACCTCGTTTGTTTTTGGATTGGTTGGTCTTTCAGCCTTTTTTGTGGACCCTTTCTAGGAAGGGCACTAAGGTTTTACACACTTTCCCCAAGGGGCAGGATAGCTTTCTAATGATAGATTTCAGCGGGTGCCTTGGCTTTCTATGCCTTTTTGCACCTCCTTTTCTTCATGCGTTCAATCATTTTTCCCTGTGTCATTCCATTTTATAACACATAACTCAAAGTGGACGTAAACTCTCACATATACCCAGTGAAGTGAACTGTCGCAGATGATACACAGAGATGAAACAAATCTCCCAATAAGTTTTACATGTATATCTGCTGTCTTCAGCTTGGTATATTCTTTATAAAGTGCACATAGAGATTTTTTTCTTCCTGTTCAGCACTGGGAGTGGATTCTTGGCATACACTGTGTGACATCTGATTGGAGGAAAGGCGCACACCCCCACTCCACATAGGCAGACGAAGGAAAGAATGTGCAGAACTGTGCTGTGAATAGAACAGCTGTCTGCTAATCTATCTACAGCACCCACCCCGACACAAATTTCAGGCCGGTTTTATCTCGGTTGTTGGAGAACTTGTCAGAAGTTATCATGCTGATAACAGAAGAACTGAGCAGCAGAAAGACACAGGACTTAGGGCTTCGGAGAGTGATAAGAAAACACTACAGCTTAGTGGCGAAGTCAGACGATGCCGAAAACCGAATGAGACGTAACAATGTTCGGGTACTGGGCCTTTCTGAGGGCTCGGAGGGAGACCGCCCTGCGGACTTTGCGGAAGCCTTCTTCAAGGATTTACTGGGATTGACTGATGTCCCTCCTACGTATGTGGCAGAACGTGCACATCGCGTTCCGATGGGTCGCCCTGTCTCGGGCGCGCCCCCGCGTGCCTTCTTGGTGCGTTTCCTCAACTACCGTGATCGAGATCGTATACTCGCCGAGGCCAGGAAGCACCCGAATCTGCAATATGGTAATGCACGCATCATGCTGTTCCCCGATTTCTCCCCGGACCTACAGAGAAAACGGCAGACTTTCACTGATGTTAGGCGCAGACTACGGGACCGCAATATTAAATACGGCATGCTCTATCCTAGTCGCCTGCGAATCCAGCATGAGGGCACTGTCAAATTTTTCGACACGCCGGCCGAGGCAGATGCCTGGCTTACTGGGCTGCGCTGAGGTGGCGTGCACCGTTCCATCGTGAGGCCCGGGGGTCGACTGAGGCTCACTGGGGGACAGCAATGTAACTGACGGGCAAACTCTGAACTCTTATGTCATTTCAGGCCCAAGTACCGGCCCTTCATCCTTACCTGTCTACGAAATCCTATTTTGAGCGAGCTATCCACAAGGAACTCTACAAGATAAGTTGTTGCTCCCCCCCCCCTTCTGGCTTGCCTCGGTGAAGTTTGAAGTTGTGCCGGGGATATACCTCTCCATCCCGACTGGAATACACCGCGGAAGCTATATTTTCCCCCTGTTTTGGGGGGATTTTTGTTTTTTGTTTTTTTTGTTTTCTCCCCTTGTGGCACTCGGGTTAGCACGAAGTGTTGTTGCTGACCTGCAGCGGACTGCCCCCTGGAGGATTTTTATACGTTCTCACGCACGGCATCGGACTGCTACCGTGCACAGTTTAAGGGGTTAAATTGTTATTTTTTGGGTATAGGCCCAATCTGATCGCTCCCCAGTTTTCAGGGATGCCATCAGCTATGGGCAGGGTTGACCCCTCGCGGTCACCAAGGGTATGTTTGTTTTTTGTTAATGTATTTACTTTTTTGTTTGTATGGTTACTGTCTGGTCACGATTCTTCCTACAATGGGCTCTCTGGGTCTAGGCGGCTCTTGGTGCATGATGTTGACGCTCCGGTGTGTCTCCTTGACATAATAGTGGCACTTTCTGATGGCCACGCGTGACATGTCCTCTTTTAATATCCTATCCTGGAATGTCCGGGGGCTCAATTCTAAATTTAAAAGGGCAGTTCTCTTTAAATATCTGAAATTGCACTCCTCCCATATAGTACTGCTTCAGGAGACGCACCTTATGGGCAGCAAACTATTGGCACTGAGGAAGCCATGGATCCAGAGAGCCTTTCATGCCTCCTACTCTACCTATGCCAGGGGGGTCTCGGTGCTGATTAGCAAATCCCTTCCATGTGCAGTGGAGCAGATTCACACCGACCCTCAGGTCAAATACGTGATAGTGGTTTTCACAGTTTGGGGAATGAGATATATTGTGGTAAATGTATACTTGCCTCCTCTCTTTTCAGCATCCACCTTATACACTATCCTGGAAAAGGTTACCCCGTACTGCCCCGCTAGGCTGCTACTTATGGGTGACTTTAATGCCATTCTAGCCCCGGACTTGGACAGACCGGTCCCCCCCAAACAATGCTCCCCTGACCTATCCATTTGGGCACAAGCCATGGGAGTGACGGAGGCCTGGAGATGGAAACACCCCTCGACTAGGGCCTACTCCTGCTTTTCCACCACCTATAAAACATCCTCACGCATCGACTTAGCTTTTGCCAATCCAGCCATGCTATCGGACGTGTTAGACGCCACGTACTTGCCCAGCGGGCTGTCGGACCACTGCCCCCTCCTCCTTAATGTCCGTTCCCCCACTTCCCGAACCTCGGCCCTTTGGCGCCTGGGAACCCACTGGCTCTCCCATGCCGATTTGGTCAACACCATCCCGCCCCACCTTACCGAATACTGGCAAATTAATGCAGGGTCCCCCTCCCCCGAGGTTACCTGGGACGCATTCAAGGCCTTCAGTAGAGGTCATTATATCTCCTCCATAGCTGGGATCTGTAGAGAACAAGCCACCACCACGACTGAATTACAGAGCAAGGTAGATGCCCAGGCTGAGGCCTATGCAGCTGACCCCACTGACTCTAGTTTCGAAGCCCTTAATGCGACGAAACAAGACTTACACCTCCACCTCACAGAACTTGCCAGACTGGATCTTTACCGCAACAAGCAAAGATTTTTTGAACAGGGGGACCGGAACGGTCGTCTCCTGGCAATGTTAGCTCAGCACGACCTGCCCCTGACGGTGATACCTAGTGTGGTGTCCCCCTCGGGTGAATCGGTCTCCTCTCTTCCAGACATATTGGACGCATTTAGGCACTACTATAGTTCCCTTTATACCTCCGTACTGCCCTCGGATCTCAGGCCACAGGACCTGGCACCTTGGCTGGACCCCCTGGCACTCGGCTGGCTCTCGGATGCCGAGAGGGAAAATTTGGTAAGGCCCATTACCCCGGAGGAGGTTCGGAGGGCCATTTGCTCCTTTCCCGCAGGGAAATCCCCGGGTCCGGATGGCCTCCCTATGGAGTTCTAAAAAACCCACGGGGACCTGCTTGCCCCCCAGCTGGCCCAGCTCTATACTCACTGTCTGGCGGAGGGCACCCTTCCCACCTCCATGAGCCATGCACACATAATACTGATCCACAAGGCCCCTAAGGACCCCACATCCTGCGCCTCATATAGGCCTATCGCCCTCCTAAATGCGGACTTCAAAATTCTTACCAAATTGCTCACTACGAGACTACAGCCCCTACTGCCGTCTGTGATAGAGACAGACCAGACTGGTTTTATGGCTAATAGAGCCACTGACATCAACCTACGACGCCTGTTTACTAACATCCATGCTCAGCACCTTACTGAGGGTTCCAGGGTGGTGGCCTCCCTAGACATAGAGAAGGCCTTCGACACTGTAGAGTGGCTTTTTCTTTGGGAGGTCCTCCGCAGAATGGGGTTCCCCTTGGTATTTATTAAGTGGCTTCAGACGCTCTATAGGCACCCCACGTCAGCCATTAAGTTGGGGGGGAGTCTTTCACGGTCCTTCCCTTTGTCCAGGGGCACGAGGCAGGGCTGCCCTCTTTCTCCGGCCCTATTCGCCATTGCAATGGAACCACTGGCGGAGGCCCTACGTACCTCCCTGCATGTCAGGGGCCTGCGTGTTGGCTGGCTGGAGGAGAGGGTCGCCCTGTATGCGGACGACCTCCTTCTCTTCCTCAACGATGTGGACTCCTCACTCAGAGGGGCATTACAAATTCTTGACTCATTCTCCACGATCACGGGCCTTAAGGTTAACTGGTCGAAGTCGCTTCTGTTCCCCATAGACCCAGCAGCTCGCGACACTGCCCCCCCTGATATACCCCTACAGTGGGTGGAGACATTCAGATACCTTGGGGTTGTGGTCTCGAGGCAGGCTTCGGACTTCGTACCCCTAAATCTATCCCCAGTGGTTCATGAGACGCGGCTGCGTCTGAAGGCATGGGAGTCACTACACCTATCATTGCTAGGGCGGATAAACCTGATAAAAATGAAAATCCTACCGAAATTTATCTACCTACTTCGCCAATCTCCACATTGGATTCCCAAATCCTTTTTCTCTCGCCTGCATAGTCTTTTTGCCTCCTTCATCTGGGGAAACCAGTCCCCCAGGTATGGATGGTCAACAATTACGCGTCCGTCCTCCCAGGGAGGACTGGCGTGCCCTGACCTGTACAAATATTTTCTAGCCACCCAGCTGGTTACAGCAGCTTGGTGGCTCACTCCTGATAAGACAAACCCTGCCACCCTGGTTGAAGCGGCGGTGTTGGGGTCGCTGGAGGCGTTGAAATTTTTACTCTATCGTGGCCCGAAGGCCCCGTACCCACTGATCCCCTCCATGCACACCACGTTACGTGCATGGGGGACAGGACTTAAAATTGAAAAATACCCTACCAATGCACTTTCTCCAGCTGCCCCCTTGTGGCGAAACCCCACCCTGGAGCAGTTTTACAAACTGCCTGAACCCCATGCTTGGACTAAGTTCAATATTAGAACAGTGGACCAGGTGATTTCTGACCAATCGCTGGCTCCGCTCCCCAAGTTGATCTCTGATTTCAACGTCCCGCTGAGTTATTTTTTTAGGTATCTACAACTCTCCCATGCCTTCAGATGCCAGTTCTCCAGTTCTCCCCCCCCTGGTTGTCCAATCCGCACTGGAAGGCCTCCTCAGGTCCAGCTGTGACAATAAGCCCACCTCAAAACTTTACTCCCATTTGGTAATGACCTCCCTCCCTACTTTGGGAAAATTTTGAGATAAGTGGGTGCGAGACATTCCCACCTTTGATAATGATGATTGGGATGACATGTGGGACTTCCCCTTCAGATCCCTGGTCTCCCTAAGAGATCGGCTGATACAGTTTAAGATGGCCCACCGAGCATATTTCACCCCATACAGATTGCACAAAATGAACCCCGCCTCCCCCCCGGGATGTTGGCGTTGTGGGACAATACCGGGGGACTTCATTCATATTTTTTGGACCTGCCCAGCCATTGTCGACTATTGGAAGGAGATACTAGGGGTCATTACACAGGTCACCTCCATATCGCTCCAACTCTCTATAGAAACTTGCATACTGGGCCTGCTAGACCATCTAATTCCCACTGTGGCGCGGCGCACCCTAGCTGGGCTACTTCTCTTCTATGCCCGCAAGGCCATTGCACTCAGCTGGCGTAAGCCCACTCCTCCCCCTCTCTCCCTGTGGAAAAAATTGGTGAACGATAGCCTGCCTCTCTACAAAGACTGCTATGTTAATAGGGGTTGCCCGCAAAAATATAACAAGGTCTGGTCCAGCTGGCTGGCGGATGCCTCCACGGCCTCAGACCCACAGCCTACTTAACGCATTATCGTTTGTTGATAAATAGGAATATGCACTAGTGGAAATGTTGTATATTTGAGTAGCATGGTTTCGTTCCGAGTCGTCCTACTGCACATGGAGGCGGCTCTTTGTGGCCGGTGTGATGCCTTCAATTCTCCGACATGTTTTGTATGTAACGCACTTATATTGCAACTCTATACACGTCACGCCTGTAAGTGCCCGTTCACACAGGGGCGACGTGACTTGCAGCGCGTCTCACAGACGCGACCTGCACACGACTTCAGCGGCGACTTGCAAAATGACTTCTGTATAGAAGTCAATGCAAGTCGCCTGAAGTCGCCCCGAAAATACTACAGGAACCTTTTTCTAAGTCGGAGCGACTTGAGTCGCTCCTATTAGAACGGTTCCGTAGTACAGAACGGAGCGCGACTTGTCAGGCGGCTAAGTCGCCTGACAAGTCGCGGTAATGTGAACGGGCACTAACACTAATCGTGACCAATGTATGTGTTTTTGTTTTTGTTTGTTTTGTTTTGCTTTTGGTTGCTTGTTCACTGTTTAAATTCCAATAAACAGATTTGCAAAAAAAAAAAAAAAAAAAAGAAAACACTACAGATATATGTGCTTAGGTCAAATTTCATGAATCAGGTTTACATCCAATTTAATTTCTGAACATATTTGTTTTGGTTTATTTGTATGTATAGATTGCATTTGTTGTTACTGACATGTGGTGAAAATTGTATGTCAATAGCACCTTTAGAAATATATTTACCTAGAAAAATGGTGACGCGTTCAATACTTATTTTACCTGCTGCACTGTGTATATATATATATATATATATATATATATATATATATATATATATATATATGAGGGTTGTTACTGATTAAAAATTTTGTGTTCGATTAATCGATTTTTTTCTTAATCGATTAATCGACTAATTTCGATTAATTATAACGCACATACAGATCCAACTACTTTTAGCTGATCTCCTTGCATTGCAACTCTGCATAAGTCAGTGGTAAATGTGGTATACACTATATACAATCACCTGACACTAGTTAGTTTCCACAATCCATGACTTAACTTCACAGTTCACACAAACGTTTTAAATTCAAACTGCAGCACTGATGTAAGTAATTTTTTGTTTTTCCACAGTAGCGTGACAATCCCTCCACCTCCAGTCTAACTAATCACTCTCACCTTATGGCATGGACCCCTGTGCAAACAGGTGGTCATGCATGCGGGTATCAAAAGGGTTAACACGGACCATAAACTTCTCTCACAATCTCAGGTCATGGGTAGAAAGAAAAGATCTCAGTGCTCACCGCTTATGTATAAGATTTCATTTTTGTGTTCAAACACAAACTACTCACATAGAGATGGTAAAAACACAGCATGTGAAGCCGACAATCGCGTTAGTTCTGTAGGGCAGCAGAGGGTGTCGTCATGCGTAGCTCCTCCCCTGTACATGTTACGTTCAATCAGAAACTTCAACGTCACTGGACTCCTCCCCCCTTCCCTTTGTTAGCAGACGGGGGCACTTGGGAAAGGGGGGAGGAGTCCGGTGACATCACCGGATCTCCGGCGGAACTCCCTGAAGACCTGGGAAGTCGGCAGAGAGGTGAGTACCGGTCAAAAGAATTTTGATCGATCAATAAAAATTTTGATCGATCAAAAAAATAAACGATTAATTGAGGAATTAATCTTTAATTTTCACAGCCCTAATATATATATATATATATATATATATATATATATATATATATATATATATATATATAATTTTAGGCCTGCAGACAATAAATAAACCAGGTATGGGGAGCAATATAATTTAATATTTTATATGCTATTTCCTCTTGGGCATTATGAATAGAAAAATGAAGAAAATCAGAAGCCAAAAGTAATTGTTTTCTATAGCGGTCATTTGTTACTTTTATTTTTCCAACCTCTACTGAAAAAAGTGACAGCTGCCATCTGATTGGCTGCTCTGAGCAGTAGAAACTCTTTTTTTTGTTTCCTCCTGTTAAGTGTTCAGCAGCATCTCCAGGCTGTCTGACATGTTAAATGTTTTAATACATTTGGCAGCTCTTGTTTTATTGCTTGCTTGTTCTCGCTGATATAAACACAACACAGAAATGCTCGGTGGCAATTCTCCCAGACCGATTAGCCGTGCCTGGAAATGATACTCCGCAGAGATCCTTGATCCGCTGGAATTTATATGAGTCTTAATGGGGTCTGCAAGGCTTTGTCACTCTAGGTATCTCCAATTCATCTTATGCTGCAATATCAGAGGCTGGGGGTAACTAAAGAGTACCTGTCACAATTCAGCTTATACAAGACTCTGAATGGTCAGTCTTCAATTAATTATAATTGCAAAGGTTTACTTACTAAATGTTTTATTTTCTTCTTATTTTTTACCTGTAAATTAAATGTTTAAATGTCCCTCCTTATTTAGCTTTCTAAGCATGCTCTTGAGAATCGGGGGTTAAAGGCCACCTAACTTCCGTCTGTAGGTCAAACAGTACGATCGATCGGTATTCTTGCTCTATGGCTGCTGAGATAAAATTAGTTACAGGATAATCCATTTAGAGAGCACATCATTTTCAGTAAAGCCTGGTACACACGATGAGATTACCATGGGCGATTTTTTTTTTTTGGGGGATTTTTTTTTTTTGCATGCTACTCTTCATATCAAAAATTAAGAGGTTACTAAAGTTACAAAAATTCTCATATGACAGAATAAAAATTGGAAAGTGATGTAATGTGTTGTATTGCATTTGTATTGTATTTTCAAACAAAAGCTGTACGGATTAAGCGTAAATCGTACAATCTGGTATTGTACGAGAAAAATGTTTGTGCTTGCCCCATCTGATCATTTTGCACAATCTGTCCCGATTGGCTCTTAAAAGTTGTGTTCTAGCGATCAGATTATTGTATGATCACTTCGAAAACAGTATTTTTCCTACAATTTTCTTATTGTGTGTACTAGGCTTCAGAATCTATTGGCAAAGCTTTTTTATATGCTTGTACTGAGATAAAAGAAGCAATGCAAGCATATAAAGCACAAGCATTGTGCCATGCTACTACAGTGAGGGGAAAAAGTATTTGATCCCTTGCTGATTTTTTACATTTACCCACTGACAAAGAAATGATCAGTCTATAATTTTAATGGTAGGTTTATTTTAACAATGAGAGACAGAATAACAACAAACTTATCCAGAAAAAAGAGTTGATTTGCATTTTAATGAGTGAAATAATTATTTGACCCCTTTGCAAAACATGACTTAGTACTTGGTGGCAAAACTCTTGTTGGCAATCATAGAGGTCAGGCGTTTCTTGTAGTTGGCCCCCAGGTTTGCACACATCTCAGGAGAGATTTTTTTCCACTCCTCTTTGCAGATCCCCTCCAAGTCATAATAGGGTTCGGGGCTGGCGTTTGGTAACTCAAACCTTCAGCTCCCTCCACATATTTTCTATGGGTTTAAGGTCTGGAGACTGGCTAGGCCCCTCCAGGACCTTAATGTGCTTCTTCTTGAGCCACTCCTCTGTTGCCTTGGCCGTGTGTTTTGGGTCATTCTCATGTTGAAATACCCATCCAATACTCAATTTCAATGCCCTGGCTGAGGGAATGAGGTTCTCACCCAAGATTTCTTGCAGGTGCTGCAGGATTTCAGTCCTTAATGGCGTATTGTGTTACCAATTGTTTTTGTGGTGACTATGGCCCCAGCTGCCTTGAGATCATTGACAAGATTCTCCCATGGAGTTCTGGGCTGATTCCTCATTGTTCTCATGATCAATGAAACTCCACGAGGTGAGATCTTGCATGGAGCCCCCCAGACTGAGGGAGATTGACAGTTTTGCTTGTGTTTCTTGCAAATAATCCCACCAACCATTGTCACCGTCTCACCAAACTGCTTGGCGATGGTCTTGTAGCACATTCCATTGCACATTGCCTTGTGTAGGTCTATAATCTTGTCTCTGACATCCTCTAGGCCAGTGATGGCGAACCTTGGCACCCCAGATGTTTTAGAACTACATTTCCCATGATGCTCATACACTCTGCAGTCTAGTTGAGCATCATGGGAAATGTAGTTCCAAAACATCTGGGGTGTCAAGGTTCGCCATCACTGCTCTAGGCCATGGTGGAGAAATTGGAATCTGATTGATTGATTGCTTCTGTGGACAGGTGTCTTTTATACAGGTAACAAGCTGAGATTATGAGCATTCCCTTTAAGGCTGTATTCACACCCAAGCGTTTTCAGCTCGTAAAGCGCCTGTAAAAATGCCTGAAAAATGCCCAACAAGCAAAATCCCATTAATTTAAATGGCCCCTGTTCACATCCGAATGTTTTGCAGCCTGAAGCAAAATGGCTGAAGCTCAAAAAAGTAGATGAGCTTCTTTTTTTTTTTTTTTTTGGTGACCATTTGATCTGTGCAAAATTGTGGCAAAAATCTGCCTGAAAATGAAATGCTCAGGTGTGATTGCAGCCTAAGGCAGGCCATACATGGGTCAAATTTCGAAAGAATTTTCTTTTTCGAAAATCTTATCTAAGAATTTTTGTTCAAATGTCACACACTTAGTGGGCTGCAGCAACAGCCGATTTTCGTGTGGCCATGAATTCAATTTGAGTAATCGGGCATGTTGGAATTTTGTTTTTGAAAAATGAACGATTTTTTAATCAATGATGGGAGAATCGTGCGAGAAATGAAATTGAAAAAGAATTGTGCATGTGCAAGAAAAGAAAAATTCCCGGAAAGAAAAGAAGATTGCCAGCCACAAAATTATTTTCTGTAGCAACAGGAGGTGAAATTGAAGGCTTGGTTGGTCAATTTTCGAAACCACTGATGGCACAAAACGCACAATATTTCTGATTTTCAAAAGAAAATTCTTTCGAAATTCGACCATGTATGGCCAGCCTTATGACCCATACGCACGATCTGAATATGGGATGAAAAATATCTCTTCCGCCGTGATCGTACGATAATCAGATCATTAGTACAGAGCTTTTCGAGAGCCGATCACAACAGTTCATCCAATATTATTAGATCGGACAAGCACGAAAATTTTCCTCGTACAATACCAGATCGTACAATTTTCGTTTAGTCAGTACAGTTGTCGTACGAAAATACAATACAAATACACTGCACCACATGACATCACTTCTGATTTTTTTTTTCTGTCGTACGAGAATTTTCGCGACTTAGGAACCTATTCAATTACTATTTGCTAGTGACTAGTAAGCGAAAAAAGTTGGACGATCTGTCATCCGATTTTTGGATCGTGTGTACGGGGCATTAGTGAGTGCTCCTAATCTCAGCTTGTTACCTGTGTAGAAGACACCTGGCAGACAGAAATCATGCTGATTGATAGGGGATCAAATACATTACAAAATGTTTTCACTCATTAAAATGCAAATCAATTTATAACTTTTTTGAAATGTGTTTTTCTGGATATTTTTGTTATCATTCTGTTTCTCACTGTTAAAATAAATCTACAATTGAAATTATAGACTGATTTTTTTTTGTCAGTGGGCAAACGTACAAAATCAGCAGGGGATCAAATACTTTGTTCCCTCACAGTAAGTAAGAAGCAGAACAAGTTTATAAACATATATTAACCACTTTAAGCCTGTGCTATAGCCAAAAGACAGCTACAGTGCCGGGAGGGCATCCATAGATGTCCTGCCACGTTCGCGCTGCTCTCGCACCCGTGTGGGCGGTACAAGCCAATTGCTATAGTGGCACACATGCTTGCTTGCTCCCAAGCCGGCTCTATGCGTCCATAGACACACAGAGCACAGCTCAGCCCCACCCCCCACTCATTCCTCACTGGCTGTAATTGCCAGTAATAGGAGTCAATGGCTCCCACTGCTGTGTCTGAACCAGTGAGGAGGGAGAGAGCCTCTGCAATCGTGCTGGATCAAGATGGGGCTCAGGTAAGTATAAAGGGGGAGAGAGAAGAAGAGAAGAAGAAGGGGGCGCCTCTGGGTGTAGATTTTTAAAAGGCAATTTATTCACAGGTAAAACAAACAGATGATGCACTCACATTTTCCAAGGCATAAAAAGGCATGTAGAATACAAGGGGGTCGTTTTTTTCATCTGATTCGTCCGTCACATAGGATCCGGTCCGCGGGTGTCATGTTGTCCTCTCCTGGCGTTACCACGAGTTTGTTGTTAAAAAATGCCGGCTTGGTGGACGCAGAGGATGTGTTTCCAAAGCGAGGCTTGGTTAGCGGTGACACGCGGGTTGCGACGTCACGGCGGGCGACGCGTTTCCTGAGCGTTCGGGTCGAGGTGGAGAGACAACCGCGCTCTTTCATCAGGCCAATCAGATGAGAAGGGGAAAACAGGGGTTTAAATAGAGGAAGAGAGATTGAAACAGGAGGCGTGGTTGGGCGGAGAGTGGGGCGTGGCTTCGGGGTAAGCATACAGATGGAGAGAGACTAAGTGGAGAGGGGCGTGAATCAGGATGATAGGGGAGGAGACAACGGGGAGAGGATGTAATGAATACAGATGAAACGAGCAGACAAGCGGGGACAAAAGGACAGAAGAGAGGGAACTATAATTTGAGCCATCTAAACAGGCATAATATATAAATATATGGGCATGTTATTAATAAAGCATATGGAGAAATCATCAAGGTGTATATTGTAAATGTATGGTATGAGGGGGATGAAAGGAGAATAAGGAGGTATATCGGAAGAGAAGGTGGAATTGTAGATGAGAGAGTTATAACTACCTCGGAGGAGAGGGGGGGGGGTGGGCTAAGAAGTATATACGAGTCATGTGACGGAAAACTAACTAAGGGGGAAAAAAATAAAAATAACAATAGGGAAGTGGTTGAAAATAGCTAGTAGGGAAGCAGCATGAGTACATTATGGCGTTTGAGCTAAAAAATGGGGGGAATAACTGAGAATGAATTATATGGAGTGGAGATATGCAGGGAGAAAAAAGGAAAAAAGGAAAATTACAGAGAAGTAGAGTAATCGAAAAAATGAATGAAAATATTAGAAAAAAAAAGGGGGGGAGAGGGGGGGAGGGGAGGGGGACGGTAGCATAGTATGTGAGCAGTGGAGATATATATACTTTATGCTACCTGTAGCGGTTAGGTGGGTTTGGGAAGGCTAGATAGGAAGAGAAAAAGGGGGGAAAATGATAGCGGGATAATGGTAGATATCTAATTACCAGGAAAGGAACATATAAAAATTGGTCGGTTTGTCGTCAGTCCACCGATCAATAGATTTAAAAAAAAAAAAAAAAAAACATCACAATAATAATAACTTCATGCATCTTATCATAACAGTCAAATACGGTGAGAGAAAGCACTTAATAAAATCATCGGGTTTGTCAACATAACAAGAATAATCCCTTAATTATGTAAAACATCTATATAAAAACATCAGGGAAAGGCTGTTGTATGTAAGGCCTTATTTTTTACAAATTAAATTTTACTAACATAAAATAAAGTGCACAGATGGGAAGGGAAATATATGTATGAACGATATGCTATACCAGGTTATAATAGTGGGGGGCAGTGGGTGGGGAAGTATAGTATACGAGACTGTATACTAACTAAGGGGAAAAAAAAATAAAAAAATAAAATAGGGAAGTGGTTGAAAATAGCTGGTAGGGAAGCAGCATGAGTACATTATGGCGTTTGAGCTAAAAAATGGGGAGAATAACTGAGAATGAATTATATGGAGTGGAGATATGCAGGGAGAAAAAAGGAAAATTACAGAGAAGTAGAGTAATCGGAAAAAAAAAAAAATAGGGAAGTGGTTGAAAATAGCTAGTAGGGAAGCAGCATGAGTACATTATGGCGTTTGAGCTAAAAAATGGGGGGAATAACTGAGAATGAATTATATGGAGTGGAGATATGCAGGGAGAAAAAAGGAAAATTACAGAGAAGTATAAAGGGGGGCTGAGGGGGGAGCTGCATGGAGAAGGTTTTTTACATTAATGCAGATAATGCAATATGGTAAAAAAAAGTCAGCGTTTAGAATCACTTTAAAGTGGAACTTCCTGTCTGCATTTGTTCTTTCCCCCGTCTCTTTTCTGTGCCACCATGTTGCAAGGTCTGCACATACACAGATGTAACGCCGGTTTCTCCCAGCTATTTGGAACTTGGAAGAGCCTAGAGATGCATCTGCACATGCACAGTGGCTTTTCTGCCCATGCAGATGAATTCTGCCCTTTTCAAATGTATGGATGCCCTAGTTACTTGTGGCATTTGTGCGCATTCACCGAAAGCTTGGCATGTGTGCAGGTACACAGCACACTGCCTCCATGGACAGCTGTGACAAAGCAATCTCAGGGTGCAGCAGGGCCTGGCCTAGGACAAAAAGCAAGTGCTGTCTCTCAGCACAAAATAACACCTAAAGGTTTCAAATTATTATACTTTTTTTTTTATATAAAAGGGAAGGGGGAGGACTAAAAAGAAAAAATTTTGCTACAGGGAATTAAGTTCTGCTTTAAGGCTGCAGAAGTTATTTATCATTGGGAAATATTATAAAACTGAAGACTGATTGTCCTGGCTATGGAAAAAAATAATTATAGGTAGTCACTGACTAGTATAACTACCTGAAAAGATATTTTTTCATGAACAGGGTTATCCTTTAAGCCACACGTGAAGCAGCCATCTAATGCTGAGCTGGGCGCTCGCTCAACAGCACCACAACAAAAGTGTCTTAACTGATGAAGCTGACAGTGACAGACCATATAAAAGAGCCAGGCCCTGGGCAACAGCTCACAAACACGTCGTAAAAGATAGATTGGTCTAAGAAAATACTAATATTTAAATTTTCTGAGTGATGCTTTTTTTAAAAATATGGAAAGGCACAAATTTTACTGTTTCTGGAGAAATAAAAATGTTAAATGGTAATAGCGAGAGTCAAGTAATGAGGTTATTAGATATCAGATCTAAGGATGATTTAGGGTAAACCATTTTCAATAAAATGAAGGTTCTTCTGTAAGTGTAATATGCTCGGTTTTAATGACAAAACAAGGAAATCTTTATTATTTCAAAGTTCAGTTCTTTTTCGGTTGCTCGGTTGTTGTTGTTTTTTAAAGGAAATCTGTACTGGGAGATACATGAAAAGCCATTGCTGACTTCTTTTTAAGAATGCTAGTTGCCTGACTGTCCCCGACTACAACATTTGAAGTATGTCAATTAGGAAAGTCAGTGAAGTAAAAATTTGTGACCTGCATTCTTCTTCAGAGCAAGTCAGTACTGAACCCATTGGATCAACATGATAGGGTTAATCATAAACAGTGCTTCGATCCATTGAAATGGTGGCATGGATAAGTTTCTGTATAAACGGGACCATGGGAGTTGTTGCTAGGCCCATGCACCAAGGGTACAAGCTCTGGGTCTGTTTGCCTGGTTCCCCAGGTCAGTAACACTCATAATCTGCAGCTATGCAGGAGTTTGATTAACGTGAATGCATACTGGGAAGGGAGGGCCGACATATGGCGCAATGGTATGACGTCATCGGCCATCCCTCCGACAATTTGTGAATTTTGGTGCCAATCACCGCTATATTAACAGGTATTGGCCCCACAGCTCCTTAGACAGTGAATAGCTGGCGTGGAGCTGTATTGCAGGTAGGTTTCAGCTTACAGAGCAGTCATTGGATCCCCTTCTATGCAAGACTTTTTATTGATAAACTCTTACTAATCCTTAGAAGTTCTTAAGTGCCAAACTGGGCCATTTCTAGTATATGCCATTACTGTGGAGATTTTGATTGGCTATGGTGGTGACGTGGAGCTTGAAATTAGAATGCTAATTTGGCAGGTAATTTTATAGAGAGAGCCTAACTATGTACCTTATCAATGATATGACAAGGGTCCTTACATTTGCCACCCTTCCTTTTAGATGGGCATCAATATAACCTTTGATGTAAGGATATATGCTCTCCTGTATGTCATAAGACTGTATCTATTCATACCAGTGGAACTGTCTATGAGTAAATATATTGAGACGGGATATAGTCTCTTGTCTATTTCTGCTCAACTTTGGCTTCTATTATGTTTAGTTATCATTGTTTTTTTTTTTTTAATATAGGTTCTGGTATACCTCCAATTAACATGTATCACCACAACATATGCCAGCTACATATTGACACCTGAAGTAGAAAAGATGTAGCTGGATAGCCGCACTCCAAATTATTCAACTTTATTTCAAAAATGTAATTAAAATCATAGCATCTAGGCTGGCAAACAGACTAACTGCACAGCCGCTGACATGTTTCACACCGAACACAGTGCTTGCACAGTACAGTGCTGTGTTCGGTGTGAAACATGTCAGCGGCTGTGCAGTTAGTCTGTTTGCCAGCCTAGATGCTATGATTTTAATTACATTTTTGAAATAAAGTTGAATAATTTGGAGTGCGGCTATCCAGCTACATCTTTTCTACTTCAGTTCCTGTTGCAAACAGAGCCAGCACCCTGTGGGATTGTGGAGACAGCTGTTTTGGGAGAAGTCATTACCTTAGAGCGGTAATTCTTTGTATACATATTGACACCTGCCATTTGATCACCGTCTCTTTGCCAGACTCCCTAAACATTGTGTAAGTGACACAGATGATAATGAATAATGAGATATATGTTATCAAATTGTTATATATTATTATTGTATTTGTATTTCTCTGGTAGGCCAACTTTCTTTGCTGCCAAGATATTAACGGTCCTGAGGAAGCTATTGATGTGAAACATGTCGATCTCTTGGTTATCCAGCAAAGTCAACCATTAAATAAGAATATATATGACCTGTATTGCTTTAAAGGGAATTGTTGTCATGAGGTTGAAATTCTATTTGATCAGTTGAACAATGGGTTGTATGATCATATAAATACAGGTGTACCACCATTAGGGTGTCCAAGGGTGCTTCAGGTCTTTCAAAATCCTTGCAACACCCCAAAAGGGGACTGTGCTAATAGAACATGTGGGTTTCATCATTGTGTGTCATCTCTTGTGTACTTGGGTGCTACCATCACAGGATAAATCACTAAACAGGCAAAGGAGCAGGTCCTCCTGATATACGCTGGACAGATGTTAATTGACTTTGACCACTCCACAAAGTGAGAAAAATCACATGGGTGTACATGGGTACTACCAGCACAAGGTGAAACACTAGACATGGCAAAAGATCAAGTCATCCTGATATTTTCGGAATGGATGATGTTTGACTTTGGCCCCTACCCCAAGTGGACAAAGACACATGGGAGTACATGGGTACCATCACCACAGGGTGAAACACTAGACATGGCAAAGGAGCAAGTCCTCCTGATATGTGCTGAATAGATGATTATTGATGTTGGCCTCTCCCCAAAGTGGCCAAAATCACATATCGTAGGAGTACATGAGTGCTACCACCACAGGGTGAAACACTAGACATGTCAAAAGAGCAAGTCCTCCTGATATGTGCTGAATGGATGATTATTGACTTTGGCCTCTCCCCAAAGTGGCCAAAATCATATATCGTAGGAGTTACATGGGTGCTACCAGCACAAGGTGAAACACTAGACATGGCAAAAGAGCAAGTCCTCCTGATGTAGGCGGAATTGACGTTGATTGACGTTGGCCACTCCCAAATTTCCATCTACACGAACCCTACCGCAAGCGATCACCTGTGTCTCTTTTAATTTTTCTAAGGTAAATCAGTCTTAACGATATCTTTAAGCACATACCAAGTGGATTCCTTGTGTGGTCCACTTCTATATTCTGCCTGTTGCTTGAGCATAAATGGCGATAACACTTAATAAACATTGTTTTATCATGCTCAGTGTTTGACAACCAGCTAAAAAACAGCTGCCCAATACACACAGGAAATGGAGCAGAAAAGGGATAGTTTTGATCGAACATCAAAGACCTGCAATAGCTATCGCCATGATAGAAATTTCTTTGGAGATTGCCGGGATGAAACATTCTGCTGCAATGAGATTAATGCAAACAATAAAACAGAGTTTCTTTTTCAGGTTATATAAATATTTGGAAGGATTCAAATGATGTTTGGGCAATACAGTTTTGTATCCAAGTGAATATTTGAAGTAGGAAAAAACAGATACCAACAATAGCAGTTTGTGTTTGGTAGGTGAGCAAACTAGGCATTCGTCTAAAGTGCCACTGTTCAGTGGGGCAGACAAGGGAGGGAGCAAAAAGTGCAGAGCACCATGATGAGATTCCAACACTTCCTCCCTCATACCAGCTATTATTTTAAAGGGGGTAATTCATCTTTATCAAAAAACTACCTGTGCAGGTAGGGGGCACCTGTATAAAAAAAAAAACCCTTGCAGCTCTGATGAAATCAGAACATTACCCTTGCTATGGGTGTAGGACATTTATGTACCTCCTGAAGCCTGCTGAAAAACTCCCAGAGATAGCATAATCTCGTCCTGCCTTGTTGCTAGGACACTCCCAGCTGTTACTGTTCCCCTCTACCATTGCAAGAGCAAGCTCTCAAACCTCTGCACGTGTATGGGCCACTATCTCATCCATTACAGCATTGCTAAGCTCAGAGCGAGAGGGAGAGAGAGTGCATGCAAAAGGAGATTGAATCAGCTGGTGGTGTCTTAGCAATGTCCTAGAGACAAGACAGGAGAGAATGCCATCTCTGGGAGGTTTTGGCCAGAATTTAGGAAGTACATAATTAACCTATATCTATAGCAAAGGCATTATTTAACTTTGGCACAATTTTTTTTACATTTTTATATTTAGAGGCACCCCTTACCTACATAGGCAGTTTTTTGGAGACACGTGCATGACAAACAATTCTAATTGTTTAATTTCGATTTGTTAATCTAGTTATTTCGTTTAGTTAAATTTAGTTGATTCATTCAATTTGTATTCGGTATCCGTATTCTTTGAATTTACTGTTTTTTTTCCCGATTCAAAACATTCGAATTGATACATTTAGAATCAGTCAAATCGAAAACTATAGTTTTTTATTTAATTTCAATGTGGCAAAGTGAACAAACAAAAGAAAATACTTCATCAATTAATTACAACGACTCTTTAAATCACCTTTGGCTTAACTGAAACTGCATTATTTCGAAATGGTACTCTGATAACACACAGTCTTTGATTTCAGCAATATGTGTACATTTAGAATTCGACTGAAGTTCGATGTAAAATTCGATTCGAATTTCAGTCCGAATTTCCGAAGTTCGGACGAATTCGGTTTCCTTATTCAGAGCATTTGGTAAAATTTGTTTATTTTGTATTTCGGGTATTGGGATATATCCGAATCTCTGAATAACGAAAATGCGTCCGAATATTAATTCGAAACAAAATCAATAGCACATGTCTATTTTTTTGGTAAAGGTAACCCTTTAATGTCTTGAAAGCTTTTTGTTACCTTTCTGTTTGCATTTGTAGGTAGTGAGAATTAAGCATTTCAATTTATATCCACAAACTTTGGTGAGTCAAATAGTACATTTAGCTGTGAAGAGGGGATTTTTATTTTATTTATTTTTTTGTTTTATACAATACGTTAACAAGCCACACATTGTGGGCAACAACCAGCCACAAACTTACTGGTACAGAAAACAGTAAAACATAAAAGGTATGAAGAGGCGGAAATTTGATATGCTAATCAGAATCCACCCAGCTGATCAGGAACCCTCTCTCCTCTCCCTGCTCACATTTCTCAGTATGAAGTCTCAAATAGACAGAGACAGTCCGAAAGCAAGCAGCCACTGCTTGGCTTTCAAAGAGAAAATATGTACTTAAAGAAATATTTAGGTTTCCAGTGCTGACCTCCTACTTAAAATGCAGGCTGCCAGGCTGTACTAGCTTATTACTTTTGGACCGGGAACTAATATGCTTATAAGCAAAGTCTGAGTATTGTCATTCCAATGTTAATCTAAATGCCATAAATGAAGGTCAACTTTCCAATAGGGCAAGATCTATACTACCTGCCCCTAGGCCAGCTATCTTGTGGCATTCCCTTCCTTCTGCAGCTGGCTGCCTATCCTTTCTATCACAATAACAAGGACAGATATCATAGACAAATTTTGACATACAAAAGAAAAGAAAAAAAGGTTTGGAGAAATGTAAACACTGAGATTACTGACCACAGAGAAGAATCGCTAGTAGAATAACTGTGTGTGGACCATTTAAATACCGAAAGACAAATTTTCAGCTGACAATCATATATGTTTTTCCATATTACAGACAGGAACAAAACTAAAGGAAACAATTCTACCAGTGAAATCTGTAGTGTATTTATACTGCATTTATCAGTGAAAGCTTGTACAAAGGTGGAGTTGCTAGAGAAGGATGGGGACAGTTGATGGCATCTGGACAGAGTGACTGGCACCGACTGAAATAGCGGATGATCTCAGGCAATTTGTTTGGGAATAACAATTGGGCTGAGCTGTTGTTGCTGCATCCTTAAATACCAGTAGCAGCAGCCACTATCAGCTTTCCCATGTCAAGTTGAGGTTACACACCAGAACTTTCCTTGTTCCGTGTGGCACCACATCACACAGCACTGGTGTTGTTTTTTCCAAGACACAAGGGGAAGGCTTGTAACAGGCTCCTTCGGCTCCCACCGTTCCCAGCTAGTAGGATAGGGCTGCTGGACTATGGAGGAGCCAGTCTGACTGCTGCAGGATCTGCAGGCTGAACTCAGATAAGCTCCCCTGACATAAATTACTTTAGACTTTGACAGGGGGACACTGACCAGAGCTGCTGAAGGAGAGCCAGGCCCACTCAGATACTTTACAAGAGACGTCACGTGGGAAGGAGAGAGAGGCTCTTGTGGATTTGGTTGGTGGGGGCTGTTCTGTCACCTCGGGCCTGGTCCATAGTGTCCAAAGAAAAATTTCTCCCTTGTATACAGCCAACCAAATACTCTAATTTTTTTTCTATTCTTTACTAGATAGAGGAAAGGAAGAAACATTTTAAGAAATGTATCTAACGCCTACATATTCTTTGTTTTGTATAGAGTAGGGAAGGGTAAGCAACTATGTTTGGACGAATTGTACCAGGACTGAAAGTGGGCAGAAATCTAAAAATTTTAGTTGTCACCAAAATAGAAGTTGGGGAGAAACCAGTGGGGACATTTGCTTGGGTGACAACTGACTAAAGCCTCATACACACGATAAGAATATCAGACGAATGATCTCCATTTTTTTTTGCATGTCTCATATCGAAAATCAAGAGGTTACTAAACTTACGAAAATTCTCATAACACAGAATACAACTTCAGAAGTTATGTAATGTGTTGTATTGTAATGTATTATTTCGTTTCCGAGCATGTGTGGTCTTGCTCTTCCAATTTTTTTCGAACTGATACTGTACTGATCAAAACCAAAAATGTACGATATATATCGTACGAGAATTTTTTTTAAATGTTTGTCCCTTCGGATAATTTCGAATTAACTGTTGTGATCGGCTCTCGAAAGCTGTGTACTAACGATCAAATTGCTTTGAAATCGGTACTAGGCTTAAAGAAGAAGTAAAGGCAAAAAAAATAAAATACACCCTGTAAGGCAAAGGCATAATGAGCTAGTATGCATAGCATACTAGCTCATTATGAATAACTTACCTGTGAACGAAGCCCCCGAAGCAGTCCTCTGTCATCCTCTTCGCCGCTGCCAAGTATCCTGGAGCGACTTCGGGTCGCGCATGTGCACGGGAGCCGACACTCGCGGCATATCACCGCGATCTGCGGCCTGCCCAGTGCACCTGCACGCCGCTGTCTACGGCGCATGGTGGCTGTCTTCGAGTAAATATCTCCTAAACCGTATAGGTTTAGAACATATTTCTTGGACCTACAGGTAAGCCTTACAACCACTTTAAGAGGATTTCCTCTTGCTTTGGAAAGATTTTCTCTACGTTGTTTTGTCTACAGTACAGAACACGAAAAGGAACAGGAAGTGAAGGGAAATTTCCTGGTACATGGATGGAAAATAATCAACAGGGGTTTCCGCTTACTCTAAACAAAAAAAAAAAGAGCAATTTACAACGTTTAGTAAATAAACTTGTCCTGTTCCAATGAAAAGAAACCTCTCATATACAGCTAAAGACAGCAATTAAAAACAATAGTGTTTTTCTCCGCTTTAATTAAAAAGTTAACATTTTGTATGGAGTTAATTAGGCCATACACGTTGCGAAATTTGCAAATTTGCACAATTCTCCCATCAACACAGACAGTACTGACAGGGGAATCAGCAATTGTCTTCTCCCAGCGGGGGGCAGGCGAGAAAAGACAATAAATATCGCTAGCGGCTATAGCAGCCACTAGCGATAATCACAAGAGAATCCAGTAGGCCGGTTGTACCCAAGTTTTTTTTATTTTTTCATATTTAAAAAAAAAATATTTGAGAAATTAAATAAGGCATATTTAGTATGCAGAATACTAAATAATATTGAGTACAATTTGCAACAGATTCATGTTGAAGAGGGTTTGAATCCCCCAGTGGTACAGGAGGGGGGTCCCCTCCAGGGTCAATAGACTGTTATGTTAATGCCATTTTAGTTTTAGTCCCATTTTAGTGTTCTGCAATTGTTTTAATTTTAGTTGTATTTAGTTGACTAAAATTCATTTTAGTTATCTAAAATCTAATGTGTAGTTAAATTACAAATGCATTATTTAAGCATTTCTGTACAATTTCCAAACTCATTATATACTGCTGGAGTGAAAAATCAAATATGTTATTTATGGTATTGAGGTATGAACATGCACTACAGACCAGTGTTAAATTTGACGTCAAATTTCAGTTTCAGTCTTAGTCTTTTGACTAAAATGGCATTTTAATTTTATCCCCATTTTAGTTTTAGTCGTATTTTAATCATCTCAATTGTTTTAATTTTAGTTGTATTTTAGTAGACTAAAATGGTATTTAGTTAGTTGACTAAAATGTTTTAGTTGGTTTTAGTCAACGAAATTAACACTGGCTGTAACTTGGTTCCGGAATAGAATCCCGTAGCAAGGAAAGCACCGGAAACCACTGGAATAGTTCTAGGGTCAATAGGGAGCTACCCAATTTATCAGAGAATTGAAAAGAGCCGGTTAGCTGGTGGGAAAGAATAAGTAAAGGGGGGGGGGAGAATGGTAGAGAGAAAAAAAAAGGGGGGTTGGGTTTGTAAATATATAAACTCAGAGTCAGCCAGTTGAGATACGTGGAGGAATCTTCAAACATCAGGAGTCAGGTTGTACCCAAGTTGATCGATCGATCAACTTGGTACATTCAGCTTGCCCATTAATGTTTTGAATGTCGGCTGAAATTCGAACCATGTATGGCCAGCCTAAACTGGCTATAGTAAGCTCGGATTTTTGCCCAGTTCCTACTAAATCGGCTGAAATTTGAGCTATAGGTAGTCTTGTTGGCACGTCCCACCAACTTGCTCTACAGAAGTTGATTTTTCAAACGAATTTTGTCGAAAGTAGCTTGTCTGAACATTTTGGTCCAAACATCACTTGCATCCAGTCATATGCAAGAGCTGTTCAGGTATTGAGCAGCCAGGGGAGTAGAGGGCTGGATGAGAGAAACTGTAAGCATATATAGCCAGCTCTACACTTCTACAATTACATTACAATGAGCTTTATAAACAGGCCTTGTGATGTAAGTGTCTGAAAGCAAACATGGCTCTCAGTGTTAGCTATAGTAATGCTATCTAAAGGTTTTATCTAAAACATGTTTCCTTTTATGCATCTAGAGGCTTATGAAGTATATAATGTCCCAACAGGAAATGTTTAGGTTCTGCTTGCTGTCAGGAGGGAACCGTATAGAATGACATATGCAATAAAAGTGTCTTAGGCTTCGGTTACATGGGGTGTACTATAGCGTATGCCCCTACAAAGGCAGTGTTTGCCCTGACAGGGATGCACAGGGTTTTCATGCATTCCAGTGCAGGCAGTCCCACTCATGTCAAATAGGGTGCAGCAGCTTCATGGACACAGCCCCTGCTGTCAATTTGACAGTCGTGAGAGTACACAGCCTCAAACAAAGACAGTATGAGGAACTAGTACCAATAAAGCGGAGCTCCTGTCTCCTAAGCAATTTTTTCATAAAAGCACCCCTGTGATTCCTAATACTTGTACTGTATTATTTTGATATTAGCATAAGAGTCCTCATACTTGTTACTTGTAAATATGTAATTTCTTACTTTATCTCGGAAGCAGGCAGTGGCCATCAAGGATGTGGGCATTTTGAAGCCCGCTCCTGTGTATTTCCGGGATTCGGTGCAGCTGGCTACCCAGCTCGCACCTCCCGATCCTGTGCCTGCGCAGTGAAGCCACCGAGTGGCTCTCTCTCCTCCCGACAGGTTGCCAAAACAATGGCGGTGGAAGTTCCTGCCCAGTTGCTATAGTAACCTGTCAATCATGACATCCTGGTCCTCCTGTGGGTGTAATTTCTGGGCTGAAAATAATGTGAGATTTCGTCACTAGGCAATTCGCAAAGACTCCTGGGATACATGATGCCGCTATCCCAGGAGCCCTTGCAAATCTCCTAGTGACGCAATCGCCTGGGCGGCGGAAGCCGGAAGTGCTGCAGAAGAAAAGTAAAAAGTAGGTATCTACAAAGAGAAAAAAAATGTATTGCCATTTTTTATAGCATTCAGGATGGGCATAATTGTACTTTCAAAAAACGGGTGGAACTCCGCTTTATAATGAAAGAACTATAAGCATAAAAATAAGCAATACATTCTGTTTGAAAACTTTATTATCCCACTGCCCTGCATTGTAATACTCAAACTGTTGCAAAGGTAAAATAACTCTTGAAGATGAATAATTTGGGAGAAGAAAAATTAGGTTAGTTTATGGAGGGAAGTAGCATGTTTAAAACAAGCATGCAGACCACGAGCTCTGACTTCAGCCTGACTTTATTTGGTGCATGCTTGTTACAGGTCAGTGGCAAAGAATGTGCTGAAGTCAGGCAATTTGCATTTTTATATGGATGTCAGTAATGGCAGCTTCTGGGTATGAGACACAGGTTTTCCTTTCATTTCTACATTTGTGCCACCATCGATGCATAATATACATTGCAAAATCAGTTCTATTGACCTTTTCTGTTTTAGGTCCCACTATAGCAGTACTTTTCCTGGAATTGGGAGCTATGGATACTGCAGATAATTATGAACAATGACCACATACACCCTGAATTTTATATAAAAATATTATATTATGGTGCAATCTAATTGTTGAACCATTGTATGTCAAAGTTCTGGAGACCTGCACTGGAACGAAGGATTGTTATGGGTAAAAAAGGTACTTTACGTCCCAGGAAAAAGAGGAACAGTTTTCCATCACATGGACCTCTTGGTCCATGTTTCGGTATTCTTCTGAATTTGTAACATGGGCTGAGGGTGAACCACCTATCTCCACCCTACAGCTGTGATGGAGTGCCTCTGTTTCTTTCCCTTCTCTCCTGGATACCTCCTTTCTGCCTTCCCATCCTGCCTTCTACCAAATGAAGTGTTCCCATTGCCTATGGAATGAGTTGTGATCACACCAGCGATTATTCTTTGTAAGCATAAAACTTGGCTATTACAATCATTTTATGTTTCTACTATATGTACAAGTATCCTGACCCCACTCAGGACGTTGAGTATATCTCAAATACGATATGTTTTGATTTACTTAGTATTTTGTTGCTTTATGTTAAATGTACAAAAGAACATAAGGCCCCAATGAACCTATTGTAACTGTTATGAACGTACTTGATGTCTACGATATAATTGTATATCTTTCATTTTATTTTAAATGTTAATATGGTCTTGTTTCAATAAAATAAAATTGAACTAAAAAAGATGCTTTCCAATATGCACAGGAAATCCACTCTGGAATTAAAAATGTGCTGATATTTCACACATCCCTGCTTCATGCTAGGTTATAACCATGGCCTTACTTAGCAGGAGTTATTTTAGTGTGTTATTTTATTCATATAAGAGGTACGCCGTATCTTCTCAAAGCTCCTGGAATTTAATACAAGAAAACCTCAGATCCTCCTCCACTATGAGTTCTTTTCATGCTCCTAGCCCAATCATCTTAACACTTCCTCCCTTCCTTCTCTCCACATTACCCAAACTTAATTACATGCTTACCACCGAGAAATATGCTAGGCACAGCTGATCAGACATTGTGTTTAGTAAAAAACATTGGATTCAGCGTATGGTTACTCAACCAAAGATCAAAGAAAAGAAGATCACCACCGTAGAGTTCTTCTCATGCCAGCCATGCTAAGCTTTATCTCACTGTTTTCCATGTAGAAACATTTTAGATCTATGACAATAACAAAAGATTGCATACTGACAGAACTTTCACGAAGACAGCTAGACTTTACTTATTAAAGTGTCTGAAAAACTATGGTCATTGCCTTTATCAGCCAAAAAGATTGACCCATTTATTCTCCACTAGTCATCTTCAAGTGGTTTGGCTCTAGTGGAATGTTATGGGTCAACACGAGGAACTTGCACTTGTTTTATGTGTCATGTTTATGTGTTACGTTTCATGTATATGTGATCATTGTGATCATACTGTTTATTTTTTTATTTTGTATTTTTTTATGGTTGAACTAGATGGACTTATGTAGCACTTTGGGTAGACAACATGGCTACCAGCTAAATCTGAATACTGCATATTTAATGAGCATGTACAAGCACAATAGAACAAAGGTATACAAAAGGTCATGACTTTCATTTACTACTGTAGATATGTAGATATGTATACATTGTATGTTGATTATTTTATCTCTTTGCCTAATAAAAAATAAATCAGAAAAGCAGAGCTCCACTTTAAAAGATATTTACATTAGTAACAGTCTATAGTTAAAGATAGAAATATTTTATGTGTACTGTGCCTAGATGGATTGAAATTCGCCCGGTTCAGCAAGGATTGGCCTAAATGTGACCCATGTATCATTGCTCCCGCTCCAGAGAATTTAATGATTGGCTGATCTCAAAAAGGAATGTTAGAAAAATTAGCATTTGATCAATCGGCTGGAGTGCTGATGAATGTATTCTGATAGCAGAGGATTCCCCTCTGTCAGAATACAATAGCACAACAGGGAGGGTTTCCCCATCCACCGAGCTTGTGTGGATGGGGGAATCTGTTGGATTTTCTTTCTTTTTTTTTTTTTGATCAGCTGGCTGATCAAAAAAGATGATCCATTTATGGCCAGCTTTATACCTTTACTTTGCACTCTTCAAAAATACTGGTGAATTGCACAACATTTCTCAGTTTAAGGTTATTATCTGTTTATCAAAATATTGTGCCCCGGTAGTGGTTGCACTTTTTTCTTTTTATTGTATTATTCTGTTACCATCTCAAAGTACCAGTGATAGAAATAGTGATTTCAACAGTCTGAATAACTTTTAGGCCTCAGGTACACTGGACGTTTGTGGATGTTTTTACAGCTGCTGTTTTTGGCTTCAGATGTTTTTTTTTATACAGTCAATAAACTCTCCAGCATGTTACTCTATGTGTCCATGCATACATAGGCTGTTATCAACTGTTTTTGGCTGGGGCGTTTAGAGGCAATTTTCAGCAGTAAAAATGCTCTAACATCAAAAAACGCAGATAAGCGCAGATAAACGCTCAATAACGCGGCTCACCAGTGTTTAAAGCTGCAAAGCTTCTGGCCTTTTTATAATAACATTAGTATAATGTCCAGTGTGCATGAGGCCTTAATATTCATATATATATATATATATATATATATATATATATATATATATATATATATATTATTTATTTATTTTGCTTTTATTTGAATTAAACTGATTTCTTCAATTCTTCTTCTCTTGACAATATTTTCATTCATTCATCTAGATGACTTGTATGTGATACTATTGCAAAATACAGAGTAATAAGGAACTGCAGCTTTTCAGACCTTTTTCAGACCGATTTATATTGCTTCATACAGGAAACAATTTGTGAATTAGCATAAAGATCTGACCGTTGTGGTATACAATGCAATTGCAAACAAACTAAAATTATTTTCTAGTAACTTAAAGAGGAACTGCAGTCTCACATAATCTTCTATTAAAAACATCTTTGCTATTCTGAAGCTTCCCTCCAACCACTTTGCATAATATTTTATATATACTGTGATTGCCGAATATGCTGCAGAAGTCTCCCTCCACTGAGTCTGGCTGCATCCATTTTAACTGTGGGCAGCTGAAGCTGCTGCCTGTTCACTTCCTGGATTTACACAGAGGCACACCTCTAGCTCTGCAGCCCTGCAGCTCTCATTGGCCCTCTTATGACACACCCCCCTCACTAACTGGCAAAATCTCACGAGAATGAGAGAGAGCTGGGCATGATGTCATAAGCCTAGGCTTTTTACCAGACAAGAAACAGGAAGTGGGCTCTATAAAAGATATTTACTGGCAGAATAAAAAATGTTTTACTATCCAAAGTTAAAACAACAAGGGCAGAAGATTTAATAGATGGAAAGTTGAGAAAAATTACTGAAGGTCCGCTTTAATTTCTCCCAACTTTCTGAGATGAGAAAGAAGGACACCTTTTATCCAAAAGTACGTGGCCAAAGGACACACTTCTGTCACACCCCAAGTTAAATAGCACAGAAAGAATAAATACACAAAAACGGTTACAGCTAAAAGGGCTTTCTCCAACACTATTTTTCCCTTAGAAAAGTAGAAATACAATAATATAGTACAGGGATATGCAATTAGCGGACCTCCAGCTGTTGCAAAACTACAAGTCCCATCATGCCTCTGGGTGTCATGCTTGTGGCTGTCAGAGTCTTCCTATGCCTCATGGGACTTGTTGTTCTGCAACAGCTGGAGGTTCGCATATCCCTGATATAGAGGTTTGTTGAAACACTGAATGCACTAGAACACTTTTGATGGTTGAATATTTTTTTTTACAGAAGTCTATGGATAAGACCAAAAAAGAGGAACAACTTAGGAGGAAAGAGCGACAGAGGGATTTGGTTTGAAAAGAGGGACAGTGCCTCCAAATTAGGGGCAGTTGGGAGATATGCAAAGGGAAAAAAATGTAATAATTTCCCTTTGTATTAAGAATTCTGAATCTAAATATGACGCCGATTTAAGTTTTCGTTAAATTGAAAAAAATTTTTTTTTAAAAGTCCTAAAACTGCCCTGTAATATTTTTATTATATGAAAGTTATTTTTACCTCATTAAATCAAAATGATTATTATTATTTTTTCCCAATATATATGTTTTTATGCAAACGTTCAAATGCAAAAGAATCCTTGACAATTATTACAGATATAGACAGTCTACATTGTAAAATGTAGTCCATGGAATAGTTAAAAAAAAATACATTCTTTGCCTTGTAACACAACATTCCCCGTCTATTACCGAACTGGGATTTTGTGTTAAACTGCATTGATGAAAAGCATTTACATTACATTTTAGTTGTATACATTTGTAACAGATAGGTATATGGACTTTTAGTGTCCCTAGAGACAGTAAACCTAAAAAAAAACAAAAAAAAAACAGCAGCTTAGCTTATCTGCGGCATATACACATAATAGCTATCATTTAATATAAAGTATTTTTTGCTAGTAAGTATTAGTAAATGAATTAAAGAAATGACCAATGAGTAGTATAAAAAGAGATTTGCAACCTTTTTAAATATTATTGATATTATGACAGGATCCCTTGTGATACTTTGAAGGTTCTATAACTGATTAGTAAATATTAGGGTTCTGGAAGAAGATAAATATTGCTTTATCAGTTTAAATGATATTTTTAAAGTAGCCAAATCACATTTAAAATAATACTGTTTGACAGTATTTAAAAGCTGAATGTAAATAATTTATAAACTGCACTAGAACTTTTTGTATAAATACTTGTGCTAAGCATTAATTGAATAAATCAGGTCGAATAAATATTTTTATATATTTACAGAAGTGCATCACCAACGCTCTGCAAACTACAACAGAAAGAAGAAAAAAAATGAAGTGGTATTTTTAAATAATATTTTTAAAATAGCAATTCTGATATACCAAGCTATTCCATTTTATGGAAAATATTGTTGGCCTTATGAATTTTTATGTGATATACTTACTGCATAAAAGTATATTTTCCTAATGTCCATTTGACTTGTTTTGCTCCTGTATATTTTGAACAAAATAAAGAATTTAGAAAGAAAAAATAATAATAATAAATGTATTTTGTCTCACTAAAAATTGTATCTAAAAAATGCAAATACATAAAAGTTAAAATGCACATTAAGTAAATAGATACACATAGAAACATTTAACATTGTAATCTGACTTATTTCCTATGGATACAACACTTTACATAATGTATTACATTCATTTATGTAAATGCTTTTAGTCTTGTGAATTAGTACTTTAAAATCACCTACATTAAACTACATTACATTCACAAAACTATTGAAAATACATGCAAAAAAAGGAATGTGTTGTTGCATTTTATTGTAATATTAATATTCTTATTAATACTAATACTATATACTTAATGTATTTAAATTTCATGCTGTGTAACTCAGTATTAGCAAAATAATAGGTCATATATTAATTAAATGAGCTCATTGCTTTGACTGACTAATTCACAATTATAGTTTTACAGGATGAAAAAAAAAAGTTATTTTTTTTATTATTTTATTTATTATTTGATTATTTCAAACCAATGATTGATTAAACTACATAGCAGGCACTGGCAACAAATTGTACACATTAATGTGAGCACCAATGCTACATTGCAGGGCTATTTCCAGCTGTAATAAAGGAGAAGAAAGTACCATAAAGATTTATACGTTTTATAAAGCATTGCAAGTAATGTGCTTGTTTGCAAGAACATACCATTAATCATTAAATCATTTTGTGGCTTTTTAGATTTTTTTTTTTTTTATATATAATAAATCGTCCACTGCAAAAATAATTGGGAGTGTTTTAGTTCTACAGGGTTTTGGCATCGTACTTTCACTAGCTCTTCTTGGCTTTTTTTACATAGAGTGTACAGATAACAGCCCCTGTGTGTGGGATCCTTTCCGAATCTTCCTGCCAATCACTGGATCCTCCTCCTGCCCTCTCTGGCGTCTTCAGGCTTTCTTTCAAAAATCTCCTAATTTATCATGGAGCTGCACAGACACTGCTTGGACCACTGGGGTCTAGAAGCTGTCAGCGGAGGCACCTTATCTATCCAAAATGTTTAGCTAACCCTTTGTCATACAGGCCTCCGAACAATGGACCTGTAATCTGTGAAACAACATCAAATCCGAAAGCAATCACTTCAAGAGACTGTCTATATAGCCTTAACTTAAAAATTCTCCAATATAAACAAAAGGAACAGACTTTTCAGATGCTAAACAATAAATCTGGAGATAATCAATGTGAGCAATAGCATTTTGACCTCTCTAAATATATATTTGGCCAGAGTTACATGGCTTGATATTTGCCAGTTATGAGATCAAAGTATCATTTGCAACTATTATACTGTTAAAGGGTTAAAGGCCAATTTAATTAAAAAAAATATATATATATTTTTTCTTAATTTTTCTTGTTTGCTGGCAAGTTGAATTACAAGCTGGTATTTTAACCATTTTCCGACTGCAATATGTATATATATTGCAGTTTGCATGTGGTGTACTGGGATTATGGCCATAACCCCCCGTACCGATTTTTTTGCAGCCAGCGGCCGGCTTTCTCATTAAAGTGGAGTTCCACCCAAAAGTGCAACTTCCGCTAATTTTTCTGCTCTGCTCCTCCAGTACCACAATTGGTACCTTTCGGGGGGGGGGGGGGGGGGGGACAGGTATCCTGTTTCCACTTCCGGGAGTCCGGGTTGTGGCCGGTGACATCACCACGGAGCTCCCTCCTCCTCCTCCTCTCCCTGTCACCAGGCCAGTAGGAGAGAGGAGCTGAGCCTCGCGTATGTCCAGTAGGGTGCTCGGCGTGAAGCCGTAAGGCTACACTGCTGGGTACCCTTACTCGCAATGGTGGCAGCAGCACCCAACAGCTGATGGAAACATCAGCTTCAGTGCCAACATCACTGGACTCCAGGACAGGTAAGTGTCCTTTTGTTAAAAGCCAGCAGCTGCAGTATGTGTAGCTGCTGGCTTTTAATTTATTTATTTTTTTGGGCGGAACACCGCTTTAAACTGTTCCAAGTGGCTCGTGAGCCGCTGAAACGGTTTCTGAAGCAGCTTTTAAAGGTAAAAAAAGAGATTTGGGGACTTTTTGACCCCAGATCTCTCCATAAAGAGGACCTGTCATCCTCCTTATTCTATTACAAGGGATGGTTACATTCCTTGTAATAGGAATAACACTGATTAAAAAAGAAATAAATAAATAAAAGGGACAGTGTAAAAGAAAAAAAAAAGAAAAGAACAAGTAAAATAAATAAAAAAGTTAAATAAATAAAAAAGTAAAATAAATTAAATTTTTTTTTTTAAAGCTCCCCCATCCTGCCATGGTCGCAAGCAGAAGCAAACGCATTATTAAGTCGTGCATGCATATCTAAACTGTATTCACACCATACATGTGAGGTATCACCGCGAATGTTAGAGCAAGAGCCATAATTCTAGCCCTAGACCTCCTCTAGACCTCTAAAGATTTAACCTGTAAAGGTGCTTAAAGCGTCGCCTTTGAAGATTTTTAAGTACCATAGTTTGTCGCAATTTCACGAGCGTGCGCAATTTTAAATATAACATGTTAGATATCTATCTGGTGTCACGTCATCTTTCACATTAAACAAAAAATTGGGGTAAATATTGTGTTTTTTAAAATTTATTCAAGTGTATTTTTTCAGAAATGATTGTGTTTGCAAAACCACTGCCCAAATACTGTGTGACATAAAAAAAATAGAAGCAATCCCCATTTTATTTCCTAGGGTCTCTGCTTAAAAAAAATAAAAATAAAAATATATATATATATAATGTTTGGGGGTTATAAGTAATTTTCTAGCAAAAAATACTGATTTAAACTTGTAACAAAAAGTGGCAGAAAAAGCCTGGTTGACTTGGAGAAGCAAACAAAGGGATATTCTATCCAAAATTTCCCACTTTTGACCAATCAAATGTATGCAACAGCATTCTCCTATTCATGGGTATTACAAAGCCAAAGAATGTGGCATGCTCACCCGAAGTTTGCTACCCAATTTATAATAAATATAAATTATTAGATTATTAGATTATAATTACCGGTAATATTTATAATAAATATATGGAATGTCCACCTCCAAGAACGAGACACAGTAGGATGCCCACAGGCTGAACTATTTAATATACAACTAAGAAACGAATGAACTGCCAGATATTGTATCTTTTAGTGCACATTCTGCATGCTGAATCAGATTAATAAATTGCACAATGGTTTTTTAGAGCCTTCTATAAAGGATGTTATTTTGGGCTTCTTTTTTTTTTGTATTCCTGTTTTTCTACCTGTAAACTTGAAAACTCAATAAGCACTATTGAAACAGAACTGACAGATATTGAACAACTGATTCTCCAACAGGACTGTGCGCTGGATCACGTATATATATACATGATCCAGGTCTTGCAGGTAGGGAGCGCACAGCGTCTCACTCCCGCTGTGATCACACACAGTGGGAGCCTGATGATTCAGCAGAGAGTCAGAGCGGCGGCAAACAAGGCAGATCGCCGTTCTGTCAGTAGAGACAGCAAAGATCCTGTGTCTCTGCAAAGCAGGTACATGGATCCATGTCTTCTACCTAGTAAAAGCACCTCCCATAGTTCAGAGAGACACTGGTTAGGCACTTAACCCTTTTAATGCCCATGATGTTAACCCCTTCCCAGGAAGTGTCATTAGTACAGTGACATTCCATTTTTTTTTAACACTGATGACTTGAAATTGTCCGCCGCAAAATCACAGTCCCGCTATAAGTCGCTGATTGCCACCAGTACTAGTAAAGAAAGTAAAAAAATTAAAATAAATAACTTTTGTGCAAACTAATTAATATACACTTATTGGGATTTTTTTTTACCAAAAATATGTAGCAGAATACATATTGGCCTAAATATATGAAGAAATTTGTTTTTTTTTTTTAATTGGATATGTTTTATAGCAGAATGTAAAAAAATATTAAAACACATATAAAAACACAGTGGTGATCAAATACCACCAAAATAAAGCTTTATTCGTGGGAAAAAAAGTACATCAATTTTATTTGGATGCAGTGTCGCAAGACTGCGCAATTGTCAGTTAGTAGCAAGTAGTGCCGTAACTCAAAAAATGGCCTGATCATAAAGAGTGGTAAATCTTCTGGATTAAGGAGATTCCCCCTCTCTATTTGGCCTGTTTACCATTATCATTATTATCACCGAAAGTGAAAGTAAAAAAATCCCAAAATGTGGGTTATTACCAGAACGGGGATAGAGTAAAAATCTTCCAATGGGACGCTAGTTCTGGTGACAACTAGATATTTCCTCACTTTGGAGGAATTTCCTCATCCTTCCTGTTTTGGCAGGGGTCATAACCCTCCCTTACTATATCCAAAATGAAAATGAAAAAGTTGTACCTTTAGTTCTACTTTAAAACTAACTCCACTTTTGTTGAGACAAAAAAAACACTCCCCTCTGGGTGATCTATGTACAGTGCAACTGGTGCAGATTCCTACCTTTTGTTATTCTGAAGAAATCAATGTTTGTTCCTCTGTGCCCCTGTGCTAAGTGAGTCTAATGGGAGTGTTTTCTTAATTATCAATGCTGTGCAGCTGCAGGGCACTAATGAGGAAAGCTGCTGGGCCTGCATCCCTTTAGATGTGATTTCCTATTGGGAGTATAGCACCACAAATGAGATTTTTGTTGCGGGGATGCCAAAAATTTTATTTTCTATTTTTTTCCCAATGAAAGTGGAGTTTAAAGCAGGGATCTCAAACTGGCAGCTCTCCAACTGTTGCAAAACTATAAGTCCCATCATGCCTCTGCCTGTGAGAGTCAAGCTTGTAACTGTCAGCATTGCAAAGCCTCATGGGACTTGTAGTTTTGCAACAGCTGGAGGGCCGCCAGTTTAAGACCCCTGGTTTAAAGAATATATCCAAGCATTTCTTTGTTTTGGATAAAGTGAGGAATGGCTAGAACCCCTGTCAGGTCTCTGCTGCTATTCAGGGCTCTGTTTGGAAGATTTAGCTGCAAGTCTTGCTGACAACATTTTATTGCAGAGGAAGTGAGGGTAACTCTCCAACCCCAACAATGACAGAAAAAATGCATCATTTAGTAGAGCTAGAATGCCTGTCAGAATTGTATTTGGTGCTTTGTCCCTGTTGCAGATGTCCCTTCACTTCCTGTATGGCGAGGCCATTGTCTGCAGGACAGGAAGTGACACTAAATTTCTGTTACCGACCCCCGAACATCAGAAACATCCAGACAAGAGTTCCTATAATTTCGCAGAATATTAAAGAATGCTGAAAAACTTTAACCCCTTCAGCCCCAGTAGGATTTACCCCCTTCCTGACCAGAGCACTTTTTGCGATTCGGCACTGCGTCGCTTTAACTGACAATTGCGCGGTCGTGCGACGTTGCTCCCAAACAAAATTGACGTCCTTTTTTTTGTCACAAATAGAGCTTTCTTTTGGTGGTATTCGATCACTCACCTCTGCGTTTTTAATTTTTTGCGCTTTATACAAAAAAAAAGCAACATTTTAACCTCCCTGGCAGTATGATTATTTCAGATCTTAGGTGCTGAAAGCGGTACAATTATTTTGCATGAAAATTTGGCATTTTATATTGTAGTCCTGTAATTCTTAGGAATAACTCACTTAAATCTGTCCAAACCAGAGTCTAGCAGACATCCCGGGTATGATAAAGTTTGAAAAATGAAATCATAAATTATAATATAATAAATAACTATAAATAATTATACCAAATAATAATATAACAATAATAAAAAATATTCAATAATGTAATCAAATCAAAAACACTGAAATTTGCTCAGTTGCAGAATTGTCGCTGTCATTACTTTTCAATATTTGATGACGGATCTCCCCACAAATCGCTATCCCTCAATTCTGCGAGTGATTACAATTTATTATCGCTGTTTTCTAGCTGGTCTAAACACATTTTTGATGTAAAGGGACAGTTTTGGTTGCTATGGACAATCTCCAGTTTCCAGGCATAAAGAACAGTTTTTATAATATAAAACAGCATGCAGGACACTGGGCAGACCACTAGGGACAAAGGGGATGTGAAATAATTACATACAGCAATGTAATCTGTAAGATTACATTATACTGTATGTAATGTGTGTGTTTCACTTTTTGAATTTGGCGCCGTTCTCCGTCCCCATGCGTCGCAACACTCTCAGGGAATGGAGCCCGGCGATGTGATAGATCGAGCGGAGCATGGCTCGCTCGTACAGCGGTGGGACATCGCTGGATCCAGGGGACAAGGTAAGTAACCTCTTCCTGGATTCAGTGATGCGGTCCCGAGTCTGGCTGGTTACCGCTAATGGTACTAAATTTTCACCTCGAGCCAGACTCGGGAATACCTCCAGGGGGGTTAAAAAAAAAGCCATATTTTTTACATTTTGCTATAATAAACATCCCTAAAAAATATATTAAAAAAACTAACTTCTTTCTCAGTTTAGGCCGATATGTATTCTTCTACATATTTTTGATTATAAAAAATCACAATAATAAGCATATATTGATTGGTTTGCGCAAAAGTTATAGCGCCTACAAAATAGGGGATAGATTTATGGCATTTTTATTATTATATATAATTTTTTTTTTTTTAGTAATGGCGGCGAACTGCGATTTTTATCATGACTGCGACATTATGGCGGACACATCGGACACTTTTGACACTATTTTTGGATCATTGTAATTTATACAGCGATCAGTGCTAAAAAAAATGCACTGATTATTGCGTAAATGACACTGGCAGGGAAGGGGTTAACACTAGGGGGCGAGCAGGGGGTTAAGTGTGTCCTAGAGAGTGATTCTAACTGTAGGGTGGATGGACTCACTACAACATGACAGAGATCACTGCTCCCGATGACAGGGAGCAGTAGATCTCTGTCATGTTGCTAGGCAGATCAGGGAAATGCCTTGTTTACATTCTGGCGCTCAGTGACACGATCGCGGGCCCCCGGCGGACACAAGGCCGCGATTTAAAGGGGATGTACCTGTGCGCCTATTTGCCCCACTGTGTCATTGTGCCGTCGTACATCGTCGTGCGCTGGTCGGCTAGTGGTTAATAAAGCTAACATAAAATTTTCCAATGTGCTGTAAAATATGATGTTTTAGGTGTGCATCAGACATGAAAAAAAGCTTTGTCATTGGTAAGATGGACATAGCAAGGAGTCTAAAGCCGGGTACAGACATACCTAAAGCCAGCCGGTTTGGCAAGACACAGAGGGAGATATTCGGATATCAGCATCTCTTGTGTTGATGTGAGGATCTGTCAATTTTGTTTGTGATTTGGCCCCAAAGAATATGCAAACCACATCCAAAACGCAACCAAAGACGCATCAAAGTCGCACTACATTTTTGCGCTGCAAATTGCGTTAAAACTGCACCACAGCAGTATAAACGGAGCCTGCCCTGCCATAAGTGAGATTTTAGTTTTACCCTGATGATCTTTCTCTGCCCACATTTGTGTGCTCCAGCTCCTCCTGTTATATTTTCTATAATATAAAGTTAATTTAAAAAAATCCAGCAGGGATAGCGGGGGGGGGGGGGGGGGGGCACCATAATGGGCACAGCAGGTGTGTAGACCTGAAAACAGTGCAGATTCTACCCAAGAGCTATAAGAGAATTTTAGGCAGTCTGATTCTCCAACTTCTACCATAAACTGACTCTTCAAAGTAGAGGTGAACTCAAACTGCCTGATACTTATGCCCCATACACACGTTCCGATTATTGGACCACAAAAGTCGCTTTTGGACAGGTCGTTCGATAATCTGATCGTTAGTACGCAGCTTTCGACAGCCGATCACGACAATCCGTCCAACCAAATCTGAAGGGACAAACAGGAAAAACTTCGGTCGGATGACAGCCCATCGTACGACAATCGTGTAGTCAGTACAGTATGCGTCCGATAAAAGTCGTTCGACAAACACCACGCATGATCGGAAACACAAAAATAAACCAGAAGGACACACAGGTCACACATATTTGACATAATTTAAAATACGTAGCTACGCACAACGGAAGATTTTTCCAGAATCGTACAACAAAAATCTTACACACATTTTGCACTGTTGTATTCGATCTTAGTTGTATGCAACAAAATGTGAACGATCTGTCTTACGATAATCGGAATGTGGGTACGGGGCATTCGTTTGCATGTACTTTACAATTAAGAATTCTGTGTATTTGAACATGTTTTTTCAGGTCATGATAACTGACTTACGTACTGTAACTAAAGCCATTGTGAGGTCAGATGCATTCTGCACACAGATGACCTTGTGGTGACTTCCAGTGCCACCATAGAGGATGTAATCACTTGAACATCTAGTGCACTTCTAAGCTGCCAATCTCATTGAAATGTCAATTTCCTTAAGTAAACATTTCTAAACAATATAATGCTGTACGTTGACTGTAGCTAAAACAGAATTTCCTATTAGGAGAGGGTAGCCATGTCCTGAGGCAGATACAAATATAAACCAGGAATTACAAAAATCATTTAGCAATTTATAGCGATCTTAGCACGATGTGAGTCTAGAAATGATCTGGGTTAATGACATCACACTGACTGTCATACTGAATATTTAGTGATATTTCACATTGATCATATAATACTGCTCTTTCAGTACAGGTCTATCAGTGTACTGATAATAATAGCGCGGATGATTTACTTAGGCTGGCCACACATGGTGCAAATTTCTTTCTGCAATCACGGGTTGCAGAAAATAAATTTGCACAATTCCCCATCAACACAGTGATTATAATCCCTCCTGCTGAGCTATTGTCTGCTCCTGGCGTGGGGACAGTGATTATCGCTAGCAGCTATAGCAGCCGCTAGAGATAGTCGCAAGAGAATCTGGCAGGGTGGTTGTACCCAAGTTGATTGATCGATCAACCCAGCACATTCAGCCTGCCCATTAACGGTTCGAATCTCAGCCGGTTCCTGCTCAACTGGCTGAGATTCGAACCATGTATGGCATGCCTAAAACTGGGGAGTGCAAAATCTGGTGCAGCTGTGCATGGTAGCCAATCAGCTTTTAACTTCAACTTGTTCAATTAAACTTTGGCAATACAATCTAGAAGCTGATTGGTTTCTAAGCAAAGTTGCACCAGATTTTGCACTCTCCATTTATAGTAAACCACCCCCACAGTCTCTAGATTTTAGCATGGGGATATCAGTACAGGCATATCCCACTTTTAAGTACACAATGCAGTTTATTTACTAAAGCTGGAAAGTGCAAAATCAGGCTCAGTTCTGCATAGAAGCCAATGAGCTTCAGGTTTTATTACCAAAGCTTAAAGAGGAAGTAAACTCTGATGGGTTTACTTCCTCTTTCATTCCCTGCAAAGGCAAAGCATAATGGACTACTATGCATCGCATAGTAGCCCATTATGTGTCACTTACCTGACACAGGAGCCAGCGAAGTCACCGCTGTCCCTGTAGTCCGGCGCATCCATCTTCTCGGTGGGTCTCGCAGCTCCGTCGCTGTCATTCGGCAAAACCGCAATGACCTCACTCCCGCGCATGCGCACGGGAGCCGAGACGGGCGGGATTGCGCGTCATCTTTGTTATCGAGGATGCCACGCTCAGTGCGCCTACGCGCCATTGTCTACGGCACATGCGCCGTAGACAGCGGTGCCCGTCTTCGGGCAAATATCTCCTTAACCGTTTAGGTTTGGGAGATATTTGTTTGGACCTACAGGTAGCCTTAATCTAGGCTTACCTGTAGGTCAAAGTGGTTTGTAAGGGTTTACAACCACTTTAATTGAACAAGCTGGGGTTAGAAGCTCATTGGTTTCTATGCAGAAGTGACCCTGATTTTTCACTTTCCAGCTTTAGTAAATAAATCGCATTGTGTACTTAAAAGTGGGGTATGCCTGTACTAGTTTCCACCATGTAATGTAACCAATACATGTACATGAGATCAATGAAATTTTATTGTTCATATGTAAAAGGCTCAATGTAAGGCCCAAAATTTGATATTTTTATTTTAAAACAGCTGTGGTTACATTACTTACCTCCTCTCCGGTGCTGTCCCCCACAGTATATCCTTCCTGCCACTACATGTCTTAGGCAGGAAGACTGAAGCCATTCTGTAAGTGTAAGTCATCATGGACTGGCCTGCCCATGGATGCAACACCAACACCACAACGCCCTGCATTACCATGGTGCAAAAAGCAGGGCTGATGTCACCACATCAGTGCCACTTTCTGCATCATTGAAGATCATCCACAGTCAGAGAATATTGAAATATAAAAAAAAAGACTTGCTGGGTGGCTGAGCACAAAGGGGAAGACCAAAGCTGGGCTTTTACTCATAACCACCAACACAGCCATAATCCCCGTCCTCCAGCCCAACCCCTGAACCCAATCCCTAGCCATTACTCTGAACCCCTACCATTTACACAACCCTAACCCTAGAACCTACCCCAGAAGAATAAAATAAAAAAATTAATGAACTGTAAAATTATATATTGGTTAAGGGGTTTTGTTGCTCAGAACACAATCTACTTCTAAAGGCGGCCAGAGGTGAGCGGAAATTCGGCTGGTTCGGCAGGAACCAGCTGAATTTGAACTGTCTATGGGCAGGCTGGTTGTACTGAAGTCAATCCGTTGAGCGACTTCAGTACAACCAGCCTCTTGGGTTTTCTTCGCCAAATCACTGCCTGCAGCTATAGCCACGAGCAGTGATCATTGTATTCTGCTCGGTTCTGCGCTGCTCAGTGGTAGAAGACAATGGCAATGCAGGAGGGATTTCTTCCATCAACAAAGACTTTTGTTGTTGGGGATCAATAATGAAGAAATGGCCTTACTCTGTACTGGATCAAAATTCTTTTTCATTCAGACAGACCAAGTGTTGACAAAATACAGAAAGCTGGTAGGTGCATTTCACACACTCCAAGTGCCGCTTAATCATTACCAGTGCCGGCTACCAGCTTTCTGTCTTTTGTCAACACTTGGGATGTTCTGAATAAAAAATAATTTTGAATCCAGTACGGAGTGCGGAAATTTCTTCATTATTGATTGCATGCGGAGGCGAGCCGAGGCAGGCACCTTGTCTTGATCATCAGGCATCTAATCTCACCTGGAGCAGCGAGTTTTTCTTGTTGGACATTGGGGGGTATTTTACGAAAAGCAAATCCACTTTGCACTACAAGGTGCACTGCAAGGGCACTCGGAAGTGCCATGTCCGTAAATCTAAGCCCTTGTACACACGGTCGGAAATTCTGACAACAAAATCCGTCGGATTTTGTCCGATGGATTTTGTCCGAAACGTGTGTTGCATACACACGGTCGGACAAAGTTGTCGGAAATTCTGATCGTTCAGAACGTGGTGACGTTATTTTGTTACGACAGGACTACGTTTCAGGCTAGTAGTCAATAGCTTTGGTTTAGGAATTTGATCTGAGCATGCGTGGCACTTTGTCCGATCGGAATTCTCTACAAACGATCAGACAAAGTCCCATCGGACCAGTTATCAGAAAATTTTATAGCCCAAGCTCTAAAACTTTGTCGGTCGGATATTCCGACGGAAACAGTCTGATGGAGCCCACACACGGTCGGATTATCCGACAACACGGTCCGATCTGACATTTTCCATCGGAATGTCCGACCGTGTGTACAAGGGCTAAGGGGTAGATCTGAAATGAGGGGAAGCTCTGCTGATTTTATCATCCAATCATGTGCAAGCTAAACATGCTGTTTTTTTATTTTCCTCGCACGTCCCCCTCGGATCTACAGCGACTGCACTTTTAAGTGCACTGTAGTGCAACGTGGATTTTCCTTTCGTAAATAACCCTCATTGTGTTGTTGGGGAATGGAAGGTTGAAGGACAGAAAATGACATAATGTATGGCCTGCCTTACACAGGCCATAAACCCAACACAGATATTATATTGCATAGTTTGCGCTAAAACATTAATGGAATAAAACATAATTTTATGTCATAATATACTGATGACAGAAAGCATGTCATTAACAAATAATATCTGTTAAGTAATCATGCTGAAAAAAAATGTGCTGAAATGGCCAATGGGAATGCAAAAGATACCATGTGGGAATATCTGCAAACATTCTACTCTACATGCTACAGCCTACAACAAGAATATAAAACAAATAAAATGTCTATAGCTTGAGTAAAGAGGGAAGTTGTATTTTGCAGAGTTGCAGAAAAGAGCTATTAGTGGTAGACTGGAAGGTGATAGGATAGGGGACAAGACCCCAAGACAGGGAAGTCCTGTGTCCTTGTGACCTACACTTTTCAGGACAATCCGAAACTCCCACTGTGTCTCCACTGGAGTGGATGCCGCTGGGACTGTGCTGGTTATAAACTCATTAAGTTAATGTGTTGAAACAATCAGGGCTTAATTGAGGTCTGAGACACTTAACACAACACACTAATGACTCTGGGGTGGATGCCAGGAAAACTTTCTGTGTGTCTTTCCAGAAGCTCAGGGTAAGAATGACAGTCCCCCATAATGGAATGCATACAGTTAAATTTAAATATGACCGGCTAAATATAAAAAAAAAATATATATATCAGAATTTAATATTTAGAGCAATTTACTATATACGCAACCATCCAGCATCATCCTGCTCAATTGAATTGCTGCTGTGAAAGATATCAAACAAAGCCCTTATATAGCAATTTTTTTATTTTATTTATATGGAGTGGCAATATTGGAGCATAATTGGACAGGCTCTATCTAGAATGTATAGCAATTTATAAAGCTGACTTTTTCTGACGGGAAATGCTCGATGACAGGCTGTTGCCGGTAAATCCAACCGTGTGTATGCTCCATCGGACAATTGTTGTCGGACTTTCCACCAACAAATGTTGGCTAGCAGGTTTTCAAATTTTTCAGCGGACAAGTGCGAAATGAAAAGTGCGGAATGAAAAGCACGTAAATCAACACTCACCAAACTCCTACACACAAAATTAGCAGAATCCACCCAAAGGGTGGCGATAAAGAGCTGAAAAACAACGTTCGTAATTGTTGGCCAAGGCATAGTTTGGGCTAACACCCTTCTACAAAAGTCCATGGTTTTGTTGGCCAACAACCCGAGCGCGTGTACGAGGCTTTAATTGATCTGATTAGGTCCAGAATACTGCTTGATAAATATGCATTGAATGAGCCAATAATACCTTTCATTTTTGCTGCAGGATTAGAATAAAAATTTAGTATTATAGATTTGGAAATGATCTTATTTATTGGAATAGATAAAAAAATAAACGAAGAGGACCTAAACTGTGGAGGCTGTGCCCAATTAAAAGGCAAGCAGAAGAACTAGTCACCAGCAGGCATGAGCTTGGTTTGTTCTGAACCCATAGGGAAGCTGTCATACCGGCTCCACAGCTGCGTATACACAAAGGGGCAGGAATGCTCATAACATCATTGACCTAATATGGCCATATTGGCAGCACTCACAGCTTCCTTTTGTGTTAGTGGAACATGGGCTCAGACTCAATCCAAACTCATTCCTAGTCACCAGTATTGCCTATAGACTCATTGCAGCTTGTCTTCCTCACGTTACTGACTTGCCATGTTCTCCACTGTTCTCCACTGTGTCTGTGTGTGGAGGTGGCCATCTTGATAGAGGAAGGGATTTGCTTCCTCGTGTCAGAACTGATGACAGGTGGGGAAGCAGCAGAGGCTCAAAGCAGGGAGATTCTTGCTCTGTTCTGACAGTTTCCTCTCCAGTAAGGAGAACATTGAGCAGAACAATCCCATTTTAAATTTAGGTGCAGCAGTGCTTTAGATACTCCCTCGCTGCAAAAATAGATCTACGAAGCTTTAGGACAGGAGTGTTTTGTTTTGGCACGTGAATCCTTCATTAACATTTTAGATGTTCCCTATGAGACATCTTCAATTGTATCTAAACCCAAGAATTGAAATGTTAGATATTGCATCCAGGTGAATGCATTTGTTCTCTATTTCCAGGCTATTTTCTCCTGGTGATCCTGCCACAATTCCTATCCTACAGTGACAAACTTGTCCCACTATACTAGTTTGAGCCACTCCTTTGTTGCAATGGCCGTTCTTTGGGTCATTGTCATGGCTGGAATACCCATCCAATACCCAATTTCAATGCCCTGGCTGAGGGAAGGAGTTTCTCACCCCTAGATTTGATGGTACACTGCCCCGTCCATCGTCCCTTTGATGAGGTGAAGTTGTCCTGACCCCTTAGCAGAAAACACCCCCAAAGCATAATGTTTCCACCTCTATGTTTGATGGTGAGGATGGTGTTCTTGGGGTCATAGGCAGTATTCCTCCTCCTCCAAACACGGCGAGTTGATGCAAAGAGCTTTATTTTGGTCTCATCTGACCACAACACTTTCACCCAATTCCCCTCTAAATCATTCAGATGTTCATTAGCAAACTTCAGACGGACCTGTACATGTGCTTTCTTGAGCAGGGGGACCTTGTGGGCGCAGCAAGATTTCAGTCCTTCACGGCGTAGTGTGTTAGCAATTGTTTTCTTGGTGACTATGGTCCCAGCTGCCTTTACATCATTGACAAGATTCTCCCGTATAGTTCTGGGCTCATTCCTCACTGTTCTCATGATCACTGAAACTCCACGAGATGGAGATCTTCGATGGAGCCCAGACTGAGGGAGAATAATCACACGACTGTTGTCACCCTCTCACCAAGCGTGGTCTTGTAGCACATTCCAGCCTTGTGCAGTCTACAATCTTGTCCCCGACATCCTTGGACAGCTCTTTGGTCTTGGCCATGGTGGAGAGATTGGAATTTGATTGATTGTTTCTGTGGAAAGGTGTCTTTAATACAGGTAACACGCTGAGATTAGGAGCACTTCCTTTAAGAGAGTGCTCCTAATCTCAGCTCGTTACCTGTATAGAAGACACCTGGGAGACAGAAATCTTGCTGATTGATAAGGGATCAAAAACGTATTTCACTTATTAAAATGCAAATCGATTTATAACTTTTTTGAAATGCGTTTTTCTGGATATTTTTGTTGTTATTCTGTCTCTCACTGTAAAAATAAACCTACCATTAAAATGATAGACTGATCATTTCTCTGTGGGCAAACGTACAAAATCAGCAGGGGTATCAAATACCTTTTTCCCTTTTACATGTATGATGATACAGGAGAGTGGCTATCCTGATGTCTCTTCTATTACTGAATATTGAATTTTGTCCAGCTGTTGTACTGTCTTAAAACGCTCGAGGTAGCTGTGAGTTTTAGGCTTGGTATGTTTCAGATCTTTCAAAGCTATTTGACCTGCCTTGACCCTGTTTCCAAAGTTTCCAAATATCTTCACATATTACACAACTAAGTAAAGAATTATGGGGATAATATTTTCCGTACATACATTTGATGCATTTTTTTGGGGGGGTGGGGTGTCATATTTATCAACATCTCTTAAAGCTTGTTTATATACATATTTTACCAGTTGAAACATTGCATGTGAGAAGGCAATAAAGATATCTAAATATTTGGTTTTATTGGGTATCCATTAACATTATAATAATCTTCACTAGATCCCAGAAGTTTGTTATGTAGAGGAAGAGGATGAAAGGAACTGAACTCCGAAAAAGGCAGACAGAGGAGGCAAAGCCTAGTACAAACGATCAGAAAATCGGATGAAAAATACACTTTTGAAACGATCGTACGATAATCTGATTGTTAGTACAGAGCTTTTCGAGAGACGACCACAACAATTCATGCGAAATTATCTGAAGGGACGAACACGAAAATTTTCATTCTACGATACCAGAATTTACGATATTCATTCAATCCATACATTATTTGTCCTAAAAAAATCAGAAGACCACGAATGCTTAGAAGCGGACAGAATACATAACAATACAATACAACACATCACATCACGTCTGAAGTTTTATTCTGTCATACGAGAATGTTTGTCATTTAAGTAACCTGTTCATTTTTGATATGAGATTAGCATGCAAAAAAAAAGCTGAAGACCATTCGTTGTGTATGAGGCTTAAAAGGGGTTGTAAAGGCAGAAGGCTTTTTATCTTAAAAAAACCCTTTGTATGCAGCCGCCCCCAGCTCTCCCTAATACATACCTGAGCCCTTCTCTATCCAGAGATGTTGCAGGAGTGCTTCTGCTGTCCGGGACTCTCCCTCCTGATTGGCTGAGACACAGCAGTGGCGCCATTGGTTTGTGCGGCTGTCAATTAAAGTCAGTTAGCCATTCAGGAGAGAGAGGGGGTGGGGCAGACCACGGTCAGGGCCAGATTAATGTAGGGGCTATTGGAGCTGCAGCTCAAGGCCCCTACCTTAATATAGGCCCAGCAGGGACGGACTGACCATTTGGATACTGCACTGCATGAGACGCTCCTTGTACCTCCTGTAGCATGGGGAATCTGAAGGTCGGGGGTGATCGGTGCTGCGGGCTATCACAAGCACTATCACCATGACAGCCTGCCTCTATGGCTCTCCATGAAGCAGCTGAAAGCCACTTCACCTCCTCTAGAGGGAGATCGGTGCTTGTAATTGCGCCCCCCCCCCCCCACACTGATCACCCCAGACTGTCCATTAGATTCCCCCTGCTAATAATAAATGAAGAAAATAATAAAAAAATTAAAATTTTATAAATAATTAAAAAATATGAATGGCTCATTCACATGGGTTCTCTTGCACATACAGTGTGAATGAGTGGTTTGTTTAAATTATTTAATTTTCTTTAACAAAAAAAAAAAATTCATTTTATTTATTTCCATAAAAGGGCCCATCAAAATCCTTAGCACCAGGCCCATGATACTCTTAATCCGGCCCTGACCGCGGCTCAATGTCTGAATGGATACACAGAGCTGCAGCTCAGATCGGGTGCCACCATAGCAAGCTGATTGCTGTGGGCGCACTCAGCAGGAGGGAGGGGCCAAGCCAGCGAGGGACCCGAGAAGAGAAGGATCTGGGCTGCTCTGTGCAAAACCACTGCACAGAGGAGGTATGTATAACATGCTTATTACTTTTAAAGAAAAAAAAACAAGACTTTTCAATCACTTTAAGGGTAGTATTGCCTGAGCTCTTCTTGCAGTTGATCTTTCCCCCATTAGGGACTTTCCATGCCTCGTTCTGCACAGTGTCTCTGTGCGGAGGCGGCCATCTTGTTAAAGGCAGGGTTTTACTTTCTTATATCAGAACTTCCAGCAAGTAGAGCCATGAGCAGCACAGTAGTCACCAAATCTCACTTCATATATCCTGAGACTAGCAGTTAGAGGAAGAAGTGCCTTAGGCTAGCCATACATTAGTACAATTTTGTTCTGAATTTTTTATTTAAGAACATTCGTTCAATTTTGTAATCGCTCGTAGGGTCCAATCGACGTTCGTCAACTGCAGTGACAAGAAAATTCAAAGAAGCTGGATGTAAATTTTTTCTCAAACAAATGTTTTCTCCAAGAAAATCCATTCATTCCAAAATTGTTTTTTAAAAGCAAATGAAAATTGGAAGTACTTTCGAGCAACATTCATCAAGCCATTGAATGAATCGAGAATGTTTGAACGAATGTTTGTATGACTGTTCCTTTGAAAATCTACTAGTGTATGGCCAGCTTTAGATCTCACACTGCAGATACGAGGCTGAAGCACAAGAGTACCTTGGTACCCTCGCATATGAAAAGGTTTACTGCTAGAAGAAATTTAAGGCAAAAAAGGAAATTTTTCAGGGTACTGCTTGGGCATAAATAACATTATTAAAGATTATATAAACCTAACATGTCATATTCCTGATATGTGCCTGCTGTACCATGTACTTGTATGGTAAAGTATCCTGTTCTCTTTGTATTGCTTCTTTTTTGTGTGAAATTCCTGGGGCTCCTGCCAGTCCCTCTGCTTTCCTAATAAAAACTGACCACACTAAGCATGAAAGCACTGCATGGTCTAGCTGTGCTAAGAACTCATCGTTCCCTCCTCCAATGATCAGACTTGTCCTGACACACTCTCCTCCCTGCACAGCCATTCACTGGGAAGAACAGTATTCTGCTATTTCTCCTCCCCCAGCTATTTGAAGTCCTGATGTAACAGAGGGTATGTGATCACTTATAAAAAAAGGGGAAAGGGGTATTTACATATTTTTTTTCATTTTATGAATACGCAAATGTTTTGCCTTTTATTTCTATTTTAAACTGAATGTGTTGTTTTACTAGGTGAGGGTTTACATATACTTTAAATGTTTCCTAAAAAATAGCACATCTTCACTTTTTGAGCTAAGTTTAAAGTCCAACAGCTGCCAAAACTTTTTTCATTGTTTTAAGTAGCAAAGAGTTAGATTTGTTTGAAACACTGTCTGTGTCCCCATAGAGAAAATCGGACAGATTTCCTGTCCAGACACCTGTCTTCCAGGCATGAAGTGGGGAAAACTCCCTCATAAGCAAATGGGTACCAATTAAATCCCATCAGATCTTAATATCTTGGTATGTTCAAATGTTTTAATACCAGTACATACAACATTTTTTCTTTGCTTCCCTGCCTCATGGGTTCTGCCCTCAGGAGCAAAGAAATCCTGACACTCTTGGCATAGCGGAGCAAGAGATTCACCCCATGTCCCATTGCCCTTTCACAGGTGGCGGCTGCTCAATATTTTAGGAATGCGGCAAACCTGCCCCCCCTCACTCGCACAACCGCCACCCCCTCCCCCTCCACGGGAGACATACGGGAAGGCGGCGATCAGACGTGAAGGCTGAAATCGGATGGGAAGGTGGCGATCAGTCCGGCCTTACCTTAGGAAACTGCTATTCGCTCCAGGCCGAAAAGGCGTTGATCTCATCCAGAACAGGAAGTGGGTTCTGAGTCCCGATTGGCCAAGAGTCCTAGGTCTCAGGACCAACTTCTTGAATTGTCGGGATGAGAAGCAGGAAGACACTAGTGAATATTAATTTGCTAATGTCACACAAGTGGGTTGGCTCGGGGCGCAGAGCAGTGCGCACTAAGCCCACCCTTTTTTTAAGCCAATTAGAGCCTCAGTCTCTAATCACGTGCTTAAAAACAAATGAAATGTTGAAATCCATGCGTCTGGCGCCCTACATGGAGATTAGGGGCCAGGTGCATGGATTAAAGGGGAAGCAAAACTGTGCCCTAATGCCTTTTACGTGGAGATAGGGACACAATCAGACCTATACAAGACTGAAACTGGGCTTAGATGGGGTTGTCTTTCCTTGCTTGTGACAGCTGAATGGAGTGGCAAGGGAAAATCAAGGTTAGCATAATCTGATGGGGGGGGGGGGTCATTCAAGTGAACGTGGTGTTCTACCTGTGTCAGGGTTCAGCGAATCTGCCTGGGTTTGGTTTTTGAACAATTTCACAAATCTTGCTTGAGTTTCCCAATTGAACTTTATGGAGGTCAGTCATGTTATTCAATTCTGGCAATTTGCAGGGCTAATAATAAAACTACTGGCAAACAAAAGGCATGGGAAACAAGACACTGACATGAAGGATTTGCCAATGCCAAATTTAGAGATAAATAAATAAAAAAACAAAACAAAAAAATATATATTTGTCTTTCCCTGTACAGAAATGTCAGTGCTGCCTTAGCCCTTGTACACACGGTCAGACATTCGGACAACAAAATCCGTCTGATTTTGTCTGACGGATTTTGTCCGAAACTGGTGTTGCATACACACGGTCGGACAAAGTTGTCGGAAAATTTGATCGTTCGTAACGTGATGACGTAATTTAGTTACAACGGGACTACGTTCAGGCTAGTAGCCAATAGCTTTGGTCTAGGAATTTGATCTGAGCATTCGTGGCACTTTGTCCGATCGGAATTCTCTACAAACGATCGGACAAAGTCCGATCGGATCATGTTGTCAGAAAATTTTGTAGCCCAGCTCTAAAACTTTGTCGGTCGGATATTCAGATGGAAGCAGTCCGATGGAGCCCACACACGGTTGGATTATCGGACAACACGGTCCGATCGGACATTTTCCATCGGAATGTCTGACCGTGTGTACAAGGGCTAACAGTTCCAAAACACATGCCGTGGCTGGGTTATTCATTGTTTCCAATAACTGTCTCTTATGGCTCAGTTTACTAGTGGCAAAGGCTATTGTGCTACATTGTTGGCTGTTCCTTTTCTTTAGGATGGTGTACCTGCAAAGTTTACCAAAAGCTTGTGATTCATGAACTTCACAAATCCCAGGTATTCACCACAAACTTGTAGTAATAGTGAACCTGAACCTCATCCCTCAAGGCCAATCAAACCCTTATTTAAACAAAACTGAAAAAATATTTACACATGTACTTTTTAGCCATGACCAAACCCTTAAATACCCTGAACTACATGAGTGTAGTACCAAGCATTATTGATTCCTGATAGCTCCATCCTTACAGAGGCCTGAAAATCTTTACTGTCTAATGCAGCTTAGTGTAGGTATGTTGTGGGATAATAAATAACCAATTCCTCTCCATTCCTCCCAAGACCTCCTGCTCTCTAGCTCCCTCATCATTTCCTCCCATGTTTGCCTCCAGAACTTCTCCAAAGCCTCTTTCATCCTCTGGAACTCCTTACCCCAATCTGTCCAACTATCTCCTGCTCTAGTCACTTTTAGGCAATCCCTGAAAACCCTTCTCCTCAGAGAAGCCTATCCTACCTCCACCCACAGTGCTGTGAAAAAGTATTTGCCCCCTTCCTAATATATATATTTTTTTGTTACACTTAAATGATTCAGATTATCAAACAAATTTTAATATTACACAAAAATAACCAGAGTAAATACAAAATGCAGTTTCTTAAATGACGATTTAATTTTTAAAGGAAAAAAAGCTGTCCAAACCTGCCTGGCCCCTGTGAAAAAGTAATTTCCACCTAAACCTATAACTAGTAAGCCATCCTTGGCCGCACAACTGCCATCAAGCATTTGCGATAACTGGCAATGAGTCTTTCACATCGCCGTGGAGCAATTTTGCCCCACTCTTCCTTTGCAGAATTGTTTTATTTCAGCCCAATTGGAGGGTTTTCGAGCATGTTTAAAGTCACGCCACAGCATCTCAATCGTATTTAAGTCTAGACTTTGACTAGGCCACTCTAAATCCTAAAATTTTGCTTCCTGTTTTTTGTTTTTTAACTATTCAGAGGTGAACTTGCTGGTGTGTTTCGGATCATTGTCCTGCTGCATAACCCAAGTGCACTTGAGCTTGAGGTCACAAACTGATGGCTGGACAATCTCCCTTCAGGATTTTCTGGAAGAACGCAGAATTCATGGTTCCATCATTTATGGCAAGTCGTCCAGGTCCTGAAGCTGCAAAGCAGTCCCACCATGTTTGACTGTTGGTATGATCTTCTTTTTTATGAAATGCTGTGTTAGTTTTATGCTAGATTTAATGGGACGCACACCTTCCAAAAAGTTCAGCTTTTGTCTCATCAGTCCACAGAATATTTGCCCAAAAGTCTTAGGGATAATCAAGATGTTTTTTGGCAAATGTGAGATGAGCCTTTTTGTTCTTTTTGTGCAGCGTGGCTTTCATCCTGGCCCACTCTCCCATGGATGCCATTTTTGCTACTCTCGGGGGAGGTTCACCACTGTTCCAAGTGTTCTCCATTTGTGGAAAATGGCTCTCACCGTGGTTTGCTGGAGTCCCAGAGCCTTAGAAATGGCGTTGTAGCCCTTTCCAGATTGGTAATAACTGATAATTACTTTGTTACTCATCTGTTCTTGAATTACTTTAGATCGCAGTATGATGTGTTGCTTTATTGAGGATTTTTTTTTAGTGTGCGTCACTTTGTCAGACAGCTTCTATTTTAGTCATTTCTTGATTTCACCGTTCTGGCAGTAATCAGGCCTGGGTGTGGCAAGTGAAATTAAGCCTTCGTTCACACTGAACACGGCTTTGAAATTGTGCAAGTTCATCTGAATTTGCACGATTTCAAAGCCGCATTTCAGTCCGACTTCAGGGGCTACTTGAAAGACATCTGCACAGATGTCTATTGAACTCGCCCCCGAAGTCGCGAAAAGTAGTGCAGGAACTACATTTGGAAATCGGTGTGGCGCCGCAAAGTCAGGACGCTCCTATTTCTGGCAACATGTGAACATGGGCTTAACTCCGCTTATTTACAGTTCATTCACAATTTAGCAAAGGAGGGGGGGGGGGGGGGGGCGCAATCGCTTTTTCACATAGGGCCAGGCTTTTTTTCCCTTAATAAATGAAATCATAATTTAAAAACTGCATTTTATATTTACTGGGGCTATCTTTCTGTGATATTTACATTTGTTTGATGAGCTGAATAATTTAAGTGTGAGAAATATGCAAAAAAAATAAAAAATTAGGAAGAGGGTAAATAATTTTGTTCAAAACTTTTATTTTCTTCATCAGCTCATCCCCCACAGTTATTACCTTTTTATCACAAGCCCCCCCCCCCCCCCCCCCTTCAGATTGTAAGCTCTCATGAGCAAGGGCCATCCTTGTATTTTAACTGTCTACTTTCATTTTTTTAAAGCGCTGCGCAAACTGTTGGCACTATATAAATCCTGTATAAAAATAATAATATATTCAGCCTGGTCTGTGCTAACAGCTATCTTCCACATCACAGAAAACTCGGTAATGTCCTAGTAAAGAACAAAGCAAACACTTGGGGGTTTATTAATGAAACCTCACTAAGACCAGACTGCACTTTGGTTTACTGGCAGCTATTGCTATTTCGTTAACAAAACCTTTGATCTCTGCCATACTCTGTATTGGGGTAATAATACAGATGCTCACAGAAAAGTCTGTTAAACTTTTATGCCCTTCTGGTTAACCTTTACATTACTGTGAACGCTGCAATTTAGTTACATCATGAATAAAATATCTAATTTTACTATTAAAATGTCCATAATTCAGTTTGTTTTTTTACAATCAATTTATTGTAACATTTTAAGAATGTTGTGCATTTAGACGCATTTGCACAGCATTAGAGCACTTTCCTTTTGTTTTAGCGCAAAAAATACTGCAAGTAGAGAAAAAAAGCTGTTGATCTGCCAGAAATCCACTGAGCTGCTAACAATCTGAGCAGGAAACACAGTGGGGGTTATTTACTTGTAGCGCCGGTACTCCTAACAGGTACACGCTATGTGGTAAATTTAGTTTTTGCCAAAAACTGTAATGAGTTTTGGGGCTAATTCTGCTAAATTGTGCTTTGGCATCAGTTTGGCTGGGCTGTATAGAAGTTCTGCCTGGTCATAGGTGGTTTTTACACTTGTGGGAGGCTGGAGAACACAGTCTGGTTGGATGCATTGAGTACCAATCTCTATCTAGGAACCAATCAGTGGGAGTTTGTCTCATTGCGTAATCTGGGAAGGGGTACTTAAGGTGCCAAAGTCCCGTTGTTCGGGGTTCCGGTCCAGAAGCTGTTGCTGACTCCGTGGTCCTGGTCCACCTTAGAAGCCCCCAGGTGCCCTCATGGCCTGGGGTGCAGATCCATCCATTTCCAAGCCTCAGAACTGGCTAGTTCGAGGAGCAGTAACTGGAAGGAGGATTCTAAGGTGTACCGGTGATGTCTCGGGTTTTGGAGAGGCCCAGCAACTTTACACGCAACCAAGGGAGGACTGTTCGGTAGGAGAGCCACGCACAAGGCTGGCTGCTCAGTAAGAGCCGGGAAGCAGAGCTGCCATGGACATTGATTGAATGCACAATTCTCACGGTATCGCCAGACCGGCTGAAAGATTCTGGTACAGTAAGAAAAGTTCCTACTTCTATCCTTCCGATTGTAACTAAGTTTCCAAGTTTCCAGCCAAGTCTGTGTGAGAGACTTTGAAAATCTACAATTACCTGTTGGCTGCTAAACCCAAAACATAAGGATTTATCCAACAGTTAAAGAGTCCAGTTGCGAGCGGCTGTTCCCTGGACTGTGTACATAGAGAGAGACTTTTATTGAAGTCAACAGTTCCAAGCACCTGAGCTAAACTCTACCCTGATACCCTCTATTCCCAACTTAGAGACTGAGTTTGTTCAATTGTTTTATGCAAAATAAAAATCCTAACAAGGAATTCAAGTGTTGATCTCTACAGTTACTGGGTTATCAACCCTGGGAACCCCTAGACAAGGACAATGAGTAGGAGCCAGAGGAGGTAATCGGTAAGCCCAGAAAAATTCAGCCGCTCCTCCGGGGGTCAGTGCTACATACTAAAAGCAAAATCCACTGAAAGTGCACTTGGTAGTGAAGTCGCTGTAGATCCGAGGGGGACATGCAAGGAAAAAAAAAAAAAAAAATTTTAGCTTGCACATGATTGGATGATCAAATCGGCAGAGCTTCCCCTCATTTCAGATCTACCCTTAGATTTAGAGCGACTGCACTTCCAAGCACACTTGCAGTGCAAAGTGGATTTGTCTTTTTCGGAAATAACCCCCAGTGCCTCTGCTGCATCGAAATCCCAAGCAGCATTGCCAACCTTGCCTACTAGACAACAGAACTTTGTCTATCACCTATCACTTTTACCCTCTCTGTCCCTCTTAAACGCACTGATGTCTTTCCTAGCAAGGCAATGCTGATGCCTTGACTCCAAAGAGCTTGCTGATACATTAAGGGCTCATGCACACTGCATCTCAAAGAAGCTGATCCTCCAGGCTTTTGAGCTTTTTTAAAATCAATTTTTTTTTGCCTGGAAACTCCCCTCTATGTTAGCCAATGGGGGTTATTTACGAAAGGCAAATCCACTTTGCATTACAAGTGCATGTGAAAGTGCAGTTGATGTATATCTGAGGGAGACATGCAAGGAAAATAAAAAACAGCATTTTAGCTTGCACATGATTGGATGATAAAATCAACAGAGGTTCCCCTCATTTCAGAGCTTTCCCTCTGATCTACAGCGGTCTACAGCGATTGCACTTACAAGTGCACTTGTAGTGCAGATTGGATTTCCCTTTAGTAAATTAACCCCAATGTGTCCATGCACACTATGGTTTTTTTTTTTTTTTTTTAAGGAGTTTACAGGCATATGCTCTTACAGGTAGAAAACCCACCCACAAAACTCGTGGATTTGAGAGGAGCATTCAAGCAGAAAAGATGCCTAAGTGCACAAAAACGTGTGAAAAAGCAAAAAAAAAAGTTAAAAGAAGCTCTAAAATGCACACAAAAAAAATACAGAATTAGCTGAGGGTTAGGGTTTGTGAAAAAAATGCTTATGCTCTAAAAAGCTCAAAGAACGTTTGAAGAAGCTCAATAAAAACACAAGCTTCTTCAAGCTTTTAGGCAGAGAAATCAAAGCTCAAATGCCTGTAAAAGTAAAAATATGCTGATAACTGCTTTATGCAAAGTGTATGCCCAAGCATACACTTTCATTTTTTTCTGTAATATTTCAATTTCTACACGTTTAGAAACGAATCTTTATTTGTATTTTTATTAACTTGTAGAAAGCCTTCATATAATAAAAAGAGAAAACTTAAATACATGGTACTTTCATGATACTGGTCTTGGGGATTTCTGGGTTTCCTATAAGAAAAGCCAGCAGTAGAATCACACTTTCAAACTATGGGGGTTATATACTAAAGGAAAATCCACTTTGCACTGCAAGTGCACTCTGAGGTGCAGTCGCTGTAGATCCAAGGGGGACATGCAAGGAAAATAAAAAACATAATTTTAGCTTGCACATGATTGGATGATAAAATCAGCAGAGCTTCCACTCATTTCAGATCTACCCCTCAGATTTAGAGTGACTGCACTTCCAAGTGCACATTCAGTGCAAAGTGGATTTGCCTTTCGTAAATAACCCCCCATGACTTTATGTAATTGACACGCCATACAGAGCCTTATAAACTAGTTACATTGGGGGGGGGGGGGGTCCCTCCTCTGACTAATTCAACTCTGTGGGGGTTATTTTACGAAAGGCAAATCCACTTTGCACTGCAAGTGCACTTGGAAGTGCAGTCGCTTTAAATCTAAGGGGTAGATCTGAAATGAGTGGAAGCTCTGCTGATTTTATCATCCAATCATGTGCAAGCTAAAATGCTGTTTTTTATTTTCCTTGCATGACCCCCTCGGATCTACAGCGACTGCACTTCCAAGTGCACTTTCAGTGCAAAGTCGATTTTCCTTTAGTAAATAACCCCCAATGTGTTCTAAATAAAGCCGAACATCAGGGAAATATTATCTTTATTATCTATTATTATCAAAATCTGAAATATACATTTTCAAATGTAACAAAAAGTATGCATAGGCGGACTTTAGAATACTTCCTTATCGATGCAAATAAATATTTTTCTGAATATATTTTAATGCACCACTATGGTGAAAATTGTTGTCTATTGGCAACTGTAAAGGAATAATACCTGTAATTATAATATTCAGTATATGAATTATTTTGAAAAGAGAAGTATGGATTTTGAAAGAAACAAACATACATACTCACCTATGCTGCATCTGTCCCCTACCGCCTCCAAGACCAAGAACCAAGCAATCAAAGAGCACTGATCGCTCCGCAATTGGTCCTCTCTGAGAAGAATGATGGTGACTGTGAGTCACTGGCCCTGTGCCCTGTCCCTCCAGCGCTCACTGGAGTGCTGAGCTGTGGAGGGGGCAGGAGTGGCTGGCTCAGGCTCGGCTGGCTCAGGCTCTCGGTGGTGCTCTGAGAGGTCAGCCAGTTGCCTGTCAGAGTTTTGACTGGCTGAATGAGGTCAGCCGAGAGCAGATTTTAGCACGTTGTCGGTTGAATCTTGGTCACAGGAGTGCAGAACTAAGTGTGCACTTCTGTGACCTACCGGAGAAGTATGACCAAAAGAGCTTTGGCCATACTTCTCCTATAATCACACATTACTTTATTTATAGTTTTCCCCAAATAACATGTACACTAAGTGCAACACTTACTAAATGAGATCACAGTAGTGTGTGTTTACAGATCTTCAATGTTAAAGTTAGGTACATGCTGTCCTAAAAATTGGCCGGCTCAGCAGGAACTGGGCGTCTTTCAGTCGGTGTGTACAGCAGTCTGTCCGACAGAAGCCGATCTAATGAGTAGGTTTTGTCGAAGAAACATGCTTGAAAACCAGCACCTGAGCAGCGCCAGCAGCCAATAGCTGCGAGTGCTAATCAGTGTATTCTGGCAGGAGGAGTGCTCTGTCAGAATACTAGAGCAGAGTGGGGAAGATTGTCACACCAACACTGCTTGTGTTGGTACAGCGATCTGTCCATTTTTTTTAATTATTATTTAAAGCCAAGCTAATGAATGATTCACTATCTTGGCTCTGAGGAAGAGGGTTCGCCCTCGAAAACGCATCAGCCTAACTACAGATGCCTCCTGTTCTTACCATATTGGTAGGATGAAGGGGTTCTAAAGGAGACTGGTTCCACTTGCTTAGACATGCGTACTTTAATCAAGCATTTTCGAGTATAACAATAGTTATGTTCAAATAAAATGAAATGTGCTAGGTTGGTGAGCCCCTCTCTTGTTGTTCATTTTTTGTTTTCAGGCATGCCTCACTTCAGTCTTTAGACACCAGGGACCTCATTTGGACAACACTAACAGTCCTCCCCTAGCCTATTTTTTAGTATTTTGTCCCCCCTCCTCTAATGACTATGCTTCTGCACAGTTGCTGGTCATTGACACTGTAGGGTGTGAGCTTGTAGCAGGGATAGGAGTACTTACATGTCCAACTGACTGCACATGGGAGGGCATAAAATAGAAACACCCATCAGAAGACCTTCCAATCCTCTGGCAGAACAGTATGACCCTGCATCTAAAGCTGGCCATACACTAGTAGAATTTGGTTTGCAATTTTTAATTAAGTGGGGTTAAATCAGCATTTGTTTTCGACCATAACGATGAGAAAATTCTAAAGCCGCGTACACACGGGCGGACTGTCTGGCCAACTTAGTCCGTCAGACAATCCGACGGACAGTCCGTCCTACTTTCGAATGAACGGACTTGACCACACACGGATGCAAAACAGTCAGTCGAAAGTTTGCACGATGACGTGTACAGCACGTACGACGGGACTAGAAATAGGAAGTCCAATACACAGCAATGCAACCTTTCGCCGTGTAAATCCTTTCTGAGCATGCGCCATACTTAGTCCGTCGAACTAGCCTACTCACGAGCGGATTGTCCACTGAAACCAAAGTCTGACGGACAATATTACGGAAATTCCGAAATACTTAGTTCGCCAGACTGCACGCTGAAAAAGTCAGCTGAAGCCCACACACGAGCGGACTGTCCGCTGAAATGTGTTTCGACGGACTAAGTTGGCCAGACAGTCCGCCCGTGTGTACGCGGCTTAAGGCTTCATGTGCACACTGGCTACTTTGACCTCCGGTGGGGGGTCGGGTTTTCTTATGGCTGGAGTCAAAAATTTCCTATCCTGAATGTGATTCTTCCACGTTCAGGAGAGGGAGGTTAACCTCCCTGGCGGTATTATTCGTTCTGGTTTTAGGTGCTGAAAGCGGTACAATTATTTTGCATGGAAATTTGGCGTTTTATATTGTAATCCTGTAATTCTTAGGAATAACTCTCTTAAATCTGTTCAAACCAGAGTCTAGCAGACATCCTGGGTATGATAAAGTTTATAATATAATAAATAATAATAAAAATGATTTAATAATGTAATCAAATCCTAAAACACTGAAAAAGGGACACTTTCTGGTTGCTATGGACAATCTCCAAATTCCAGCCATAAAAAACAGTATTTATAATATAAAAGTGCATGCAGGGCACTGCACAGACCACTAGGGACAAAGGGGGTGTGTATTTTTTTTATACAGTACTGTAATCTGTAAGATTACAGTACTGTGTGTGTTTTTTGTACTTTTACTTTTTTGAATTTGGCGCGGATCTCCGCTCTCGTGCGCCGTAACGTCGCAGGGAACGGAGCTCGGCGGCATTCGGGCACTGTGTGAATCGAGCGGAGGACAGCTCGATCACACAGCGTGGAGGACATCGCTGGATCCAGGGGACAAGGTAAGTAACTTCTCCGTGTCCTCTCTGTATCCAGCGATGCGATCCCGAGTCTGGCTCGGGGTTACTGCTTGTGGAACTAAAATCCCAACCCGAGCCAGACTCGGGATCATCGCTAGGGAGGTTAAGGGAAGTTGAAGCTTCCTAAGCTCTGGTAAAGCTCTGACACATAGGCTTTTATTATTATTATTATTATACAGGTTTTATAAAGAACCAATAGTTTGCGCAGTGCTTTACAATAGGGCAGACATTACAATTTGGTACAAGAGGAATCAGAGGGCCCTGCTCGTTAGAGCTTACAATCTAAAAAGGAAGGGTCAATTGATACAAATGTAATAGCTGTGGGGGGATGAGCTGATGGAGGAAGTAAAACAGGGTTAGTTAGAAGCAGGATGGGCTTCTTTGAAGAGAAGGGTTTTCAGGGATCGTCTAAAGATGGATAGATTAGGGGACAATCAGACAGATTGGGCTAGGGAGTTCCAAAGGATGGGAGAAGCTCTGGAGAAATCCTGAAGGTGAGCATGGGAGGAGTTGACAAGGGAGATAGAGAGCAGGAAGTCTTGGGATGACCGAAGAGAGCGGCTTGGTTGGTATTTTGGGATTAGGTTAGTGATGTAGCTGGGGCAGAGTTATGAATGGCTTTGTAAATTATTATTAGTACTTTGAATTTTATTTGTTGCGTGAGTGGAAGCCAGTGGAAGGATTGGCAGAGAGGGGTGGAGGACACTGAATGGTTGGTAAAGTGGATGAGTCTGGCAGCGGCATTCATTATGGACTGAATGGGTATAGTCTATGTAAAGGTAATCCAATGAGGAGAGAGTTGCAGTTTTATGGAGCTTTGGCCAAAAAAAAAAAGCCAAAGGCTCCTAAACTCGAGTTTAGGAGCTGCTAGTGTACATGGTGCCTTAGGAGCAGGATGAAAAAAAATTCTTGAATGAATAAACACATTTTTAACAGTGGTTTTTGTTTGGGAAAGTCAATTCATTACAAATTGTTAAAAGCAAACAACATTTTAGTACTTTCAAATGACATTTATCAAGTCATCAAATGTACGAATATTCATATAAACAAAAAATCTACTAGTGTATGTCCAGATGACCAAAGGGAGGGGCAACCTGAAAAGCAGAGTTTCATTACTGGCAGGGAAAAGTTGGTAGAGCTCAATAAATTAGCAACCGAGATCCTGCTTACACAAGTTACCCATTAGATGAGAATATTGAGGGCCACTAAATATAAGCAAAAACAATATACGTTGTACATGCAAAAAAAAGTACAGGTAATAGAGTCTAGTTTAAAAAAGGACAGAACAAAAAAAAAGAGCACATGTAATGAAAATCATTTTGCGGTAGCTGTACTTTAATAAAGTACCGTATATACTCGAGTATAAGCCGAGATTTTCAGCCTCTTTTTTGAGGCTGAAAGTGCCCCCTCGGCTTATACTCGAGTCGCCGCTGTCTGACTGCTCGATCAGCGTATTGAGCAGACAGACGGCGGACATTAATTTTCAAAAGCCGCGCCTCCTTCTCCGCCTCCGCCTGTGATAGGCGGAACACTGAATTTCCCAGCAGTCAGTGTTCCGCCTATCACGGACATCCGCTCATTCTCATACTACGGACGAGTATGAGAGGATGTCTGTGATAGGCGGAACACAGGCTGCTGGGAAATTGAGTGTTCCGCCTATCACAGGCGGAGGCGGAATTTTGAATTGTAGAATGGCCGCCGAGAAGAGCGGCGATCCATCGGCACGGGACGGAGGAGGCACGGCACGGCACGGGACGGAGGAGACACGGGACGGAGGAGGCACGGCACGGGGGAGGCACGGCACGGGACGGAGGAGGCACGGCACGGGGGAGGCACGGCACGGGACGGAGGAGGCTCGGGACGACGGCGGCTCGGGACGGAGGCTTGGGACACAGGTAGGCTGGACACACACACAAGGCTGCACGGACACACACACACACACACACACACACACACACACACACACACACACACACACACACACACACACACACACACACAGGGATGGATGGATGGATGGATGGATACACACACACACACACACACACACAGGGATGGATGGATGGATGGATGGATACACACACACACACACACACACAGGGATGGATGGATGGATGGATGGATACACACACACACACACACACACACACACACACACACAGGGATGGATGGATGGATGGATACACACACAGGGATGGATGGATGGATGGACACACACACAGGGATGGATGGACGGACACACACACAGGGATGGACGGACACACAGGGATGGACAGCCATGTCTCACCCTCGGCTTATACACGAGTCAATAAGTTTTCCAGTTTTTTGGGGGTAAATTGGGGGCCTCGGCTTATACTCGGGTCGGCCTATACTCGAGTATATACGGTATTACATATGAGAATTTAATGATTCATAAGGTTGGAGAAGCCAGCAAAAGATTGTTGTTTGGCTACTGCACTTTGCATATTGTTCTTTGTCTTAATAAATAAGATGTTCCAGTAGAATGTCCTTGATTATGTTTGTAGAAAGAATGCACATTTGGCAGTGAATCAGCTGTGACTGCAGGTAATATAGAGTGCCACGTTTCCAGTTATGGTGTCCTTTGTTATTACAGAAGACCTTGAACGTAGCAGAGCTTCTATCTGCAGATACAAACACTGCTGGCAATAAACTGCTCCAAGATAAGATGATAGCAGATGTCTACAGTTTCTTAATGTCCCTTGAATTCCAGAGGCAGACCTGGGCATTGGAGATTGGGCGCCAGAAAAGGTTCACGGATTTTAACAATGGTCGCCAAGAATGTTTAATTTGTAACTAATGCTCACACATCTTGAAGATATGTGTATTCTCCGTATCAATATTCTCCATAATATCCTGCTAGGTGGCACTATTATTCATCCTCCATGTTGAACAGTTGGCCGACCCTCTAGCTAAATCACAATATCAATATCAAGCCAGTGTGGTCTCTTGTTCAATACTACCCTCTCTACAAGCCTACTCAAAATTACAGTAATAGAGGGAGGTTGTTCAGCACAGAATCAAGTGATGATAGGCTTCACCCCCCCCCCCCCCCCCAGAAAGCTGGTAAGAACTTTGCTGCAATGAAGTACATTCAATTTTACAATTCTCATGCCGTGTACACACGATTGGAATTCTCATCGGAAAAAGCTATGATGGTTTTTCCAACAGAATTCCGCTCAAACTTGGCTTGCATACACACGGTCACACAAAAGTTCGCTGAACTTTTGACCGTCAGGAACGCGGTGACGTACAACACTACGTTGAGCCGAGAAAATTAAGTTCAATGCTTCCGAGCATGCGTCGAATTGTTTCCAAGCATGCGTAGGAATTTTGCATGTCGGAATTGCTACAGACGATCGGAATTTCCGATCAAAACTTTTTCCGTCGGAAAAATTGAGAGTATGCTCTCAAACTTTTGCTGGCGGTAATTCGGCCAGCAAAAGTCCGATGGAGCATACACACAGTTGTATTTTCTGACGAAAAGCTCTCATCGGTCTTTTGCTGGCCGAATTTCCAATCGTGTATACGCAGCATCAGAGTGATGGTAAACTGGGTAGATTACAATATTGTTTAATCATGGTTAAGTTATCATAAAATTCACTTGTGTATTTCTAGTGTCAATGACTACTAACCACACAAATGTGCTTTTCTAGCTGTGGAAGTCCATTTACACAATGACAGACAAACATGTACAGTATACACAGTGAGAGAGATTTACTGTTCGCGAACATGCCTGAGCTCATCCTTAGCTATCTTGTACACCTGCACCAGATTCAGTGCGCTCCAATTTTTGTAAATCTCCCCCAGAGAGTGTTGTAAGATCTGCACATATTTTATTTCTGCTGGATGGTCTATCTGGAGTTCTGGCCTGTCTTTATTTGAACTACCAAATTTATTGGTGTATAACACGCACTTTTTTCCCCTTAAAATCAGGGCAAAATAGTGGGTGCGTGTTATACGCTGATCCCCTGCCGTTTCTAACCTTCTCTGCTGAAAGCTACCGAGAACGGCCGAGTGTGGCCGAAAATAGCCGAGAGCGGCCAAAAATAGCCGAGAGCGGCCAAGTGCGGCTGAAAATAGCCGAAAGCCGATGAGAACGGCCTAGAGTTACCGAGCGCCGCCGAGATACACAGGACATTCGCTCTGTATCTCGGCGGCGCCATTTTTAAACGGCAAAGACACTGACAAGGCTGAAAATAACATAGAAGGCTGCAAATGACTGACAAGGCTGCAATGCAAAGCTGCAAATGATTGACAAGGCTGCAATGGAAGGCTGCAAATGACTGACAAGGCTGCAATGCAAGGCTGCAAATGACTGACAAGGCTGCAATGCAAGGCTGCAAATGACTGACAAGGCTGCAATGGAAGACTGCAAATAACTGACAAGGCTGCAATGCAAGGCTGCAATGGAAGGCTGCAAATGACTGACAATGCTGAAATGCAAGGCTGCAAATGACACTGACAAGGCTGCATTAATGGGCATTTAAATGTAAGTTTTTTTCCTTAAACTTCCCTCCTAACAGTTTTTTTTCTTTTAAATTTCCTCCTAAACTTGGGGTACGTGTTATACGCCGGCGCGTGTGATACACCAATAAATACGGTAGATTGTTAGGCGAATATGCTTCTAGTTAACCCAGTGGTTTCATTCATTCTGATTAGCTATTTCTTCCTTTCGTTGACTGAGTTTCAGTCTTCTATGTCCTTCAGATCAATTGTTTTAGTATACTTTTTCGTTCTGTTTACATACTCCTCTCTCTGGACTGATTCTTGTCTTCAATTGGGGCCCACCTTCAGTTCTACCAGGTGTCTGTAACCTAGGCTGTCACTGGAGAGGCATACCTGAAAGCTGCCATGTGCAGCCTAGATCAGTAATTCAATAAGTGAGGAGCAAAGACCAGCCACCTGTAAGACTAAGCACATCGGGAAGGCCACATCTGCTGAAGATGCTGAAGATCTGCCCAGACCTGTTAATCTTGTTGACCTGCCTGCTATCCAGCTACCTAAGTTTCCTTAGGTACTTAACCCAGGATCATCTTTTCCACCTTCGCTGAACTTCTGCCTTTGCACACTTTTGAAGTACATATATTTATGAACGCAAGGGCTGCGGAATTCTCATGCCACCTCAGATATGTGTGTTGATATAGAGTTGGTAGCAGTTACTAAGTTTATGCAGGTGTATTTAAAATAGTAATGCCTATTTTCTAATTCAATTTAGTAACTATGTTCTAAAGGCACTGTAGTGGTCACTGTTTTCTGAGACATTATGGTAACTAACTTAGAACTAGATCTTCACCAGAAAAATAGGATTGGAAATTATTTTATTAATGCTGGCAACTATAGCTACCTATTCTATATTAGAGGTGCTCACATAGAGTTGGTGAAACAGCCATTGTTTTATTCTGGTCACGTTACTGTATTGTATATTTTTATTTCTAGATAGAATAGTGACAGTTTATTGTGCCTGGTTGTCCAGTGTCTGCTTGCTGAGGCTCCAGCCTACATCCTGTACTGGCCCATCATCTTCAGTCTCCATCCTGGTGTGGAATGTAGCCCATGTCTCTGGCTACGTCTGGATGGAATGACTTGTCCACAATCTGCTTCTGAAGATAAGCTTCTTGAAATAACAAAACAAGGGGGTCCAAGGAAATAAACAGGTAGTTTATGCACAAGACAAATATGGCTACTGTGTTGCAATGTGGTAGTGAACCTTACCTTATTCAACTTTACCTAAAGACAGGTCCCTAATAGCAAGGTTCTGGAGGCGTCTTCCTGTATCTTATATGAAAATGTTTGTGGGTCTGCTTAATCCTTTAGTAATATAGGGAACAACTTTGTTTCTTTAAAGAAAAAAGTATAAAACAAAAAATGCTAATGCAGGTCCCCTAAATGAAAAAATAAATCCAAAGTGACTTATATCTGATGGCTTCCAGGGTGACTATCTTCACAGAGTTTTGAGGTTCTTTTCCATCCAAAAATATACTCCTAAACTATTATCCTTCCTAAATTGTATATAATGGGCCTTATTAGCCTACAGTTGAGCTTTAAATGAGTCTGAACTGAATGGTAGATTCTTATTGAAGGAACAACATTAAAGAACAATCACTGTGTTGCAAATTATGCAAATCTAGGATCTATGCATGGTCTAAGGTGTTAGTAAGGCTTACCTGTAGGTCCAAGAAATATCTCCTAAACCTACACGTTTAGGAGATATTTGCCGAAAGACAGGCACCGCAGCGGCGCGCAGGTGCACTGAGCGTGCCGCGGTCAACGGCGATATGCCGCAAGTAGTGGCTCCCGTGCGCATGCGCAGGAGTGACATCATCGCGGCTTCGCCAAATGACAGCGGCGGAGCAGCGAGACCCACCGAGAAGATGGATGCGCCGGACTACAGGGGACAGCGGTGACTTCGCTGGCTCCTGTGTCAGGTAAGTGACACATAATGGACTACTATGCGATGCATAGTAGTCCATTATGCTTTACCTTTGCAGGGAATGAAAGAGGAAGTAAACCCATCAGGGTTTACTTCCTCTTTAATAGGAATGGTTACATTACCCTGATCACATCTAAAGACTGTATACACTGCAGTACAGGACTGAATGCTAACATGGCTGAAATAATCACTGTATGTATGGCATAGTCAGAAGTCAAAAAGGAATGATCAGGGTTGACAATGTAGAAAAAGATAATAACGCTTTGTGGTCTCAAAATAGCAACTTCCTCTGGATACAATCTTGACTGTAACAACCAACAAGAAAAACACATTAAAGCGGAGTTCCACAAATCCAGTGGTGTCTTTAACCAAGCCGATTATTATTGGCTCTTGGTTGCTGCTGCTGCTATCTCCAGTAAGGGGAATCGGCAGTGAAGCCTTGCGGCTTCAAAGCTGCTTCCCCGCTGTCCATGCACAAAACATGCTGCGCTTTGTGAATGGCCCGGCAGCAGGGGAAGGAGAAGGGGGGCTAGACTTCCCAATGAGTTTGCCACAGCAAAGTCAGCCAAAAGTGGAAGTGGGTACCTGTCAAAACCATGACGCAAGGGCATCTATTGGCTACTGGCTATTGAACTTCCTTTTCTAGTCCCGTCGTACGTCACCACGTTCAAAAAAACGAATGGATTTTCGAACAGACTTTAGTCCGTTCATGTGTTTGCAAGTCCGTTCGTTGGAAGTCCGTGGAAAGTCTGTCGGGAAGACCGTCAGACCATTTCTGCCGGAAAGTCCGGTTGTGTGTACGAGGCATTACTGTTAAGCCTCGTACACATCATCGGATCTTCTGACGAGAATTGTGAGATGACAGGCTATTGGAGGAAAATCCGACCGCGTGTACGCTCCATCGGACAATTGTTGTCTGATTTTCCGCAGACAAATGTTGGATGGCAGGTTTTAAGATTTTCCGCGGACAAATGTCTGTTGTCAGATTTGCCAACCGTGTGTACACAAGTCCGTTAGACAAAAGTCCAAAGTACAAACACACATGCTCGCAAGCAAGGAGGAGCCAGAAGCGGTCGGTCTTGTAAACTAGCGTTTGTAATGGAGAATTAACATTTGTGACACGGCAAATTATGAAATCTTGAAATGCAGCGCACATTCTCTTCTTCTTAAATGGGATAATAATGAAGCTGCTTTGCTGGTGATACTGATGGAGTTATTGCAAACGTATTTTAAAAGGCGTTTATTTTCTACTGATATCAAGAATAATTATTATTATTATTATTATTATGCTTGTTTTTTTGTTTTGTTTTTGGGCAAGTTACCACAGCACCATTATCCCATAGTTTTTTTTACATTGTATTTTTTTTTTATGTAACTGCCTACTCCCAAACTGTCATTTGAAGTAAAACACATAGCCAAGTATTATTCTCCACAATGTTTTTACTGTGCATTAAAAAAAGAAAACATACAATTAGACATGCTATCTGCCAATAGAACTTAACCAAAAAGTGCATTCTATGCATCCAAAAATATAGAAAATATACCAAATCAAATCATTATTCAACCAAAATATAAAATAAAAGCGTCATGCATGTGTCCTGCTTCTTAATATAGGGGGTCAACAATCCCAAGAGTTGGTGAAAGCAGGGGTCTGTTATCCGGAGATAATTCCGAAAATCATCTGGATTATTCTCCTGGAGCTCCCACGGCAAAGATATATGACATAATTGTATACAAATATATTACTAAATATATAAACTTGCGCTGTGAGTGTCACAAATAAATGTTATTAAATATAACCTAAAGTGAAAACAAACAATAAAAATAGTGATAATAATTGCAGCTGCTGTACACAAAGTGCTAACCACTTGAACAACATAATAATATAGATATTACAGCGCTAGCAAACATAACATTAATGAAAGGAAAAAACACTACATTAATAACAAAAGTAAAAGTCGATATAAAGAAGTGGTAATCAGGTTTGCAAGATAACTGAAATTCATCACAGGTGCTATCATTTGCTACTCAGTGATTGCAGTATTCTAGTCTGCATCTCCCCAAGGTAATACATAAAACCTGGCCTGTTAGTGGGCCCTGAGGACCGAGTTGATGACCACTGATATAAAGTGACTCCAAACCAACAAAAGCGCAACAGTGCTCCAGAATTTTCAAGGTATACCGCAACACCCCCTCCTGTGTCCCCACTCACCAAATATAGTAGACCCTGATATAGTGGTCCTTGATGACGTCCTGTGGGAGGGTGAAATGCATAGACGTAATTTCCGGTTCCTATTGACATAATTTCCGGTATCGTGGAACACACGCCATGAACGGCGTTTTTGTATCTTCAGCTCCATGTTTGTCATGCCTGGTTTTATCTTACTTGTAAGTAAATTTTTTATGCGCAATAAACGCCTTTTTTAAGCAGTACTTCACTATTAGTCCCTTTCCTTTCATTTTTGGGTATCTATTATCCTGGCTGAGTATCCTCAACTAAAGAAATTTATTGCATGATCTGATGTTCAAGTTGCCATTCCTGGCCATCACTATTAAGCCTGCAGTGACCCCTAGACTGAAAAGCTGAGGGTCTGCTATATTTGGTGCGGTACACCTTGAAAACTCTGGAGCACTTTTGCACTTTTGTTGGATTGGAGCACATCAGTCACTTTATATGGACTTTTACTTTTGTTATTAATGTCGTGTTTTTTCCTTTCATTAATGTTATGTTTGCTAGCGCTGTAATATCTATATGACATAACTGGTCACGATTAATAAAGCAACCAATTTTTGGTCCAATAAATCCTCCTCTTCGTGTTCCTGGACTGGACTTGGGTCAAAGCAATAACTCCAATGCCAATAATAAATAACACTTTATCTCCTCCAATTCTGAACATGTCTGGTTTGACGAATGGCTGTTCAGAAACGAATTGAAAAGCACGAAATGAAAAGCGCAAATCAACATTTACCAAACTTGTACACGAAATTAGCAGAAGGAGCTCAAAGGGTGATGCCTGACAATTGAACTTCCTCTTTATCAGCACGTCTAGTATGTCACTACGTTCGTGTTTGTTGGCCGACAACTGTGTACCGTTTGTATGCAAGACAAAATCCAGGCACATGCCTTTCGGACAAAAGTGTACGAGGCTTTAGTGTATTTTATGTGTGGCCCGAGGCAATTCCTATTCTTCCAATGTGATCTAAAAAGGTCAAAAGGTTGGACCCCCCCTGATGCTGTGCCTACATAATTCTATCAGCAGAATCACTTAAGTTAAGCCAGGAGCCTGGAACCAGTGAAGCCTCTTCTCTCAGGTAGTAACCACTGATACCAATGATATCTTTGGTTGACTAGAGGTGTGGCATTTCTTCCAATGATTATCAATGGAAGGTGGCACTACAATAAACCTCAGAGTAAGAGGCATTCTTGCCACTGACCACCGGTGATACTATGGAGTGACCAACAATATAAGGGGCCACTTTCCCACCGATCACCAAAGTAAATGGGCACTACTATTTATAGAGTCTTTTCTGGACATTTTTTCTTTTCTGGACATTTTTATCAGCTTAATTTAATGATTGTTAACAAAACTAATTTTAAAAAATGATGCACTTTATATGTCAGAAAGGCAATGTTCACCAAATTCTTTATACTTTTATAACTTATTTGTCATGTTGATGTATCTGGGATGTAGATATAGCAGGGGTTCTGTGAGACCTGAAAATAACTCAAAGGGTTCCCCCTGTGGTCAAAAGGCTGCTCAGAGGTGATAACTGCATTCTTTTACCTTAAGCAGACATTATTGCATGATGCAGCCCACAGAAGCAGCATCTCACACACAGGATATTGCTGGTACACAGGAAAACAACACAGGGAAGTTATATATATAGTAGCATCAAGTTATTCTGGGATAGAGACTGCACAGAATTTTCCAGAAGAGGATAGTACAATTGACCAAAAACATCCTATTATCAATATTCCATTTACCAGTGTAGGAAACGAGACCCCCCCTCCTTGCTACACGTCAAGCAAATGGAAAGTATTAGGGTACAAAAGAATGATAAGGAAAATAATATTTTTACTGCCTGCAGAGAGAGCTGCTTTATAGGAGAAATGGTGGAAATTAATTAAACTAGATAAAAAGGAAGCCCCCAAAATCAATTTTGCCGCATAAAACCAATTTCTAGGTCTGCTATACACATTCATTAGAGATTTGTGCCTATTCCCCTTCTTTAGATATTGACCTTGCCATTTTGCCTGCTAAAGTGGCAATGCTGACATCTGTTTTACTAATTTATATGATGTCTGATTTTTAACAACAGGTCCACTTTAGTGGTTGCCATTACTACCCGATTGGTTGTGTGAACAACATATGGAATATTTTTAACTAAGGAAGTTGATTTTTTCTTCTATGCTTTTTATTTTAATTAAAATGTCATCTTTAATTTATTACAAAAGTTGCTTTTAAGGGTGAAAAATTAATGAGAATAATGGCAGGAGAGCAAGATGTATCGAGGATCGGCTTTGCATTGCTACAGTCAATCTGCCCATCACTATGACGCAAAAGGCCTCTGTGGATGCTGCTAGAAATGCAACCAATGTATCATTGAATATGTCAACAAATGTTCCAAAGAATGTGTCACCCATCACTACAGTAAATTAATTATAACTGTGAATGTGCCTACCACTGCCTGATGTTGTGTAGAATCCCTCAGCATTCAAAAAGTTGCAGTTCCAGACTGGAGTGTCAATACAACTCATGGGCTAAGGTTAAAGGGAACTACACATAACATGAATGCTTTAGGCTGGATTCACACCGATGCATTTTTATTGCTTTTTGCATTTTGCAGATTTGCTCTACAGAACGTGTTCCATAGGAAACCATGTTAAATTGGCTGTAGTGCAAATCTGAAAAATGCAAAAAGCACAAAAAATGCATAGGTGTGAATCAAGCCTTAAGCAGCGTACACACGGGCGGATTGTATGGCCTACTTAGTCCGTCATACAATCCGACGGACAGTCCATCATACTTTCGAATGAACGGACTTGACCACACACGGATGCACAAACAGTCCGTCGAAAGCTTGCGCGATGACGTGTACAGCACGTACGACGGGACTAGAAATAGGAAGTCCAATACACAGCAATGCAACCTTCCGCCGTGTAAATCCTTTCTGAGCATGCGCCATTCTTAGTCCGTCGAACTAGCCTACTCACGAGCGGATTGTCCGCTGAAACCAAAGTCTGACGGACAGTATTACGGAAATTCCGAAATACTTAGTACGCCAGACTGCACTCTGAAAAAGTCAGCTGAAGCCCACACACGAGCGGACTGTCCGCTGAAATGTGTTTCGGCGGACTAAGTAGGCCATACAATCCGCCCGTGTGTACGCGTCTTTAGGCTGCATTTTTTGTACTTTTTGCATTTTGCAGATTTGCACTACAGTCCATTTATCATGGTTTCCTATGGAACATGTTCTGTAGTGCAGGTCTGCAAAATGCAAAAAGCACTAAAACTGCATAGGTGTGAATCCAGCCTTAGATACCATTTTGTACCCTCTTGGGCTGGATTCAAACCTATGCATTTTTAGTGCTTTTCGCATTTTGCAGATTTGCGCTGCAGTCCATTTACCATGGTTTCCCATGGAACACGTTCTGTAGTGCAAATCTGCAAAATGCAAAAAGCACTAAAAATGCATAGGTGTGAATCAAGCCTTAGACAGATGATAGTTGCTAGGTTTGACATGGTGATCCTTTGGCTTTGTTGGTTTGTACAGGTCTTCCTATCCCAATCAGCCAGCTACATACATGTTCTGTGTTATTCACTTAGGCCTGATTCACACCTATGCATTTTTAGTGCTTTTTGCCAATTTGCACTACAGTCCATTTAACATTGTTTCCTATGGAACACGTTCTGTAGTGTAAATCTGCAAAATGCAAAAAGCACTAAAAATGCATAGGTGTGAATCCAGCCTTAGGCTCCATTCACACTAATGCGTTTTTTTGATGCATTTTAGATTTTGCAGAAATGCAGGGAATTTTTTTAACATGAGTTCCTTTGGAACACGTTCACATTAATGCATTTTTGTGCCTCTGAATTTCTGGAGAGTCAGTGACTTTATTCTTGCACAATGCAGCATTTTGCATGTAATATACTTCAATGGACCCACATCCAAAACACAAGTCCTGCATTTTTACCGCGATTTTGACCTGATTTGTGTTTTGTTTTTTTTGTAGCTGTACATTCACTGTATATAATTAGTTGTTAAGGAGGGGGAACGGAAGCCAGCCGCCTCAGCCTTAACCTCCCTGCCAGTATTCCCGAGTCTGGCTTGGGGTGGAATTTCAGAACCAAAAGCGGTAACCCCAACCTAGACTCGGGATTGCATCGCAGGATCCAGGAAGAGTGTGCTTACCTTATCCCCTGGTTCCAGCAATGTCCCCCCGCTGTGTGAGCGGCTCGTCCTCCGCTTGATGTATCACCGAGCTCCATTCCCTGCGAGCGTTGCAACAAACGGGGACGGAAGAACGCTGCCAAATTCAAAAAGTGAAACACACACATTATATACAGTATAATGTAATCTTACAGATTACATTACTGTATGAAATTATTTCACATCCCCTTTGTCCCTAGTGGTCTGCCCAGTGCCCTGCATGTAGTTTTATATTATAAAAACTGTTCTTTCTGCCTGGAAACTGGAGAGATTGTCCATAGCAACCAAAACTGTCCCTTTACATCAAAAGTGGTTTTAGACCAGCTAGAAAACAGCGATAATAAATTAGAATCACTCGCAGAATTGAGTGATAGTGATTTGTGGGGAGATCCGTCATCAAATACTGAAAAGTAATGGCAGTGACAATTCTGCAACTGAGCACATTTCAGTGTTTTTGATTTGATTACATTATTGAATAATTTTTATAATTATTATATTATTATTTGCTATAATTATTTATAGTTATTTATTATATTTTAATTTATGATTTTGTTTTTCAAATTTGATCATACCCAGCATGTCTACTAGACTCTGGTTTGGACAGATTTAAGTGAGTTATTCCTAAAGCCGCGTACACACGGGCGGATTGTATGGCCTACTTAGTCCGCCGAAACACATTTCAGCGGACAGTCCGCTCGTGTGTGGGCTTCAGCGGACTTTGTCAGCGTGCAGTCCGGAGTACTAAGAATTTCGGAATTTCCGTAATATTGTCCGTCATACTTTGGTTTCAGCGGACAATCCGCTCGTGAGTAGGCTAGTTCGACGGACTAAGAATGGCGCATGCTCAGAAAGGATTTACACGGCGGAAGGTTGCATTGCTGTGTATTGGACTTCCTATTTCTAGTCCCGTCGTACGTGCTGTACACGTCATCGCGCAAGCTTTCGACGGACTGTTTGTGCATCCGTGTGTGGTCAAGTCCGTTCATTCGAAAGTATGACGGACTGTCCGTCGGATTGTATGACGGACTAAGTAGGCCATACAATCCGCCCGTGTGTACGCGGCCTAAGAATTACAGGCCTACAATATAAAACGCCAAATTTCCATGCAAAATAATTGTACCGCTTTCAGCATCAAAAATCGGAAATAATCATACCGCCAGGGAGGTTAACAACCGATGAGTCATCAGCTGTCAGCGGGCTTCCCTGCTGACTGTAAAAAAAAGATTTGCTGGCAAAAAAAACGGCGAGGGGTCCCCTCCAAAATCCATACCAGACCCTTATCCGAGCATGCAGCCTGACAGGTCAGGAAAGGGAGGGGACGAGCGAGCGTCCCCCACTCCAAAGCAACTTGCCCCATGTTGATGGGGACAAGGGCCTCTTCCTGACAACCCTTGCCTGGTGGTTGTCAGGGTCTTCAGGCGGGGGGAATGATCGAAATCTGGAAGCCCCCAGATTCCGGCTTCCCCCCTATGTGAATGAGTATGGGGTACATTGTACCCCTACCCATTCACCAAAAAAAAAGTAGTGTAGTGTGAAAAAATACAGTAGTTTTGACCAGTCTTTTATTACAAATATCTTCTTCTTCCCTGCTTCTTCATCTGGTCTTCCTCCATCTTCTCCCGCATCTTCCTCCTCCATAAGGCATCTCCTTCTCCTGCTTCTTCTTCCACTTTTCTTCTTTCTCCTGTCTTCTTTGTTTGGTGTGCTTCTTCCTCTGCTGCTGCTCCTGCTGACGACCCTCCTCCGATGCTGCGTCCCGCTGATCTGTCCACGCCGATGTCAAGCATGTCTTAGATAATGACGAGGGCATGGCCATCGGATGAAGTCATCTGATGACACCATTTAAAAAAAAAATTGGCGTGGAGGGTCCCCTCAGAATCCATACTAGATCCAAGGGCCTGGTATGGACCGGGGGGGGGCCCCACTCTGTTTTTTCACAATTTTTTTTTAGCCGGCAATTCTCTTTTTTTTATATATTCAGCTGTGAGCAGGGAAGCTCACTGACAGCTTATGGTTCATCGGTTGTTCCCGGCCCCCTCCTTAGCAATCAGCTACAGTGGTGTGAAAAAGTGTTTGCCCCCTTCCTCATTTCCTGTTCCTTTGCATGTTTGTCACACTTAAGTGTTTCGGAACATCAAACCAATTTAAACAATAGTCAAGGACAACACAAGTAAACACAAAATGCAATTTGTAAATGAAGGTGTTTATTATTAAAGGTGAAAAAAAATCCAAACCATCATGGCCCTGTGTGAAAAAGTGATTGCCCCCCTTGTTAAAACATACTATAACTGTGGTTGTCCACACCTGAGTTCAATTTCTCTAGCCACACCCAGGCCTGATTATTGCCACACCTGTTCACAATCAAGGCATCACTTAAATAGGAGCTGCTTGACACAGTAAGGTCCACCAGAAGATCCTTAAAAGCTACACATCATGCCGAGACCCAAAGAAATTCAGGAACAATTGAGAAAGAAAGTAATTGAGATCTATCAGTCTGGAAAGGGTTATAAAGCCATTTCCAAAGCTTTGGGAATCCAGCGAACCACAGTGAGAGCCATTATCCACAAATGGCGAAGACATGGAACAGTGGTGAACCTTCCCAGGAGTGGCCGGTCGCCCAAAATTACCCCAAGAGTGCAGCGACAACTCATCCAAGAGGTCACAAAAGACCCCACAACAACGTCCAAGGAACTGCAGGCCTCACTTGCCTCAGTTAAGCTCAGCGTTCATGCCTCCACCATCAGGAAAAGACTGGGCAAAAATGGCCTGCATGGCAGAGTTCCAAGGAGAAAACCACTGCTGAGCAAAAAGAACATCAAAGCTCGTCTCAATTTCTCCACAACACATCTTGATGATCCCCAAGACTTTTGGGACAACATTCTGTGGACCGATGAGACAAAAGTGGAACTCTTTGGAAGGTGTGTGTCCAAGTATATCTGGCGTTTTTTCTTTTTTATTATTATTTTTGAGTGTATGGGGATATGTTAGTAAATGTATTATATATTGAGAGAGTTTTTTATGTATGATGTAGTAAATGTACCAGAATGTATTATGGATAATTTTGAAAAAGAATAATAAAGAGAAAATTTGAAACAAGTATATCTGGCGTAGAAGGAACACTGCATTTCATAAAAAGAACATTATACCAACAGTAAAATATGGTGGTGGTAGTGTGATGGTCTGGGGCTGTTTTGCTGCTTCAGGACCTGGAAGACTTGCCGTGATAAAAGGAACTATGAATTCTGCTGTCTACCAAGAGATCCTGAAGGAGAATGTCCGACCATCTGTTCGTGTACTCAAGCTGAAACAAACTTGGGTTCTGCAGCAGGACAATGATCCTAAACACACCAGCAAGTCCACCACCGAATGGCTGAAGAAAAACAAAATGAAGACTTTGGAGTGGCCTAGCCAAAGTCCTGACCTGAATCCTATTGAGATGTTGTGGTATGACCTTAAAAAGGCCGTTCATGCTCGAAAACCCTCTAATGTAACTGAATTAGGACAATTCTGCAAAGATGAGTGGGCCAAAATTCCTCCAGGACGCTGTAAAAGCCTCATTGCACGTTATCGCAAACGCTTGGTTGCAGTTGTTGCTGCTAAGGGTGGCCCAACCAGTTATTAGGTTTAGGGGGCAATCACTTTTTCACACAGGGCCATGATGGTTTGGATTTTTTTTCACCTTTAATAATAAACACCTTCATTTACAAATTGCATTTTGTGTTTACTTGTGTTGTCCTTGACTATTGTTTAAATTGGTTTGATGTTCCGAAACACTTAAGTGTGACAAACATGCAAAGGAACAGGAAATGAGGAAGGGGGCAAACACTTTTTCACACCACTGTATATACAGTGTAAAAAAAAATGCAAGTTGCGGTAAAAACACATGTCCAAAAATGTGGCAAGCACTGCAAAAAACCCTGCGGAAACGCTCAAAAGCAACATGCATAGATGAGAATCAAGCCGTAGTTGTTAAACCAAAGGATTACCTCAACAAGCTTCTCTTCTGAGGGGTTAATGAATGGAAGAACAGCTATATTTCTCATAAGAGGTTCCCTTGCAGTAACCAAAATGATACAGGAAAAGAATAAAGCAATTGCAAAAAAGGTAATAAAAAATAAAATTGTAAAAATAAAATAAAATAGAATGGTAAAAAATAAAATAAATAAAAACTACTGACACCACCTTACTAACCTCTTCCCAGTGACGGAACTACCACTGGGAAGAGGGAGAGAACCCGTGGGACTGTAATAAAGGGCTTTGAGAAAGATGGGACACCTATGAAACGCGTTACCGCCCCTGGATGGATGTAGAACATGGTCACGAGGTAGAATGTTGGTGGTTAATGCTGCTTGAGACAGACACTCTCTGCTATACTGAGTGGGTCCCTATGCCGGCTTTGGGATCGCCAGTTGCTTCTCCTTCATACAGCCCTGCCTGCCTGTGTGGACATCTCAGTCCCTTCTATCCATGCTGATATGGAGCTGCTTGAATGGAAGTGTGCTATATTTATTGTACCAATAAATTGAATACGTTTTTAATTGGATCCTGCACTCCTGTTATTTTGTTTTTAATAAATGGCCCTGAAACAGAAGTAAAGGGCCCTGTGATCAATAGGACCGATGGAAACCCTGAAAGTTCTAGTTATGGCTCTGTTGCAAACATCTTTGAGAACTAACCACAGATCTTCAGTGGATGTCAGCTGCCTAATATCCTTCCGTCTCTTCATGTAATCTCAGACAGACTTGATGTCGAGGTCAGGACTCTGTGGGGCCGAACCCTCAGTTCCAGGACTCCTTGCTCTTCTTTATGCTGAAGATAGTCCTTATCTCATTGGCTGTATGTTTGGGGTTGTTTTCCTGCTGCAGAATAAATTTAGGGTCAATCACATGCCTACCTGATGGCATGACATGATGGATAAATATCTGCCTGTATTTCTCACCATTGAGGACACCGTTGATCCAGACCAAATCCCCAACTCCATTTGCAGATACTCATTGTTGCACCGCTCTCCAGCACTTTGGCAAATAAACTTCCTCCTGCTACAGCCAAATATTTGAAAATTTGACTCAGCAGTAGTGATGGCCGAACGGTTCGCCCGGCGGTCGTTTCGCGGCGAATTTCCGACTTTCGCCGTCCGCGGGTTCGAACGCCTTTTTCCGTCGTTCGCCCCGGCGGACTTACGTGTTTAATGTATACAAGAACTTTAACCTTTCGTGACACGTTTATCATGTGTTACAGGACAACCAATTGAGACATGACAGCTCATGGACACTTGGACATTCCCCCTAACCTATAAATACACCCGATCCGGTGGCCATTTTACATTCTTTCTTCTGTCACTGTAGGGAAAGGATCCTGTGTGGAGTAGGGACAGAGAAAACGCTAGCTATTTGGTACACAAAAGTTCTTTTCAGGACTGGTATAGGTGTTAGGTCAGCAGCCTGAGTTTCTTTTGTCAGTTTAGATAAAGGGACAGAGCGCTGTATGCTGCTATTTTAGGGACAGCTCAGCCAGATTAGTCTTTCTTCATCATCATCATCATCATCATCATTAGCTGTTACTATCAGGTCCACAAAAGAGCTGTTCCAGCTAATCGTTCCAGCCTACTCTTTTTTGCCAATTTGTATAGGGACAGGCAGGAAGCAGTGTGTCAGGCAGTGAGGATAATTTTAAAGACTTGCTGTTACTATTAGTTCCACAAAGGTTCTTTTCAGGACTGGTATCAGTGGTACGGTAATAGGCTTGTACACGTATAATATTCTTTCTTCCAAATATAGAAAGAATATTATACTTGACTGCTGCCCTTCTGCTGCAGTCTGCTAATCATTCACAACTCACTTGTTCCACAAAGCTCTTTATCAGGACTGGTAACTTGGTCTGTCTAGGGTGCTACGGTACATAGGCTTGGGTGCGGTACAGTCTGCTGTTCTGTAAGGACCGCTATCGGTCCACAATAGATAGGGTTGCCGTGCACTACTGCTGACCGCTGCCCTATACTGCAGCAGTCCTTCAGCGGTATAGGGACTGACGCACAGTCTGCTAAACACTAATACACAACCTGCTTGGTCCACAAAAGTTCTTATAAGGACTGGTAACTTGGTATAGGGTGCTACGGTACATAGGCCTGAGTGCGTTACAGTCTGCTGTTCTGTAAGGACCGCTATCGGTCCACAATACATAGGGTTGACGTGCACTACTGCTGACCGCTGCCCTATACTGCAGCAGTCCTTCAGCGGTATAGGGACTGACGCACAGTCTGCTAAACACTAATACACAACCTGCTTGGTCCACAAAAGTTCTTATAAGGACTGGTAACTTGGTATAGGGTGCTACGGTACATAGGCCTGAGTGCGTTACAGTCTGCTGTTCTGTAAGGACCGCTATCGGTCCACAATACATAGGGTTGACGTGCACTACTGCTGACCGCTGCCCTATACTGCAGCAGTCCTTCAGCGGTATAGGGACTGACGCACAGTCTGCTAAACACTAACACACAACCTGCTTGGTCCACAAAAGTTCTTATAAGGACTGGTAACTTGGTATAGGGTGCTACGGTACATAGGCCTGAGTGCAGTACAGTCTGCTGTTCTGTAAGGACTGCTATCGGTCCACAATACATAGGGTTGCCGTGCACTACTGCTGACCGCTGCCCTATACTGCAGCAGTCCTTCAGCGGTATAGGGACTGACGCACAGTCTGCTAAACACTAATACACAACCTGCTTGGTCCACAAAAGTTCTTATAAGGACTGGTAACTTGGTATAGGGTGCTACGGTACATAGGCCTGAGTGCAGTACAGTCTGCTGTTCTGTAAGGACCGCTATCGGTCCACAATACATAGGGTTGCCGTGCACTACTGCTGACCGCTGCCCTATACTGCAGCAGTCCTTCATTGGTATAGGGACTGACGTACAGTCTGCTAATCACTAACACACAACCTGCTTGGTCCACAAAAGTTCTTATAAGGACTGGTAACTTGGTATAGGGTGCTACGGTACATAGGCCTGAGTGCGTTACAGTCTGCTGTTCTGTAAGGACCGCTATCGGTCCACAATACATAGGGTTGCCGTGCACTACTGCTGACCGCTGCCCTATACTGCAGCAGTCCTTCAGCGGTATAGGGACTGACGCACAGTCTGCTAAACACTAACACACAACCTGCTTGGTCCACAAAAGTTTTTATAAGGACTGGTAACTTGGTATAGGGTGCTACGGTACATAGGCCTGAGTGCAGTACAGTCTGCTGTTCTGTAAGGACCGCTATCGGTCCACAATACATAGGGTTGCCGTGCACTACTGCTGACCGCTGCCCTATACTGCAGCAGTCCTTCATTGGTATAGGGACTGACGTACAGTCTGCTAATCACTAACACACAACCTGCTTGGTCCACAAAAGTTCTTATAAGGACTGGTAACTTGGTATAGGGTGCTACGGTACATAGGCCTGAGTGCAGTACAGTCTGCTGTTCTGTAAGGACCGCTATCGGTCCACAATACATAGGGTTGCCGTGCACTACTGCTGACCGCTGCCCTATACTGCAGCAGTCCTTCATTGGTATAGGGACTGACGTACAGTCTGCTAATCACTAACACACAACCTGCTTGGTCCACAAAAGTTCTTATAAGGACTGGTAACTTGGTATAGGGTGCTACGGTACATAGGCCTGAGTGCAGTACAGTCTGCTGTTCTGTAAGGACCGCTATCGGTCCACAATACATAGGGTTGCCGTGCACTACTGCTGACCGCTGCCCTATACTGCAGCAGTCCTTCATTGGTATAGGGACTGACGTACAGTCTGCTAATCACTAACACACAACCTGCTTGGTCCACAAAAGTTCTTATAAGGACTGGTAACTTGGTATAGGGTGCTACGGTACATAGGCCTGAGTGCAGTACAGTCTGCTGTTCTGTAAGGACCGCTATCGGTCCACAATACATAGGGTTGCCGTGCACTACTGCTGACCGCTGCCCTATACTGCAGCAGTCCTTCATTGGTATAGGGACTGACGTACAGTCTGCTAATCACTAACACACAACCTGCTTGGTCCACAAAAGTTCTTATAAGGACTGGTAACTTGGTATAGGGTGCTACGGTACATAGGCCTGAGTGCAGTACAGTCTGCTGTTCTGTAAGGACCGCTATCGGTCCACAATACATAGGGTTGCCGTGCACTACTGCTGACCGCTGCCCTATACTGCAGCAGTCCTTCATTGGTATAGGGACTGACGTACAGTCTGCTAATCACTAACACACAACCTGCTTGGTCCACAAAAGTTCTTATAAGGACTGGTAACTTGGTATAGGGTGCTACGGTACATAGGCCTGAGTGCAGTACAGTCTGCTGTTCTGTAAGGACCGCTATCGGTCCACAATACATAGGGTTGCCGTGCACTACTGCTGACCGCTGCCCTATACTGCAGCAGTCCTTCATTGGTATAGGGACTGACGTACAGTCTGCTAATCACTAACACACAACCTGCTTGGTCCACAAAAGTTCTTATAAGGACTGGTAACTTGGTATAGGGTGCTACGGTACATAGGCCTGAGTGCGTTACAGTCTGCTGTTCTGTAAGGACCGCTATCGGTCCACAATACATAGGGTTGCCGTGCACTACTGCTGACCGCTGCCCTATACTGCAGCAGTCCTTCAGCGGTATAGGGACTGACGCACAGTCTGCTAAACACTAACACACAACCTGCTTGGTCCACAAAAGTTTTTATAAGGACTGGTAACTTGGTATAGGGTGCTACGGTACATAGGCCTGAGTGCAGTACAGTCTGCTGTTCTGTAAGGACCGCTATCGGTCCACAATACATAGGGTTGCCGTGCACTACTGCTGACCGCTGCCCTATACTGCAGCAGTCCTTCATTGGTATAGGGACTGACGTACAGTCTGCTAATCACTAACACACAACCTGCTTGGTCCACAAAAGTTCTTATAAGGACTGGTAACTTGGTATAGGGTGCTACGGTACATAGGCCTGAGTGCAGTACAGTCTGCTGTTCTGTAAGGACCGCTATCGGTCCACAATACATAGGGTTGCCGTGCACTACTGCTGACCGCTGCCCTATACTGCAGCAGTCCTTCATTGGTATAGGGACTGACGTACAGTCTGCTAATCACTAACACACAACCTGCTTGGTCCACAAAAGTTCTTATAAGGACTGGTAACTTGGTATAGGGTGCTACGGTACATAGGCCTGAGTGCAGTACAGTCTGCTGTTCTGTAAGGACCGCTATCGGTCCACAATACATAGGGTTGCCGTGCACTACTGCTGACCGCTGCCCTATACTGCAGCAGTCCTTCATTGGTATAGGGACTGACGTACAGTCTGCTAATCACTAACACACAACCTGCTTGGTCCACAAAAGTTCTTATAAGGACTGGTAACTTGGTATAGGGTGCTACGGTACATAGGCCTGAGTGCAGTACAGTCTGCTGTTCTGTAAGGACCGCTATCGGTCCACAATACATAGGGTTGCCGTGCACTACTGCTGACCGCTGCCCTATACTGCAGCAGTCCTTCATTGGTATAGGGACTGACGTACAGTCTGCTAATCACTAACACACAACCTGCTTGGTCCACAAAAGTTCTTATAAGGACTGGTAACTTGGTATAGGGTGCTACGGTACATAGGCCTGAGTGCAGTACAGTCTGCTGTTCTGTAAGGACCGCTATCGGTCCACAATACATAGGGTTGCCGTGCACTACTGCTGACCGCTGCCCTATACTGCAGCAGTCCTTCATTGGTATAGGGACTGACGTACAGTCTGCTAATCACTAACACACAACCTGCTTGGTCCACAAAAGTTCTTATAAGGACTGGTAACTTGGTATAGGGTGCTACGGTACATAGGCCTGAGTGCGTTACAGTCTGCTGTTCTGTAAGGACCGCTATCGGTCCACAATACATAGGGTTGCCGTGCACTACTGCTGACCGCTGCCCTATACTGCAGCAGTCCTTCAGCGGTATAGGGACTGACGCACAGTCTGCTAAACACTAACACACAACCTGCTTGGTCCACAAAAGTTTTTATAAGGACTGGTAACTTGGTATAGGGTGCTACGGTACATAGGCCTGAGTGCAGTACAGTCTGCTGTTCTGTAAGGACCGCTATCGGTCCACAATACATAGGGTTGCCGTGCACTACTGCTGACCGCTGCCCTATACTGCAGCAGTCCTTCATTGGTATAGGGACTGACGTACAGTCTGCTAATCACTAACACACAACCTGCTTGGTCCACAAAAGTTCTTATAAGGACTGGTAACTTGGTATAGGGTGCTACGGTACATAGGCCTGAGTGCAGTACAGTCTGCTGTTCTGTAAGGACCGCTATCGGTCCACAATACATAGGGTTGCCGTGCACTACTGCTGACCGCTGCCCTATACTGCAGCAGTCCTTCATTGGTATAGGGACTGACGTACAGTCTGCTAATCACTAACACACAACCTGCTTGGTCCACAAAAGTTCTTATAAGGACTGGTAACTTGGTATAGGGTGCTACGGTACATAGGCCTGAGTGCGTTACAGTCTGCTGTTCTGTAAGGACCGCTATCGGTCCACAATACATAGGGTTGCCGTGCACTACTGCTGACCGCTGCCCTATACTGCAGCAGTCCTTCAGCGGTATAGGGACTGACGCACAGTCTGCTAAACACTAACACACAACCTGCTTGGTCCACAAAAGTTTTTATAAGGACTGGTAACTTGGTATAGGGTGCTACGGTACATAGGCCTGAGTGCAGTACAGTCTGCTGTTCTGTAAGGACCGCTATCGGTCCACAATACATAGGGTTGCCGTGCACTACTGCTGACCGCTGCCCTATACTGCAGCAGTCCTTCATTGGTATAGGGACTGACGTACAGTCTGCTAATCACTAACACACAACCTGCTTGGTCCACAAAAGTTCTTATAAGGACTGGTAACTTGGTATAGGGTGCTACGGTACATAGGCCTGAGTGCAGTACAGTCTGCTGTTCTGTAAGGACCGCTATCGGTCCACAATACATAGGGTTGCCGTGCACTACTGCTGACCGCTGCCCTATACTGCAGCAGTCCTTCATTGGTATAGGGACTGACGTACAGTCTGCTAATCACTAACACACAACCTGCTTGGTCCACAAAAGTTTTTATAAGGACTGGTAACTTGGTATAGGGTGCTACGGTACATAGGCCTGAGTGCAGTACAGTCTGCTGTTCTGTAAGGACCGCTATCGGTCCACAATACATAGGGTTGACGTGCACTACTGCTGACCGCTGCCCTATACTGCAGCAGTCCTTCAGCGGTATAGGGACTAAGAGTTTTGTCACAGGGTGATTTAAAAAATGACAGGCAGAGGAAGAGGCAGGCCCTTCCGCAGGGGTGGTAGGGGTAGGGCAGGAGCAACAGCCTTGAGCCAAAGTGGGAAGTTGCAGAAGGTGCGTTCAATTACTTTAAAGGACGCACCAGACTTGGTTGAGTGGCTCACTCAGCCTTATTCTTCTGCACCCTCCTCATCCTCTCGATCTGCACCCTCTTCTTCACTCTCTGCTATGTGCACCCCCAAAGACACTACCACCAACAACACCACCACCACCACATACCTTCCGCTTGAGTGCAAATGGGGGCCTTCATGCTCCAGTGTTTTAATAGGGACCCCCGTATAAAAAGCATGAGGGTCAAGGACCAGTACTGGGTGGCAACGTACTTAGATCCCCGGTACAAACACAAAATGGCGGAAATGTTACCGCCGTCGCAGAGGGCTGTCAGAATGCAGCACTTCCAGGCCTTGCTTCGAGAAATGCTGCATTCTGCTTTTGCGTGCGCTGGCAGAGGAGCAATTCCCACTCCCAGAGAAGGATTTGCGGGTACCAATCCAACAGCGCCTGCAAGAAGAGGCCGGTTTGAAGATGTGTTGGTGACTTCGGATATGAGGTCATTCTTTCAGCCGACCCATCGACAGGTGTCATCCGGATCCAGCATCAGGGAACGCCTAGACCGTCAGGTGTCCGACTACATTGGGTTAACGGCCGATGTGGACGCTCTGAGGAGTGATGAACCCCTAGACTACTGGGTGGGCAGGCTTGACCTCTGGCCAGAGCTTGCCCAATTTGCAATCGAACTGTTGGCTTGCCCCTCATCCAGTGTCCTGTCCGAAAGGACGTTCAGCGCAGCAGGGGGGATTGTGACCGATAAGCGTACTCGCCTAGCTCACGACAGTGTTAACTACCTCACATTTCTAAAAATGAATGAGGCATGGATCTCGGAGGAATTCAACACATGTGATCAGTAGACCATGTATATGTCTATAAACAATTTTTGGAATCAAGCACACAGACCTTCTTAATTCATTTGGCTCACTTCCCTGACCCAAAAAAGCACACCGTACTATATGCCCCTACCCTCCTCTTTGAAGAGATTGAGCGGTGTCATATTTCTACTGGGGCTGCTTATTATGAGGGGTTCCCACCATCCCTGTGCTGTGCTGACTTCCTCCTGGGTGTTCTTATTATGAGGGGCTCCCACCATCCCTGTGCTGTGCTGACTTCCTCCTGGGGGTTCTTATTATGAGGGGCTCCCACCATCCCTGTGCTGTGCTGACTTCCTCCTGGGGGTTCTTATTATGAGGGGATCACACCATCCCTGTGCTGTGCTGACTTCCTCCTGGGGCTGCTTACGGTGCTGCTGTCAGCGCTGTATGTCACGGAGCTGCTGTCAGCGCTGTATGTCACGGAGCTGCTGTCAGCGCTGTATGTCACGGAGCTGCTGTCAGCGCTGTATGTCACGGAGCTGCTGTCAGCGCTGTATGTCACGGAGCTGCTGTCAGCGCTGTATGTCACGGAGCTGCTGTCAGCGCTGTATGTCACGGTGCTGCTGTCAGCGCTGTATGTCACGGAGCTGCTGTCAGCGCTGTATGTCACGGAGCTGCTGTCAGTGCTGTATGTCACGGAGCTGCTGTCAGCGCTGTATGTCACGGAGCTGCTGTCAGCGCTGTATGTCACGGAGCTGCTGTCAGCGCTGTATGTCACGGTGCTGCTGTCAGCGCTGTATGTCACGGAGCTGCTGTCAGCGCTGTATGTCACGGAGCTGCTGTCAGTGCTGTATGTCACGGAGCTGCTGTCAGCGCTGTATGTCACGGAGCTGCTGTCAGCGCTGTATGTCACGGAGCTGCTGTCAGCGCTGTATGTCACGGTGCTGCTGTCAGCGCTGTATGTCACGGAGCTGCTGTCAGCGCTGTATGTCACGGAGCTGCTGTCAGCGCTGTATGTCACGGAGCTGCTGTCAGCGCTGTATGTCACGGAGCTGCTGTCAGCGCTGTATGTCACGGTGCTGATGTCAGTGCTCTGTATTACGGTGCTGCTGTCAGTGCTCTGTATCTCCTGCACCCTCTTGTTTGCCTACCCTGGTCCCTGACCTTCCCTCTCCTCCATTGCCTTCATTAGCTCCATAGTCCTGAATTGTCAGAACAATTTCCCAAATAAAAAAAAAATGCTTGTAGTTATCGATCCCAAATTCACCTCATACATGTATTATGCTATTGTCCAGGTGGTGGGACTACGTGCTACCCCCTAATAATTACCCCGTGGCCGCAAATTCGACCTAAAGGTTTGCGAAATTCGCCTCCCATTGAAGTCAATGGAGCCCGCGGCGAACGGTCGTTTTCGCGAACGTTTGTGTCCGTTCGCGTTTCGCGTTCGCGAAACGTCCCGTCGGAAGTTCGTCCATCACTACTCAGCAGTCCAGGGCACTTGCTGCCATATTTCTGCACACTAGTTCCTATGTTTTCGTGGATAGTTGAGTCACTTAGCCTTGTTTCCATGTCAAAGGTATGGCTTTTTGGCCACAATTCTTCCATGAAGACCACTTCTAGCCAGACCTCTCCAGACAGTAGATGGGTGTACCTGGGTCTCATTGGTTTCTGTCAGTTCTGTGCTGATGGCACTGCTGGACATCTTCCAATGTCGAAGAGAAGTAAGCATGATGTGTCTTACATCTGCTGCATTAAGTTTTCCTGGTCAACCACTGCATCTACAGTCCTCAATGTTGCCGTTTCTTTATGCTTCTTCAAGAGCTTAAACAGCACATCTTAAACCCTCAGTCTGCTTTGAAATCTTTGCCTGGGAGAGCGCTTGCTGATGCAGTATAACTACCTTGTGTCTTGTTGCTGTGCTCAGTCTTGCCATAGTGTATGACCTGTGATATGAAATCATACACCTGACTGTAATTCTACAAAAACCCTGATTTTATGCAAGAGTACAATGTGTGCAAGTGCAAGAATTGATGCTGGTTTGAAGCCAAAAGGTAGTCACATTGAATATTGATTTGATTTGGATTTTTCTTCTGTTCTCTAACTTTGCATTTTGTAAATTGATAAAAAGAAACAATTAAAAAATATATATTTGAAAGAATTCTTACTTTACAGCATTGCTTCACACCTGCCTAAAACTTTTGCACAGTACTGTACATTTTGTGAACAACTTGGGGAGCTCAGGAGAGCTTATTCCCCCAGCACTGAACAAAATCAGGATCTCCAATTCTAGGTCAATGAACACCTGTGAATATTGCTGGTGTATCCTTTTTTTTCTCTTCCACTACAGGGAATATATCCACCACTGCCTCAATTAATTCATCTGCCATTGCCAATGTAAATTTATGCACCGTTGCCTCAATGGATTCATCTTCCACTGCCACTATGAATGTGTCCACCAATGCCTTATGCATTTCCCATTGCCACTGATAATATGTCCACCACTGTCACAGTGAATGCAGTCAAAATTAAATGAAAATGCTTTTCATTGGCTACACATATACAGTAAATAAATAAATATATAAATATATATATATATACATACACAGCTGTGCTCAGAAGTTTACATACCCTTGCAGAATGTATGATTTCTTGGCCATTTTTCAGAGAATATGAATGATAACACAAGAACTTTTTTTTCACTCATGGTTAGTGTTTGCCTGAAGCCATTTATTATCAATCAACTGTTTTTACTCTATTTAAATCATAATTAAAACAGAAACTACCCAAATGATCCTGATCAAAAGTGTACATACCCCAGTTCTTAACACCGTGTATTGCCCCCTTTAACATCAATGACAGCTTAATGTTTTTTGTGGTATTTGTAGATGAGGCTCTTTATCTTCTCAGATGGTAAAGCTGCCCATTCCTCTTGGCAAAAATCCTCCAGTTCCTGTAAATTCTTGGGCTGTCTTGCATGAACCGCACGTTTGAGATCTCCCCAGAGTGGCTCAATGATACTGAGGTCAGAAGACTGAGATGGCCACTCCAGAACCTTCACTTTATTCTGTTGTAGTCAATGACAGGTCAACCTGGCCTTGTGTTTTGGATCATTGTCATGTTGGAATGTCCAAGTACATCCCATGCGCAGCTTCCTGGCTGATGAATGCAAATGTTCCTCCAGTATTTTTTGACAACATACTGCATTCATCTTGCCATCGATTTTGACAAAATTTCCCGTGCCTTTGTAGCTCACACATCCCCAAAACATCAGCGATCCACCTCCGGGTTTCACAGTAGGAACGTTGTACCTTCCATCATAGGCCTTGTTGACTCCTCTCCAAATGTAGTGTTTATGGTTGTAGCCAAAAAGCTCAATTTTGGTCTCATCACTCCAAATGACTTTGTGTCAGAAGGTATGAGGCTTGTCTCTGTGCTGTTTGGTGTATTGTAAGCGGGATACTTTGCGTAGTAATGGCTTTCTTCTGGCTACTTGACCATGCAGCCCATCTTTCTTCAAGTGCCTCCTTATTGTGCATCTTCAAACATCCACACCACATGTTTTCAGAGAGTCCTGTATTTCACATTTGTGGGTTTTTCTTTTCATCAAGAACAATTTTCCTGGCAGATATTTAAGTTGGTCTACCTGATCGTGGTTTGGTTTCAACAAACCCCTCATTTTCCACTTCTTGATTAGAGTTTGAACACTGCTGATTGGCATTCTCAATTCCTTGGATATATTTTTATATTCCTTTCCTGTTTTATACAGTTCAACTATCTTTCCCACAGATCCTTTGACAATTCTTTTGCTTTCCCTGTGACTCAGAATCCAGAAACGTCAGTGCAGCATTGGATGAAAGATGCAAGGGTATATCGGGAGTCCATAAACTCATTGACCTTTTATACACACATGCTGATTACAAGCAAACAGATCAGAGACCAGTGCCCAGTAAGCAAGTGGTTCATGTGACCTATAAAGTGTACAACTCAGTTGAAAACAAACTGAAATCTTTTCGGGGGAGGATAGTAAAGATAAAAAAATAAAATAATACGGTTGCACACCCTTAAACTAATACTTTATTGAAGCACCTTTTGATTTTATTACAGTCTTTTTGGGTATGACTCTATCAGCATAGCTGACAATATTTGCCTACTCTTCTTTGCAAAAACACTCCAAATCTGTCGGATTGCGAGGGCACAGCCCTCTTCAGCTCACCCCACAGATTTTCAATCAGATTCAGGTCTGGACTCTGGCTGGGCCATTCCAAAACTTTAATCTTCTTCTGGTGAAGCCATTAGTTTGTTGATTTGGATGTATGCTTTGAGTCATTGTCATGCTGAAAGATGAAGTTCCTCTTCATGGTCAGCTTTCTAGCAGAATCCTGAAGGTTTTTGTGCCAATATTGATTGGTATTTGGAACTGTTCATCATTCCCTCTACGCTGACTAATTTTGGAGGGACATCCAGTTCTTGGTAATGTCACTGTTATGCCATATATTCTCCACTTGATGACTGTCTTCACTGTGATTCATGGTATATCTAATGCTTTGGAATTTTTTTTTACCCTTCTACTGACTGATACCTTTTAACATTGAGATCCCCCTGGATCTCATTGTTAAAAGGTATCCCTCTAATTGTCTCATTCCCTCTACCTTGACTAAGGCCGCGTACACACGCGCGGACTGTTCGCCCAACTTTGTCCGCTGAACAGTGTTTGGGCGGACAGTCCGCTCGTGTGTGGGCTTTCAGCGGACAGTTTCAGCGGACAGTTTGACGAACAAGGTTTTTCGGAAATTCCGTAAAACTGTCCGCTGAAACCTTGTTTCAGCGAACAGTCCGCCCGTGTGTAGGCTTGTTCGTCAAACTAAGTTCCGCGCATGCTCAGAAAGGATTTACACGCCGAAAGTTATAATGCAGTGTATAGGACGTCGTATTTTTCGTCCCGTCGTACGTGCCGTTCACGTCATCGTGCACGGTTTCAGCAAACTGTTCGTTCGTCGTGTGTGGCCATGTCCGTCCATGCTAATTTTGAGCGGACTGTTTGCCGAAACTGTTGGACGGACAAAGTTGGGCGAACAGTCCGCGCGTGTGTACGCGGCCTGAGGCCCCTCTGGATCTCCTTATTAAAAGGTATCCCTCTAATTGTCTTATTCCCTCTACCTTGACTAAGGCCCCTGTTTCAGCTGAAAAAAAAAACAGCCCCAAAGCATGATGCTGCCACCACCATGCTTCAGGGTGGGTATAGTGTTCTTTTGGTGATGTACAGTGGTGTTTTTGTGCCAAACATATGTTTTGGAATTATGGCCAAAAAGTTCAACCTTGGTTTCATCAGGCCATAACACATTTTCCCAAATGCTTTTTGGAGACTTTAGTTATGTTTTTGCTAAATTTTGCCGGGCTTGGATGTTTTTCTTCGTAAGAAAAGGTTTCCATCTTGCCACTCTACCCCATAGCCCAGACATATGAAAAAGATGGGAGATTATTGTCACATGTACCACACAGCCAGTACTTGCCAGATATTCCTGCAGCTCCTTTAATGTTGCTGTAGGTCCCTTGTCAGCCTCTCTGACCAGTTTACTTCTTGTTTTTTCATCAATTTTGGAGGGACATCAGGTTCTTGGTAATGTCACTGTTATGCCATATATTCTCCACTTGATGACTGTCTTCACTGTGATCCATGGTATATCTAATGCCTTGGTATTTTCTTGTACCCTTCTCCTGACTGATACCTTTTAACAATGAGATCCCTCTGGTGCTTTGGAAGCTCTCTGCGGACCATGTCTTTTGCTGTAGGATGCGACTGAGAAAATGTCAAGAAAGACCTACTAGAACAGCTGAACTTTATTTGGGGTTAATCAGAGGCACTTTAAATGATGGCGGGTGTGTACTGACTCCTATTTATTATGAGTTTGAATGTGATTGCTTAATTCTGAACACCGCTACATCACCAGTTATGCAACCACATTATTTGTTTTTTATTTTTACTTTATCCTCCTAAAAGATTTCAGTTTGTTTTTCAATTGAGTGGTACAGTTTATAGGTTACATTAAAAGGTGTGGTTATATTTGTCTCATTTTTTTACATCACAGGAACCTAACAGTTTAACAGGGGTGTGTAGACTTTTTATATCCACTGTATGTATATATATATATATATATATATATATATATATATATATATATATATATATATATACAGTATATATATTTCATTATTTTATATGACAGTGATAATATGACATGATACTATCTATTTAAATACTTTCCAGAAAAATATGAATTAATTCTCTAACAAAATAATAGTTAATCTTGTAATACATTCCATACGGCTAAGGACCTTAAAAAAATAAAAAGACTTAATTGCCCTGTAGATTGCCTGTAAGAGTTTGACCTCGGGAAGCTCTGACACTAACAGCAATACACATACAGGAAACTCTTCAGCTGCCCATTCTGGTGAAGGTGAAATTGTTTGTGAAGGATTGTATTAAATCTTTCAACAGTTTGCTTTAGAGGAAACACACTGAGCATGCACATTCCCTGCCGCTCAAAAATACTCTTCAACACGCAAGGGGAAATGCCCATTTATCAGCTAAGACAAGTGTTGGCTAATAAAAGCTTGTCTCTAATTAATGGCGGACTTGTAATGTCCCTGCCCACTTCCATATAATACAGAGCCGTCCGCGATGCCGCCCTTAATATAGCTACAACATAAATTTTCCTCTGCCTCCTGATGCCAGGAATAGTTGTACAGCGCCAGGACCATTACTCGCGACTGCAGGAAGAATGGTGGGAATTATTAAATCTAAGAACGTTTAGTACAATGGGGTCTGAGCTACGCTGAATGGTCGAATGAGATGGAAAACATGCATTAACTCATTATGCGCCAATTCTAGTTTCACAAGGATTACTTCAGCCTTCCATACAGCCCTATAGATTTCCAAAGAACCCCTATTAACCGCTGGTTTGATCCTGCCATTAGAGGCCGAAAAGTCACTTTACCTATTGAATTTTTGTTTACTACATCAGAAGAAGTGAGACTCTATGGCCCGGAATGGGAAAGACATTCAAGCTGAGTGATTCCACCAATTAAGCCTTCAAGAGGTTTAGTGTGCAATCTGACCCACCAGAATCCACTCTTTACTGAAATATTATTATTGTTATTATACGAGTTTTATAACGTCAACAGTTTGAACAGCGCTTTACAATATGAAAAGGGAGACAGTACAGTTACAATACAATAAAATACATAAGGGCTAAGAAGGCCTTGCTCATGAGTTTACAATCTAATAGTGTGGGGCAAAGTGGTACAAAAGGTTATAACTGGGGGGGATGAGCTGATGGAAGTGATAAAAGATTAGTTGGAGGCATGATAGGCTTCCCTGAAGAGATGATGGGATTGCCTAAAGGCAGCCAGAGTAAGAGATAGATGGACAGATTGAGGTAGAGAGTTCCAGAGGATGGTATAGGCTCCAGAGAAGTCCTGGAGATAAGCATGGGAGGAGGAGACTAGGGAGCTTGAGAGCAGGAGGTCTTGAGAGGCACAGTGAGGACAGTTTAAGTGATATTTGAAGACAAGATTGGTGATGTAAATATCAACTTTGGTAGACTGACCTTTAAAGGAGAAGTAAAGCTTTTTTGTCCATGCTTCTCCTGGGGTTTACAGGTGTGCACTTAGTTCTGCACTCCTGTGTCCCAGATTCAGCCAGCTAATGCTCGCTGTTGGCTGACCTCACAAAGCCAGTCCAGGTTCTGCAGGGATCCCGACAATTATTTCAGGATCAGATGGCTGACCAGCAGCTAGCTCAGCCTGTCAGCCCACTGAGAGCCTAAGTTAACCACTCCCACCCCTTGCACAGCCTGATGCTCCAGTGAGTGTTGGAGGGGCAAAGCAAAGAGCTGACTTTCACCGGCTCTCTGCCCACTGAAAACCAAGAACTTAGTAATCAGCTGTCTTTGATCACTCAGTTTCAGTTCTCAGTGTAGAGCCAGTGGGGGACAGTTACAGCCTTGATCTAGGTGAGTATGATTGTTTTCTTTGGAACCCATACTTCTCTTTTAAAGGAAAAAAATAATACAATTTAAAATAACATCTATAAATGCTACACAAGCCATTTTTTAATATATGGTATTACAAAATGAGTGTTTCATTTACAGTATTTATCAGCTACAATCATCATTTCCCTTTCATATGTCCTCGGTCGTGCTCAGTGTACATGTTTACAGGAATATAAAGGTATTCAGACTGCCTCTGAATTTTGAACTGCTTTCTAATAGCCTGCCTTATAGCTTTACACAGCAGCAGGGAAAACACTTACCCAAAGAACTGCATGAAGATTCCACCAGGAAAGGGGGGCAGCGGATTTCTCACAGCATGTAGATAAAAACACTCTGAAAAAGAAGCAAATGGGTAAAGATCTACAAATCAATTACCGGTGCTCTATTTGTTTCAAAATGCTGCAGAAGCTTAACCGTCCATGCCCTTTAACCACTTCCCACCCGGCCAATGCATATATACGGCCGGGTGGGAGCCGTCTACTCCTGATAGGACGTTCAGGAACGTCATTCAGGAGTAGCGTGATCGCGCGCGCGCGTGCCCGCGCAGCGGCGCGATCCCGAAGTGCTCGTGTCACGCAGACACGGCACATCTCAGATCGGCAGGAGGGCTCTGTGATTGGCCCTCCTGATCACATGACGGCCGTGTCCAATCACGGCCGTCATGTGATGTAAACAAACAGCCGGTTGCTAGGCAATCGGCTCTCCTCTCCTCACACGGAAGTCACCGCTGAGGAGAGGAGAGCAGAACGCTGCAGTCGGCTGATGATCAGTGAGTATGGGCTGCTTTTTACAGCTTTTTACTCACTGATCATCAGTGTAGTGTAAACACACAACACACCACACAGTACAAACACAGTCCCCACATATGTCCCCAAAACACACATGTCCCCAAAACATACATGTCCCCAAATAATAAAAACACATGTCCCTAATAATAAAAACATGTCCCCCACATATGTCCCACTAAAATCACATGTCCCAATGATTATCTGCACACATATGTACGTGATCACCTGCACACATATGTACATGATCATTTGCGTACATATGTCCGTGATCACACAAACCAATTATTATACACTATTATACACAGAATTTTTTTTACCAAAAACATGTAGCAGAATACATTTTGGCTTAAATTTATGACAAAATTTGATTTTATTGGATTTCTTTTCAAATAGAAAAAAGAAAATATTGTTTTTTTTCCAAATTTCCGCTTTTTTTGCGCTTATATCGCAAAAAAAAAAAAAACGGAGTCGTGAATAAATAACACCAAAATAAAGCTCTATTTGTGCGAACAAAATGATAACAATTTCATTTGGGTACAGTGTAGCATGACCGCGCAATTGTCACTGAAAGCGCTAGAGCGCTGAAAGCTGAAAATTGGGCTGGGAAGGAAGGGGGTGAAAGTGCCCTGTATTGTAGTGGTTAAAGCTGAACTCCAGGAAAAAGCTAAGCATGCAGATGCAATACATACTGTAAATGGGGAACCATTTTAGTTGCATATGGATTTTCTGTGATCCAGACACCCCTGATCATTCCCCATAAGCAGTAACAGCTCATCTTTGTCTAGAAAACACATCCAACTAGTTAGTTGGACAATGAAGAAGCAGCAGGACAATCAAAAGGTCAACCTTTTTGCTTATTCCCTTTTTCAGCATACAGCATATGTATGCAAAAGAGCATTAAAGTGGTTGTAAAGGCAGAAGTTTTTTTCTATCTTCATGCATTCTATGCATTAAGAAAAAAAGCCTTCTGTGTACAGCAGCCCCCCTCATACTTACCTGAGGTCCCTCTCTGTCCAGCGATGTCCACGAGTCTCTCAGCCGTCCAAGATTCTCCATCCTTATTAGCTGAGACTCAGCAATGGCGCCATTGGCTGCCGCTGCTGTCAATCAAAGAAGGCTAGCCAATCAGGGGGGAGAGAGGGCAGGGCCAGGTCGGGGCTCCGTGTCTGAATGGAAACAGGGAGCTGTGACTCGGCTTGGGTGCCTCTATAGCAAGCTGCCTGCTGTGGGGGCACGGAACAGGAGGGAGGGGCCAGGATCATAGAAGAGGGACCTGAGAAGAGGAGGATCGGGGCTGCTCTGTGCAAATCCACTGCATTAGAGCAAGTAAGTATAACATGTTTGTGATTTTTATAGGAAAAAAAACAAGACTTTACAATCACTTTAACTTTAGCCTCATGAAATCCCCTGTACAGCAGCATTCAGGGAATGGAATTAAATGTCAGAAGGGGGAGAGAGGGGGCAATAAGGTGTGATGCAGTGCACATTTGCTTACAAGCAACATGCTGAACACAGAAGCAAGCAAGAGGGTGTGCTCATCAATGTGCTGCTGCTCCTTCATTATCCAATCACAGGCTGGAGACAGGGAAATGACCAGGCTGCACTGCTTTTCTGCAGTACAGAAAAATCTTATGCTGGCTACACAGTTACACTAGTAAAATTGAGTTTGAAATCATGTGTTTTAAGAACACTCATTTGCTTTCAGTTCAGTTTCAGAGACAGTGATGAGAAAATTCAAAGCAGGAGCAGGGTAGAATTTTTCTCTTGAACAGCCAAACTTCTAACAGTGTACGGGTTCATCTCCAAAAATCTAAATATCATCAAAATGTTAATTTATCTCAGTATGAGTCAAACTCATATATTGTATAGATTCATTACACACAGAGTGATACATTTCAAGCATTTCTTTCTTTTAATTGTCATGATTATGGCTTACAGCTAGTGAAAATACAAAATTCTGTATCTCAGAAAATGAAAATATTACATAAGACCAATAAAAAAAGCAGGATTTTGAATACAGAAAGGTTGGCTTGCTGAAAAGTATGTCCATGTAAGTATAATATGCACTCAATACTTGGTCGGGGCTCCTTTTGCATGAAGTACGGCATCAATGCGGTGTGGGATGGAGGTGTTCAGCCTGTGGCACTGCTGAGGTGTTATGGATGGAAGCCCAGGTTGCTTTGATAGCGACCTTCAGCTGGTCTGCATTGTTGGGTCTGGTGTCTCTCATCTTCCTCTTGACAATATCTCACAGATTCTCTATGGGGTTTAGGTCAGACGAGTTTGCAGGCCAATCAAATACAGTGATACCATGATTATTAAACCAGGTATTGGTACTTTTGGCAGTGTGGGCAGGTGCCAAGTCCTGCTAGAAAATTAAATCAGCATCTTCATAAAACTGGTCAGCAGAGGGAAGCATGAAGTGCTCTAGAATTACCTGATAAAGGGCTGCGCTGACTTTGGACTTGATAAAACACAGTGCACCAACACCAGCAGCTGAGATGGCTCCCCAAATCCTCACTGACTGTGGACACTTCACACTGGACCTCATGTAACTTGAATTCTGTGCCTCTCCACTCTTCCACCAGACTCTGAGACCTTGATTTCCAAATGAACTGCAAAATTTGCTTTCATTCGAAAAGAGGACTTTGGACCACTGAGCAACAGTCCAGTCCCTTTTCGCCTTAGCCCAGGTAAGACGCTTCTTGACGTTGTTTCTGGTTCAGGAGTGGCTTGACACAAGGAATGTGACAGTTGTAGCCCATGTCCTGGATATGGCTGTGTGTGGTGGCTCTTGAAGTACCGACACCAGCCGTAGTTCAATCCTTGTGAAACGCTCCCAAATTCTTGAATGGTCTTTGCTTCACAATCCTCTCAAGGCTGCGGTTATCCCTGTTGCTTGTGCACCTTTTTCTACAACACTTTATCCTTCCACTCAACTTTCCATTATTATGCTTGGATACAGCACTTTGTGAACAGCCAGCTTTTTTTGCAATGACCTTTGTGACTTAACCCCCCCCCCCCCTTTGTGGAGTGTGTAACCTTAGCGTGTAACACCATGAGTCTGCAATATTGAACTTTTTCATAAAAATTCTAATTTTCTGAGATACTAACTTTTTGGGGGGTTTTCACTAGCTGTAAGCCATAATCATCAAAATTAAAAGGAAGAAATTCTTGAAATATATCACTGTATATCCTATTATAATGTGTAATTAATCTTTTTGAACTGAATTACTGAAATAAATTAACTTTTTGATGATATTCTTATTTTTTGAAATGTATGTGGTCTTCATTCCTAAATCGAATCATTGAACGTACAAATAATTTTCCTATAAATGTTTTTATATAAGTATTCATACAAGGTGCATTTGAAAATCTTCTAGTGTATAGCCAGCTTTAGGACTGAGTAAACAGAAATGTAAAGACAGGTAGAACAGTACCCATATATGTATGTAAAATGTGCGTTTAGCCATTTCCCTGGAATTCATTAAAACTATTATATAAAGCATAAGAATTGAAAACATTTACTTAATTTCTTTTTTTTTATTTTTAAAGCATTGCTTTGAAAGCACAAAATGTATGTCAAGATTGTTCAAGAGATACTTAAACGCACCAATGGACACCTGTTAAATATTTGTTGCAATATAGGGGTGCAAAATATAAGTGGATTGAGAACCTCAATTATGGAGCCTAGTAACACTATTTACCATGAGTGGGCAGTATTGTAGGCCTAATGATTTTTTTTTTAGAATGTGCAGAAGAACCTGTCTGGTGATTCAGCTCATAAATGGCTGATTATACGTATAAATTACAGATAGACTTGTGGAAAAGGTTTCCTGTTTACCCTGAATAAACACTCAGATGGTGCTGCTAAGCCCAAAGTTTCTTCCATCACCTGGTGATTCTCATGTATGGCCAAATTCATGATGTTTTAAGCAACAAATATGGTGCAATGTGCGGAGCTTGGCAAGATGAATTGCTGGAAGCTGAACACATTCATTTAACTCCAGTGAATGGGACTTGGTGACAGTGTCAGAAAATAACCTGGAAGATTAATGGCAATCGGAAGCTGTCACCTCATCTTCCTCTGAGAGGAGAAATGAATAATATTTACTGGGAATAGCGGCAAGGAACATTGTAGCTACACGAAAAAAAAAAAAAAAACACTATGTTCTGATATCTGGACTAAAAATAAATACTAGTTGGTACAAGACATACACGTGTACGGAGCAGACGTTGTATCGACGATGCTACTTTTTATAGTCCAAACCTAGGATGCATTTTAGACAAGTTTTCTTCCTCAGTCTCAATGGTAAATCTTTGGCTTGAAAGCCCTCGACTTGGAATTAAGGACATCAGTGACCAGAGACATTTTATACCTCTGGCCTAACTGCATTGTTACCAGACCATTATTATCTCTTGGGATACATGCAGGGGTCAAGTCCTGGAGAAAAAAGTGTGGGAAGTCCCACCCAAGATCCACTCCCCCACCAAAAATAAAAAATAAATGATACGCTCATATGCACGAACGCTTCAAAAGTGGTATTTTTCATCCAATTTTCGTATTGTGTGTATGAAGCTTAACTGTTAGGCCGCGTACACACGCGGGGACTGTTCGCTCAACTTTGTTCGTCAAACAGTTTCAGCGGACAGTCCGCTCAAAAATAGCATGGACGGACTTGCCCACACACGACGAACGAACAGTCCGCTGAAACCGTGCGCGATGACGTGAACGGCACGTACGACGGGACTAGAAAACGACGTCCTATACACTGCAATGCAACCTCCGGCGTGTAAATTCTTTCTGAGCATGCGCGGAACTTAGTTTGACGAACAAGCCTACACACGAGGGGACTGTCCGCTGAAACAAAGTTTCAGCGGACAGTTTTTCGGAAATTCCGAAAAACTTTGTTCAGCAGACTGTCCGCTGAAACTGTCCGCTGAAGCCCACACACGAGCGGACTGTCCGCCGAAACACTGTTCAGCGGACAAAGTTGAGCGAACAGTCCCCGCGTGTGTACGCGGCCTAAGTACATTAAAAAAAAATCCTCGATAAACATCAATACGGTAATTCTGTGAATAATCAGCATTCATTCAATTGTGCTTCCATGCAAATGTGAACATCATGTTCTGATCTTTATTGGGGAATTTTATTTTGTATATAGAGTGTTTATGTGGTGAGTTTACACTTTTCATTGAACAGAGTTTGGATAACACAGGGTTAAAAGGAAAGGTCATAAATGAACTGCACATTATCTGGGCAGAATGCTTGGGGAGATAGTGATGTGTTCCTGCTTAGGAGATGTATGTTGGCTGGGGGGGCTGCAAACTCTGCAGGGCTCCAACACACACTCGCTGCTATTCAAACCCTTCACATATTTCCACATAAACGTCCCTCCTGGCATTAACCTTTGCCAGGTATTGTGCTCAGCTTACCACCCCAAACTGATGTTCCTCCCTCAGCTCACCTCTCTCCCCGCATGTCCTGTGAGCTGAATAGCTGATCTACCCGTCAGCTAGACCTGATCTACCCGTCAGCTAGCTGTGATTGACAGGTAGATCGAAGCGAAAGCTGTCATGGGGCCCCCTACTGGCAATGCCTGAATGGTCAGGTGTGTGGCACTTACTATTGCGAGCTGTGTCAGCGGCTGCTGGTGTAGCACCTGCCACACAGCTCGCATACTTCAAAGTCTTTCAGGACACGGCTGCTAATGGGAACTGAGTTCCTGTTGTGGAAAAAGTACAGGAACTCCGTTCCCATGCGTTCCTGCAGGACTTGAGCCCTGGATACATGTCAATAATTGGTGCAGATATACATTGAATCCGGAAAGTATTCACAGCGCTTCACTTTTTGCACATTTTGTTGTTACAGCCTTATTCCAAAATGGATTAAATTCATAATTTTCCTCAAAATTCTGAAAACAATACCCCATAATGACAACATGAAAGAAGTGTGTTTGAAATCGTTGTTCATTTATTCAAAATGTAAAAAACTTAAAAAAATAGCATGTACATTCACTGCCTTTGCCATGACAAAATTGAGCTCAGGTGCATCCTGTTTCCACTGATCATTCTTGAGATGTTTCTACAAATTGATTGGAGTCCACCTGTGGTAAAATCTGTTGATTGGACATGATTTGGAAAGACACACACCTGTCTATATAAGGTCCCACAGTTAACAGTGCATGTCAGAGCACAAACAAGCCACAAAGCGCAAGAAATTGCCTGTAGACCTTTGAGACAGGATTGTATCAAGGCACAGATCTAGGGAAGGGTACATAAACATTTCTTCAACATTGAAGGTCCTAGTGAGCACAATGCCCTCGATCATACGTAAATGGAAGTAGTTTGGAACCACCAGGACTCTTCCTAATGCAGGCCACACTGCCAAAATGAGCAATCGGAGGAGAAGGGCCTTAGTCAGGGAGGTGACCAAGAACCTGATGGCAAAGCTCCAGCGTTTCTCTGTGGGGAGAGGAGAACCTTCCAGAAGAACAGCCATCTCTGCAGCACTCCACCAATCAGGCCTGTATGGTAGAATGGCCAGATGGAAGCCACTCTTCAGTAAAAGGCACATGACAGCCCATCTGGAGTTTGCCAAAAGGCACCTGAAGGACTCTCAGACCATGAGTAAAAAAATTCTCTGGTCTGATCAAACAAAGATTGAACTCTTTGGGCTGAATGACAAGTGTCATGTCTGCAGGAAACCAGGCACCGCTCATCACCTGGTCATTACAAGCCCTACAGTGCATGGTGGTGACAGCATCATGCTGGGGGATGTTTTTTAGCATCAGGAACTGGGAGACTCGTCAGGATTGAGGGAAAGATGAATGCAGCAATGTACAGAAACATCCTTGATGAAAATCTGCTCCAGAAGCACACTGGACCTCAGACTGGGGCAAAGGTTCATCTTCCTACCGAACAATGACCCTAAGCACGCAGCCAAGATAGCAAAGGAGTCGCTATGGGACAACTCTAAATGTCTTTGATTAGCCCAGCCAGAGCCCAAACTCGAACTCCCAATTGAACATCTTTGGAGGTCTTGCAAAAAAGATTGGGGGAAACTGCCCAAAAATAGGCGTGCCAAGCTTGTAACATCATACTCAAAAAGACTTGAGGCTGTAATTGGTGCCAAAGGTGCTTTAACAAAGTATTAAGTATATGGGGTATTGTTTGTAGATTTTGAGGAAAATAACAAATTGAATCCATTTTGGTATAAGGCTGTAACATAACAAAATGTAGAAAAAGTGAAGCACTGTGAATACTTTCCGGATGCACTGTAAGTTATAATATTTGACAATCGTAACGTAAAAATATATTTATATGCTTAAAACTCAGCTCCAGACAAAACTAAGTTTAGTCTTGGAATGTGCGAGAAAGAGCTAAAACTTTTGTTGAGTTTTTATTGTGCTCTGTGACTCCTTTGGGGAGATCTCCCATTACAAGAAAAAAGTGAAATAGGGTAAAAGAGGACAGGAAGACACATATAGTTATTGTGTCCCCATTGAATAGTTACTGAATTTGTCCCCACTGGAGAGATTTTCTATCACTTCCTGCCCCTATCACACCCTGAAACCTGAAGAGGTGGTTGGGGAAATGACTACAATTGGGACAAAGACAGAAGAAAATAGTCATTCCACACTGAAACCGTCTTTCAGAGTACAAAAACATCTGAGTGAATATACAGAAGGAAACCATGGTCCCCAGCAGTCTTTCTTAACCTTTTTAACACAGAGGAACCCTTGAAGTAAGTTGCAGATGGTCACTTGCCACATCATCTACCACACATTGTGGATTGTCACTTGCCTGCTACAAGTTGCAGATTGTCACTTATCACGTCACCTTGGCACCAGATACAGATTGGCACTTACTATGTCACTTGCCTGCTACGCGGTGCAGATTCTCACTTGCTGTGTCCCAGAGTGAAGGCAGGCAGCAGAGAGATGATGAGGGCAGGAGAGCAGTGATGCAGGGCGGGCGGTGAGAAATGATGTAATCTCTCTGCTCCTGCACCTACCCGCTCACCTGCCGACTGGCCTGTTCGGCCACTCACCCGCCAGAAAAGCTGATAGATTCGCCGGCCCTCTAATTGATTTGCTCACCGGCCTGCTAACTCATCTGCCAGCCCGCTAACTGATCCGCTCACTCACCCACCAGCCCCGCTGACTGATCCACCCCCCTGCCTGTCACTAATTTATCAGGGGGGATGGGGCAATTTCCCCATTGCCCCCCCCCCCCCCGATCCTCCTCTCCTGTGTTGATGAGGGAATTGTGCGAATTTCTGAAATAAATTTGCACGCTATATAGCCAGCTTTAGGTGATTTTTTAGTCTGAAAGCAGCCATACATTGGCAGCTTTGGATCATAGCAAAATGATAACAGGCCTTAGTTGTCACCAGGTGTGAACAAAGAACAATGCTAACGTCCTTCTGCAGTAAAGGGGAACAAAGCAGGAGAACTGGTTGCTATGGCCAGCATGTACTGTACTTCTATATAACTGCATGGCCCTGGAAATGCAAATACTATATAATTGTAAATTCAACCAAATTGTTAAGCACTATGGAATATGTTATGGCTAAAGAGAGTTGTAGTTTTTTCATAACATTGGTATTATAGTTAATTTAACTTTTAAGTTTAAGCAGATCTAAACCCAATCACTAAAATGTCATGAAACATGTTAATTTAAATTCAAGCTGTCTTCAATCTTTTTGAAAGCTGCAGCTTTTACAAAAGTAATTCCTGTAAATCCTGCATTGAAAGTTCTTGTTCAGACAGATGTCCCGTTATAGGAAGACAATACTCTGTCTCTCTAACTCGTGGTCCTGCGTTGTCCCCTTCTCCGGATGGGGAAAAGAGGCGGTCGTGCCAATGCACAGTGTTGATGACATTGTTGGCATTATCAGGAAACCGATCCACAGCAATGTTGTGCAGCCAATGTTGACCTGTAGACAGGAAGTGGCGAAGATCAGCAGCACTGAGATGCAAAAATAAATGTGCAAATGGTATTTTATGTAAAAAAAGAACAAAACATGACAATTCTTTATTATTGCAAACCAAATGTCACTGACTGATGCCGCGTACACACGCCTGGACTTTCCGGCAGACTAGGTCCGATGGTCTTCACAACGGACTTTCTGCGGATTTCCGACAGACCGTCCGAATGAAAAGACTTGGCCACACATGAACGAACTAAGTCAGTTTGAAAGTCCGTTCGTTTTGACCGTGAAGAAGTAAGACGGGACTAAAAAAGGAAGTTCAATAGCCAGTAGCCAATAGCTTCCCTTGCGTCATATTTGGTCCGTCGGACCAGCATACAGACAAAGTGTTTTCTCAATAGGAGTTGAGGCCTTCGGACAGATTTGAAACATGTTCTGTTTCTAGATCCGTCTGATTTTTTATGTGAAAAAGGAGCGGATTAGCCCACACGCGATCAGATTGTCTGATGGACTGAATCTGTCGGACCTAGTCTGCCGGAAAGTCTGGTTGTGTGTACATGGCATCAGGGACTTAGGAACGTGTTTCTCCTAGCTTGATAAAGGGCTAGACCTGTCTCTCTCAACCTTTTCAACACAGAGGAAGCCTTGAAATAACTTTTTGGTCTCAGGGAACCCCTGCCAAAAATTATTATATCTACAACTCATGATACATCAGGGTGATGGTCAGTGGGAAGAACTCTTCTTACATTTGTGGTCATTGGGAAGAATCCCCCCCTCCCTTTCAGATAGCCAAAAAGGTTCATTGTCGTCAGTGTGAACTTGTACGAGAGGCAGAAATTGCTCATTGCTTAAAGCGGTTCTGCACCTAAAAAAAAAATATTAAAAGCCAGCAGCTACTAATATTGCAGCTGCTGACTTTTAATAAAATCACACTTACCTGTCCCAGGGTCCAGCGATGTCGGCGGCAGATGACGAGCGATCGCTCATCTCGCTGATGCCCCCGCCGCCATCCTCTGTCAGGGAATCGGGAAGTGAAGCATTACAGCTTCACTGCCCGGTTCCCTACTGCGCATGCGCGAGTCGCGCTGCGCATCTCTTATGGTCCCCCGCTGTGTCTCTGGGAACTGTGTGTTTCCCAGAACACAACGGGGGGGGGGGGGGAGCGTCTGCGGGGGTCTGCGGCAGTCTGCCCGGAAGTGGGTGCAGATACCTGGATTATCCAGGTAACTGTACCCCCCTCCCCCCTGAAAGGTGCCGATTGTGGCACCGGAGGGGGGGAGGGATCAGATTAGCGGAACTTCCCCTTTAGGGTGAAGAACCGCTTTAAGGTACCTCTGGCAACCCCTGGAGGAACCCTTGTTTAAAAACCAGGGCTAGACATAGTCTAAAACATTGCTATGTAAAAACTGGATGTACATTTTGCATACTTGAGGTTCTTCTGAATTGCTGAAGGAGGTTTCATTCTGGCACAGGGCAATGAATAAGGTGTGCACTCCTGAAGTCCCATTATCAGATTTTCTGCTGATTTTTTCCTTCAGGTTTACCAAAAACATGTAGTGAAGGGCCTGCCTGATTGCATACACATTGAAACTCCTAAGGTTTGACCTCATATTATATGGTTTTGGTAAATCTGAAGGAAAAACTCATAGTGTGTATGGGGCTTTATGGTTTAGATCTACTTTCATATTTACTGACAAATCTAAAATGCAACCAAGCATGTTGATTATAATTTAAACAACACATCACAACTAGCAATGTGTTAATAAACAAGGATGGCACGGTGGAAGTAAAGTCTCCATATGTCAGCAGCAAAGAGCCTAGAAGTTATGTTCACATATTGCATTCTATGCAATGCCAATGGTTTTACTTGTAGTGGGCAAGGCAAAAAGTCCTTGCCTTGCAAGCTTCGATAAACAAAGTGTGCCGTACACGTCTGCCCGCAACATTACAATCTGAGCTCTACTCCCCCTTGTGCCCTTGGCCCATGCGGAGGATGCAACAGGGAAAAGACAGTGACAAGGAAACCTGCAATGCAGAGCAGGGAAGTGACGCTTTGCTAGAAAAACATTTCTTAAAAACACATCACTTGCAGAAATGTGAATTCTTTTATCCTGCCAGCAGTGGCAATGATATCCTTCCAACTTGTCTCATGATACAGAGGACGACTTATCCAAGAGCTTCGGAACTCCAAGCCATTCCTGCATTATTATCAGATCAGATGTTGGAAATCAATGTGGTTGGAAAAGGGGGGGGGGGGTTGAATTGAAAATGTTAACTAGTGAACTGGTTGTATATGTATGACTGCAGTATCAATATCAATAAGATAATAAAACATTTCATACATTGCTACAGCACTAAGCAAAAATCCCAATTGCAATTGTCATAAATAAATCATTAATAACAATAAAATCTGAATACACACACATATATATATATATATATATATATATATATATATATATATAGTAAATAAGTAATTAAAAATGAAAGCTGACTTTCCAGCAGTCCCATAAGAGTGCAATGCAGTATGTTCAGTCCTGCTCCAGGCACACATCCCTCTCACTCCTCCCAGCGATCGCTGGCTACTCTATAAATTCCCCTTTCAGACATAAAGAAAAAAAAAAAGAGAAGCAGCTCTCCATTAGAAACATTGTGCGTATTTATTCAAATATTCAATACACAAACTGCTGCATTTATCCTACAAGGATACATGTTTCACTCAATCTGGAGCTTATTCATAGAGCGAGGATCATGGGGTAAGAAAGCCCTTAAAGGGTAACTCCACTTTCAAGGAGGAAAAAAAATAGCAAATAAAAAATAAATCCATGTCATATTCTATGAGCCTTTTACTTGGTACAGGTGTTGTTAGGCCCTAATTTAAGAGCTTTCTCACCCCATGATCCTCACTCTACAAATAAGCTCCAGATGGAGTGAAACGTGCTAGTGTTGTAGAAGAAGTGTAACGGTATGTGCATTAAATATATTTTAAAAAACAATCCACACAAAGCTTTTAACCACTTGCCGACCGGCACACGCCGATGTACGTTGGCAGAATGGCATGGACAGGCAAAAGGGCATACAGGGACGTCCCTTTAAATTTGCCACCGCGCCATCGCGTGCGCGAGTCGTATCGCGGGTCCCACGCGATCGCCTCACGGGGAGGAAGAATGGGGAGATGCTAAAGTAAACAAGCATCTCCCCGTTCTGCCTAGTGACACTGTCACTGATCTCTGCTCCCGATGACAGGGTGCCTAGTGACACTGTCACTGATCTCTGCTCCCGATGACAGGGTGCAGAGATCAGTGACATGTCACACAGCCACGCCCCCCCACAGTTAGAAACACAGGATACACTTAACCCCTACACTGCCACCTAGTGGTTAATCCCTTCATTGCCAGTGTCATTTACACAGGAATCAGTGCATTTGTATAGCACTTATTGCTGTATAAATGACAACGGTCCCAAAAATGTGTCAAAAATGTCCGATGTGTCTGCCATAATGTTGCAATCCTTTTAAAAATCGCAGATCGCCGCCATTACTAGTAAAAAAATAAAATGCTATAAATCTATCCCCTGTTTTGTAGACGCTATGCCATAATGTCACAGTCACGATAAAAATCAATGATTGCCGCCATTACTAGTAAAAAAAAAAAATTATTAATAAAAATGCCATAAAACTATCCCCTTTTTTGTAAACGCTATAACTTTTGCGCAAACCAATCAATACACGCTTATTGCGATTTTTTTAACCAAAAATATGTAGAAGAATATGTATTGGCCTAAACTGAGGAAACAATGTTTTTTTATATATTTTTGGGGGATATTTATTATAGCAAAATGTAAAAAATGATGCGTTTTTTTCAAAATTGTCGATCATTTTTCGTTTACAGCGCAAAAAAAATAAAAACCGCGGGGGTGATCAAATACCACCAAAAGAAAGCTCTATTTGTGGGGAAAAAAGGACGTCAATTTTGTTTGGGAGCCACGTCGCACGACCGCGCAATTGTCAGTTAAAGCGACGCAAACTGGACTCGGTGCTAATAACAGACCAGTGAGATGAAGTCTGACATTTTCTACCAGAAAAAGTGACAACTTTATGCATAGCAAAATTATGTTGCCCAAAATGTTGCTTGCCATGAGATCTGGCGACCATGGTCAGATCAAGAAAGATTATACTGTATATCCATAGTCAACTTCTGCAAACACCTCTACACAGGCAGGATGATAGATTGAAATGGATATTCCTGACTGGCTAGTAGCATTCCCCTGAGATTAAAGTAGTTGTAAAGGTTGAAGGTTTTTTTTTTTTTACCATTTTGCCATTGGCTCCCGCTGCTGTCAATCACAGCCAGTTAGGCAGGAGTGGGCTGAGCCTTTGTCTTATGGTCACAGTGAGCCAGCTCGGGAATGAGCACACACGAGTTCCCCCACAGTAAGCAGCTTGCCATGGGGGCACTGGGCAAGGGGGAGGGGCTCAGAGCGCAGATGGGGGACTCATGTTATACTTACCTGCTCTGTGCAGGGGTTTTGCACCGAACAGGTAAGTATAACACGTTTGTTATTTTTTTATAAATATAAAAATATTTCCTTTACAATCACTTTAATCCAGGGTGTTGCTACAATGTATGAACATGAACGCTTGGCTGATATATTTATGCCTGTTTATGTTCTGTTTGTTCTAAATAATGATCAGATGGTCAGGGCTTTTTGAACGGTTCCAAAAAAGTCAAATATCTCACTTTCTGCATGGGTGTGGAAAGGTTTTTTTTTTCCCTTGATGAAGCACACAAGCAGAACTTGTCTGTTGGTAGACTCGTGCGGCAACATTTTAGCAATCCGACTTAAGAAAAAGTTATGTTTTAACTTTCTTATCTTTAGCGAGCCTGGTACATGTATTGTACAATAGAGTTTGCAAGGGAAATGATCCTGAATAACAAGTCTTGCATTTAGTAACGGTGTCATTTGTAACAGTTTTGCATTAGGTACAATGGTACTTTATCGTAGAACTTAAATGAAAATGATCTTTTTGTTCTGGATAGTGTGAAGAAGGGTCAGAAACTTCTCTTGCTGGTGGGTGTTCCGCTTTATAGTGGACCTTCACTCAAAAGTGAAAGTGCTGCCTATTCTTCTACCAACCCAGTGCCCTAGCACCTTTCTTTTTTTTTTTTTACAGGTACCCGCTCCTACTTCCTAAATTCTCTCCTAGGCAGAATGATTAGCACTTAGGCATGCCCCCTACCCACACCCCGCAGCCCCCCTGGGACACATCGCACATCCCAGGAGACTGCAAGGCCCACCATCCCACAGGTCAGCACAACCTTGTGCATGCACAATGGGTAGCTGGCTACGATTCTTCAGAAAGGCTCCCATATCCAAAATAGAGATGTGGGGGACCTGTAGCGGTAAGAAGAACCAACTGCAGAAGACAATATTTGACCCTCAAATACTGGTAAGTACCTTATTTTTAACTACTTCAGGACCAGGCCTATTTTTCAGACTTGGTGTTTACAAGTTAAAATCTTTTTTTTTTTTCTGATGGAAAATTACTTAGAACCCCCAAACATCATATATATTTTTTTCAGACTCCCTAGAGAAGAAAATGTCGGTCGTTGCAATACTTTATGTCACACCTTATTTGCACAGCGGTCTTACAAGCGCAATTTTTTGGGGAAGAAATACACTTTTTTTTAAAATAAAAAATAAGACAAATGTAAAGTTAGCCCAATTTCTTTTTTTTTATTGTGAAAGATAATGTTACGCCAAGTAAATTGATACCCAACATGCCATGCTTTAAAATTGTGCCTACTCATGGAATGGCGATAAACTTTGAAAAAAAAAAAAGCTGATCACCAGCGGCTGTTAAAGGGACATCAGTCATCATCACGGAGAGCAGCCGTCAGCTCATCTGTGCCCACCTGCCAGTGCCACCTACCAGTGCATAACAGTCTTGCCTACCAGTGTCCACAGTGCCACCCTTCAGTGCCCACAGTGCCACCTATCAATGTCACCAATCAGTTCCTCATCAACAGTGCTGTTCATCAGTGTCACCTACCAGTGCTCATCAGTGTCACCTACCAGTGCCCATCAGTGCCACCTATCAGTGCCCATTAGTGCTATCTATCGGTGGTACCTATCAGTAACAGCTATCAGTGCCTGCCATCAGTATCATCTTATCAGTGGCCATCAGTGCCGCCTTATCGGTGCCTATCAGTGCAGCCTATCAGTGGCCACCAGTGCAGCCTATTAGTGCCCACCAGTGCAGCCTATCAGTGCCCATCAGTGCTGTCTCATCAGCGCATATCAACGAAGGAGAAAAATTACCTGTTTGCTAAATTTTATAACAAACTGTGAAACATGATTTTTTTTTTCTTCAAAATTTTTTTTCTTTTTTCTTTGTTTAGAAAAAAATAAAAACCCCAGCGGTGATTATACCACCAAAATAAAGTTCTATTTGTGTGAAAATAATGATACAAATTTCATTTGGGTACAGTGTTGCACGACCCCACAATTGTCATTCAAAGAGTGACAGCGCTGAAAGCTGAAAATTGGTCTGGGCAGGAGGGGGGTTTAAGTACTCAGTAAGCAAGTGGATAATTTTACATTGTCCATTTAAATATTTTTTTTTTTGGGTCACTTTTATTCCTATTACAAGGAATGTAGACATCCATTGTAACAGAAAAAAAGCATAAGAGAACCTCTTTAATGTGAAATCTGGGGTCAAAAAGACCTCAGATCTCACATTTATACTTAAATGCAGTAAAAAAATATATATATTTTTTTCCCAATAAAAAAAATTCCCCTTTAAGACCATTGGGCGAAAGTGACGTTTGATGTCACTTCAGTCATCCAATGGTATGGAGCCGAGTGGGGCCATCTTTCCCTCACTCGGCATCCAGCTTCCGAGGGGAACGGACCCAATCGCCTCTGCCGCTACTGACAGCTCCGGTAAGCGGTGGGGACCACCAGGGAGCGGAGGGAGGGGAACCTCTTCCACCACCGATAAAGGTGATCTTGCGGTGAATCCGCCACAGAGACCGCTTTTATCTGAAAGCGGACCGCCCGCTGTTTAGGATGGTACCGGGGTTATGCCAGCTATCTGCAATGGTTTTTTCCACGTTAAACAGTCACTGAATAATGACGGCCGGCGGTCTGCAAGTGGTTAATAATAATCAGTTACAGCTGCTGACTTTTAATTTAAATGAAAAAAAAATATTAAGTTGTTCTTTAACCACCTCCTGCCCGACCTATTGTAAAAAAACAGATGGGTGGGAGCACTGTTGTTCCAGGAGGACTTGCGTGCCTCGGTGCAATCTGTGACCCGCAGTGTCCACCGGAACACAGATCGTTGTACACAGTCATTGTGCACAGTGTAAAACCACAGTGACCACATGTCAGTTCTCAACAATGGCTTTCATTCATATCCATTGTGTGTACTATTGTGATCTCTGCGATTGGTCATAATGATCACACAGTACAAGGGCCAATCACAGCAGACCTGAACCATGTGATAGCTGGGGTGAATCACAACTATTACAATAGTACCCAATGGCACATGAATGGATGCCATTCATAAAAATGAATGTTTATATACGGTGATCATTAATGTAATAAGCAATCATAGTGTTAAAAAAAAGAACATTTGAGCACCTCCCCAATTGTCACTTTGGTGACACTGTAGCACTGCTTTGGTCACAGTATGTAAAAAAAAAATAAAAAAAAAGTTGTTTTATATATATATATATATATATATATATATGTAAATTATATTGTAAAATGATCGTAAATAGAAAGGAAAAAAAAATAGATTCTTTTGTTTTTTTTAATTTACATACTGCCACCAGTTAGTGTCATTGATCAGCCCACACCAGTCATATGTTGACGCTGCACTGCTTTTATAACAGTTTGTAAAATAAATTAAAAAAAAGTGACAAAATATTACAACTTCAAAAAACTAACCATGCTTCTTATGAAATACCAGACTGTCCACTTTCCAAAAAGGAGTTATTTGGGGGCTATTTGTGCTGTTCCAGGGCCTCAAGAAATGAGATGAGGCTGTTAGTACATTAGGACTGATCAATTTTCAAAAATATATACCATAGGTTGTAGACTTTTACATAAACCAATGAATATACACTGATTTGGGATATTTTTCCCAAAGAAATGTAGCAGAATACATTTTAGCCTAAATTTATGAAGAAAGATTATTCATTTTCAAAATTACTAACAGAATCAAAGAAAACTGTGTAATTTTGCAACATTTTGAGTATTTTTTTGGTTACAAAGCATTAAATTAATTAATTATTAATTAATGATTAAACACCACTAGAAGAAGGCTCTGTCTCAAAAAAAGTATAAAAAAAATAAATTTGGGTACAGTGTTGCATGTCAATTAAAGTGAGTAATTGTCAATCAAAGTGTGACAGCGCTGAGGTGTGAAAATTGGTCTGGGCAGCTTTAGCCCGCTGTCGGCTGAAAACAGGAGTGCAGAACTAAGTGCACTCCTGTGACCTACCAGAGAAGTACAGCCAAAAAAGCTTTGGCTATACTTCTCCTTAAAGCACAGTCACCATATAGCACTCTGAAGTAGCAAATAGATCCTGAACAGGTAATGAGCAAATATGGCTGTCCCATGTATAATTACAAAATAAAAAATAGAAGCAATCTTTTTAAAGTCTCAGGGAGTATAAGAGGCCACACAATGTGATTGGAGGAGAATCGGTTTAACCTTAAGCTGCACAGAGGTTTTTTCACTGTCAGGGCGATAAGGATGTGGAATTCTCTTCCACAATTGGTGGTGTCAGTGGGGAGTATGGATATTTTTAAAAGACTCTTGGACGTGCATCTTAACCACCTTCAGTCCATATGATGTCATTGACTTTGTGTGGGGATATCTGAATGATGCCTGCAGCTTCATCAAAACTTTTCTGCCAGCGATTCTGTGCACCGTATGAACTACCATAGTGGCAGTTCAGCTGCTTGATCATTCTTACAGGCGGTGGGATGGGACACCCCCCCCCCCACCACCACCCTCCGGTGCTTCTCTGGGCTCGTCCGTACGATCGGCGAACCGGAGAAAGAATCCGCCGCCGCCGGATGTTAATCATAGACATCTCTGTGACCTTCGGAGGCCCAGGCGCGATGTTATAACGTTATGTCCGGCCGGCAGAAGTAAACAAAGCCGAGAACTTGGCTGGAAAGAAAGAGATCATTCATTTTTTTTTTTTATACATCAATCTTTCCAGCCTGGAGGAGAGATGTGGGGGATGTTACAAGGGATGTTTAAAATCCTTTTAAAAGGAATAAAAGTGATCAAAAAAATAAAAAATGTAAAGAGAAAGTGTAAAAATGAAAAAAATTAAGTAAAATAAACAATAAAATGTTTTTTAAAAGCGCCCTTGTCGCCATGTGCTCGCACACAGAAGCAAACGCACACGTAAATTGCGCTTGCATATGTAAACGGCGTTCAACTCACACATGTGAGGTATTGCAATAATTCTAGCACTAGACCTCCTCTGTAACTCTAAACAAGTAACCTGTAAAAAAAATTAAATTAAATTAAATCATCGCCTATAGAGATTTTGAAGTACCAAAATTTGGCGCCATTCCACAAGTGTGCACAATTTTTAAGCGTGACATGTTTGGTATCTATTTACTCAGCATAACATCATTTTTCACATTATATAAAAAAAAATTGGGCTAACTTTACTCTTTTGTTATTTTTTAATTCATGTAGCAATTGTTGCGTAAATACTGTGTGCCATAAAAAGTTGCAATGACCGCCATTTTATTCCCTAGGGTCTAAAAATTATGATTTTTACATGTAAGAGAGGAGTGCCAGAATAGGTGGTTAAAGAACACAACATACAGGGATATGAGAAATAATTATCGACACTGACACACGTATACCCACACAGGTTTAACTGGACAGACTATTGTCTTTATTCAACTTCCAACCTATTATGTAACTATTTTAACGATTTTAACACATTCAGAAGAATAGCTGTACTGTGCTAATCACATTTATATGTTTCAATTAAGTAAATATGACATGGTGGGATTGTCATACCCTAAGCCCTTGTACACACGGTCGGAGAATCCGTCGGAATGTGTCCTATCGGACCGTGTTGTCGGATAATCCGACTGTGTGTGGTATGCATCGGACTGTTTCCGTCGGAATATCCGTCGGACCCAATTTTCAAACTTCCTGGAAATATTTTCAGACAAACTGGGCCGATCGGACATACTCCGATCATGTGTAGAGAATTCCGATCGGACAAAGTGCCACGTATGCTCAGATCAAATTCCTACATCAAAGCTATTGGCTACTAGCCTGAACGTAGTCCCATCGTAACGAAATTACGTCATCACGTTCTGAAAGATCGGATTTTTCGACAACTTTGTCCAACTGTGTGTATGCAACAGTTTCGGACAAGATCCAACGGACAAAATCCGACGGATTTGGTTGTCGAAATGTCCGACCGTGTGTACAAGGGCTAAGAGTCTAGCTGCAGCTTTAGTTCTGTAAATTATTTTAAAACGTTGGCCACTAAGCCATTAATCCTAACGGATGTGCTCATACACAGCGTCCACTTAACACACAAAAGACAGGAGACTGCTCACACTATAGCCATGATAAATGGCATAACACATTTCTGGCTTAGCCAGTCACTCAGAATAGCGTTTTCTATTTTCAAATATTGACATATTGCCACTCCACTTGTACATATGGCTGAGGAGTGGTGCTGTATGGTGAGACAGAAATGCACGTTTAAGATTGTATTATGTTAAAGGGTAACTCCACTTTTGTGGGGAAAAAAATAGCAAATAATAAAAATATAATACAGCATATAAAATTGCGACACTAGTCATATTGTAATTGAATGTTATTAAAATGACTTTTCCTTTTCAATCTGCAGTGCAATGCAATATGGTTACCTGGAGGTGTTCTGTACACAAATGATGTGCAGAACGCCCCCTGAAAATGTAGTTTCCTGCTTGTGTGATTGGCTCATTGATTTTCCCAGAAGTCTGCACTATGATACAATTATACAAATCTGATTTTTGGCATCCCCTGCAACAAAAAGTGGGATTTTTGACTTACCGTAAAATCCATTTCTCTGAGTTCATTGACAGACACAGTGCTCCATTATTCAGAACCAAAGGGTTATATCGCCCCCTACAGGAGTAGGGAACTAGGCAGAAAAAAGACTTGGCTATGCTTATGGGCAGTCCTAGGTGATATACAGCCCCCTCTATGCTATAGGCCTTCAGTTTAGTAACAAGCAGTGTCAGGAGTATCAAAACTCCTTAGAGGGGTGGGTGCTGTGTCTGTCAAATAACTCAGAGAAAAGGATTTTACAGTAAGCCAAAAATCATATTTTCTCTTTCGTTCATTGACAGACACATTATTCAGAACCATAGGGGTGTCCCAAAGCAGTGCCAAGCATGAGGGGGGAGGGAAACAACGAAAAAAACACAAGAGCCAACCAGGTAACAGGAGCTCAACACATAAACAAACTGGAGCCCAACCTGAGCAATACACCCCCAAGAGAGATTAGACCACTTAAACATCAGCCGCAACACCTTGTGGCCAAAACAAGCATTCTCAGATGACAGGACATCCAAGTTGTAGAATAGAATATTGCGAAAGTGTACACTGATGACCAGGTGGCCATCTTGCAAACCAGCGCAGTTGACACCTGATGATGGAAGGCCCAAGAAGCAGTAAGCAGCCAAGTAGAATGTGCGGTAACAGGGAAAGGAGGAACCCAACCACTGATAGACCAGAGTCGTCGTCTGTCTGATCCATCTAGAAAGGTCGCAGAAGAAGCAGACAGCCCCTTTATTGGTCCATCCGTGATCACAAACAGTGAGTCTGATCTCCGAAAAGACCCCGTGACTGCCAAATACACCCGAATCGCCAAAACACATCCAGGGCATGTAAGTAAGGCAATACAATGTCTTTAGTCAAAACGAATCAGAGGAGGGAACCACAAACAAGGGGGAAGAACCACTTCCTCTTTATGGATCACCAGGTAAGAAGTATGACATGGTAATGCCTACAGTTCCGACACTCTGCGAGTAGAGGTGATGGGACAGAGCAAGCAGAGGAACCTCCCGAATATTTTCAAAAAAAGGCTCCTGTAGAACAGAACGCACCAAGAGCAGATCCCACGGTGGTAGAAGAGACCGCACCGGTGGAGGCAGATGGCGAACCCCTTGATTAAGAATACGCACCAGGGAGTGCGCGACCAAGGGACGCTGAAGAAAACTGCCAAGGCTGACATCTGCCCGTTGATGGTACTCAAGGCCAAGTTCTGCTCAACCCCTCTGTGAAGGAAGGAGGAATTTCGAGCCACCCAGAAACAATGAGGACAAATGCCAAGCGCCTCACACCAGGATATGTATGCTATCCATGTCCGGTGGTAAATCTTCCTAGAGGAAGGCTTCCTAGCCTTCAGCAGCGTCGTAACTTCAGCACCTGGCTCATAACAGCCAGGCCTTCAAATCCAGCGACTGAAGCAGGATGGAAGATCGGGGCTTGGGACAGTAAAACCTCCCTGCACAGAAAAAAAAACACATGGAGGCCATAAGATCCAACTATATAGAATAAACATACATCATTATATCAGTGGAAGTGCACACAATTATGTACTGGGCAGACAACCCAGGAACTGTTATTATTTAAAAAGAAATAGCAATGATGAGCAGGGAAGATTTAACATAGACAACTGATTCTATATGTCGGGATTGATTGCCAAGTAGTGGTTGCAGAGACCCCGTAGTCCTGCAACAGTTCCCCAAGCCAGCCATAATTAGGCAATTATCATATCATGTCAATGGGTAGTTTTAATGTAACCATACCATTCACAAATTAATTTGTTGGTTTAACAATCTTACATTCAAAAGAAAGGCAATACACCATTGGCCTTTCAGCACTGCCCCCCCCCCCCCCCCCCATTTTGGTCTTTGTCCCTTTCCTCTTCTTAATTCCCCTTCCCCAGCTCCCATGGTTTCCCACCAGCACTCTCTGGCTAGCCTTGTGTGCTGATTCTCTGGGAGCTCAGGGGCACCTGGTCTCCTATGGCCAAATGCTGGCCATACAGTTCTTGTCTTTCAAAGTCAAGGAATTGAATATCCCAGAATAATGGTCTAAACTGCTCCGTGAACTCCAACTCCTAAAGTCCCATGTGATCTTCCTGCAGGAGATGCATTTCACTGCTGATAAAATTCCACTACTATATAATCCCAGATTCTCTGTAGTTTACCATAGAATTTCACATACCTCCAAGTCTCCATCCTTGTATCGAATCAACTCCCATAAAAAAGAAAAAAAAAACGGCAATACAAAAATACTAGGTGCTAGGGCATATATGCGTGTTAATATCCCAGACTCAGGTTCCTTAATAAAGCTCATGCACATCTGGATTGACATAGTATATAATATGACAAGATTATTATCTTTACATAACTTCATATACACTGAATGTTCTAATATGCTTGTATCAATGGCTTCTGTAGATCGCCTTCTGTTGTACCCCCTTTCCCCTTTCTTTCTGTATCCCCAAAAGAAAAAGGAAACACTAGATGCCATCACCCATAAAAAATATTCTTTGTATGACACATTATAAGGCAAGCAAACAGAAATGTTCCAAAAACAGAACAGATAACTTTTTTGGACACAGGGCAAAGATAGCTTTTAAAAAAAAGAAGGTTTGCTTTTTGTCACCTTTGCTGTTTCCCACTACTTTCATTTCTATTGTAATTGTCCAATCTTTTCATGAAATGGGGGGACCATTTGTACGTGGCACAGATATTTTGTTGTGGGTTTTTAGCCTTGGAGTTCTGTGCTTTATATTGCCATAAAATGTTTGTAGGTGATATATTTTGTCTTTGTTTTTTTTAGCCAAAGATATTGTTAGGCACAGGGGTAATATTGGCTTTAGGATTATGACTATTGCAAGATTATGTTTAGGGATTAGGTTTAGCAGTTAGACAGAGGGTTAATGATTACAGGCAGGGTTAGGGTTCCTGTCAACAGGGGTGAGGTTAGGTTGAGCATTAGATTTGTTAATTAGTTATAGGCTTTTGGGTATGATTTTTGACACTTCTTTCACGTAAGCTTTACTGGGTTTTGAAGTAGAATAAATAATAGTACATGCAAATACAAGCAACACAAGACGGATTGTGAAAGACATGAGATTTAGGTGGACAGAATTATGAAATTTGATTCTGTATAACTAACTTATAGATTTGCATAACTAACACATTGATTTGATTCATGTAAAGTCTTACTGTCCAAAGAGGTTAGAGTACATGTATGGCGCAGCATTTGCAACCAAGAATCAAGAGGTGGTTAGAGACAAGTGTAAGAATTGTTAGAGAAACAGGATGAAGAGGAAAGTGGTTGGGGGGGGGGGGGGGGGGTGGAGGTAATATAAGGAGAACTGTGGAGGCACGGGGTGGAGGGTTGCAGAATATTAGAACAAAATGAACAAAATGAAAGATTGACAGTGGTGGCAGAGGGCGAGGTCTATACAGAGTGCTGTCATTATTATTATTATACAGGATTTATCCATGGAAGGCTGACCCAGGGAGGTGGTGTGGATCGAGAATAGGAGCGGTCCAAGAACAGAACTTTGGGGGACCCCAACAGAGAAAGGAAGAGGCGAGGCGGAAGTATAATTGTAAGTAATGCTAAAGTGCAGTTGGATAAGTAGGAAGAGAACCAGCGAAGAGTACAGTCACGGAGACCAAGGGCGTGGAGTAGGAGGAGCGGGTGGTCAACCATATCAAAGGCAGCATAAAGGTCCAGGAGTAGGAGTACAGAATAGTGTCCATTGGTTTTGGCCATTAGTAGATCGTTTGTTAGTATTAGGAGGGCAGTTTCTGTGGAGTGTAGAGGGCGTAATTCAGACTGTTGCATTTCATGATTCATCAGAGGAATTTAAAGTGGAATTCCACGAAAAGTGGAATTTCCGCTCATTTGTCTCCTTCCCCCTGCCACATTTGGCACCTTTCGGGGGGGGGGGGGGGGGAGCGGATACCTGTATCCTGTTCCCACCTCCGAGATTCTCGGCCACGGCCGTTGATGTCACCACTCGGCTCCCTCCTCCTTCCCCCGCCTCCGGGCCAATAGGAGAGTACAGTGGGTGCCTTGCGCATGCGCAGTAGGGACCCAGAGGGAAGCCGTAATGATTAACTACCGGGTTCCCTCATCAGCTATGGCGTCAGCAACACCCGACAGCTGATGGAAACATCAGCTGCGGAGCCAACATCGCTGGACTCCAGGAAAGGTAAGTGTCCTATTATTGAAAGTAAGCAGCTGCAGTATGTGTAGCCACTGGCTTTTAATTTCTGCAGCGGTGGGCGGACCTCTGCTTTAAGAGTAAGGGCTGCTTGTCAATGTCAGTGGGCCACATGAGAAAGTGTGGCATTGTCTTGTTGAAAATGGCAGTTTCGTTTTTCTCATCGATCATTGTGCCTGAATTTATTCACATCTACCAAAGCGAAGGTTGATTGCTTCCAAGCCTTAGCAATGGTCTGCCCAGTGGCAAGAAAGACAGTTTATTGTGCCCAGTCTGCATGACTCTCATGTTTTTGCACCAATTTTGAATGGCAAAAAAAATCTGTATCATTTTCAGGTTTTTATAGACCACACACCAACCTCATCCAAGCTTTATTACTTAGTGAGTCTGTAACTGCAAAATATTAGTGGCAAGTAAAGTCTAAGCTCACATCCTGCATGCCTGTCCTGAACCTGTAATCATAACGGCAACCTCAGAGCCTGCAGCTTTAAAAATAAGTCAGGGATGGCAGTTCCCAGATTTGTGTCCTCACCGGTTTACTTAAATTAGGCAAGGACTGTTTACTACCGTGGACCTGTATTTAACCTCTGTGGATTGACAGGGTTAAGTACTCTCCTCCAGTTCACCTGGTGACCTCCCCCTTTACCTGACAGCTAAAGTGTAAAGTTCACTCCTCTGCAAACACTGAGCTCAGAGCTAGCAAACTGAGAAATATCAGCTAATACAAGCAGCAGTCCTTTCATGTCCTCATCAATAAAGGGTACAGAGACCCCGCCCACCAAAGGCGTCACATAATTCCAAGACAAGCAATTTTCTTGTGAAGCAGAAATAAAAAGCTGACGCATCGTCTTTAAAATGTAAAAATCGCTAAGGGAGGTGACCTTTGTAAAGCCACAATGGAACAGCTCATAAAAAACAGCTGTATAATAACTGTGGAGATAGGGTGCGCAGCACACAGTAGCACAAACAAGTAATGGCGGTGTAGTGGTAGCTGGGTGTAGGTTATGCAGGGATCCTAACTGCAAGAACCTTGAATGCAAAACGTATCTGTGGCTGATTAAATCCTAATTTCTCCCTCCTCCTGTCATGGTTTAATTTGAAGAAATATATATGGACTGAAGTTGCCTTCAGGTGGTGATCAGCCGTGCATGCACGATCGGGCTGCTGAGCACTCTTTCCTATGAAAAATAAAATCATGCAAATTTGTCTGCAGCCTACTTGGTCAGGCCATAGATATTATAGCCAATCCAATGTGAAGGAATGATTTTTGCCATGCTGGCGTAATATATATTTTTTTCCAATCCAGAAAGGAGGGAGATGTTCCTCTGAGAAAATCTGCCTGGCACCATACAATGCATTTGTCCTAATCATTATTTAACCAAGAAGTCTAGGGCAACGGGTCACTTGACACCATCTTCAACAGCCATTATATATGTCACCAGCACTCCAACACTCCAACACTCCAGCACTCCAACATTAAATGGGTTTTGTAAACATATATTTTTTTTTACTGTTAAGAAGCATCAATAAGAGACCCAGTGTTAAAAATATGTGGCAATTTGGTTCTAATCCAAATATGTCAACCGCCTTCTCCCAATACAGCATCTGAAGTATCACTATGGATTGTATACTGGCTAGGTTATAATTTTTTCTGAAATGTCCATGTGTTACGCAGTACCCAAAGTCATATATTGCATCAGGGCTCAGGTGATTTAGTTATGCCCCAGGCACCAAACACGTATATGACCATTAGTATTAAATACGATTTTCCAAGTGGCCTTTAAGCCCACAGAGACTCGGGCCTGGGGAGAAGCTTCAGCCTCAGTAGCTAGTGCCTTCATTTTTTTTTTTGGTCAACTTCCTGAAAATGATACATGAGCTTTTGTAACCATGCCATGGTTTCTGTACTACTGTTTGTCCTATGTAGCTTCTATTTGTACTGATCTTTTCTGCCCTGGACAAGTAGTTATGTGTTATTAACGGTACGTACTGCTGCATGAACAAGTTGTCCTGTAGTATTTATGGATTTCTAATAAAGCCTGAAAAAAATGCCCTGTAGTAATAAAAGTGTGTATTGCTGTCTGAATAGATTGTTCAATAGTAATAATGGTCTGTAAGACTGCCTAAACAAGCTGTCCTATGGTATTAATGGTCTGTACTAATGCCTGAACAAGTTGTTATATGGTATTAATGGTCTGTACTAATGCCTGAACAAGTTGTTATATGGTATTAATGGTCTGTACTAATGCCTGAACAAGTTGTCCTATGGTATTAATGGTCTGTACTACTGCCTGAACAATTTGTACAGTGGTATTAATGGTCTGTACTAATGCCTGAACAATTTGTACAGTGGTATTAATGGTCTGTACTACTGCCTGAACAATTTGTACAGTGGTATTAATGGTCTGTACTACTGCCTGAACAATTTGTACAGTGGTATTAATGGTCTGTACTACTGCCTGAACAATTTGTACAGTGGTATTAATGGTCTGTACTACTGCCTGAACAAGTTGTCCTATGGTATTAATGGTCTATACTAATGCCTGAACAAGCCTATCCTATGGTATTAATGATCTGTACTAATGCCTAAACAAGTTGTCCTATGCTATTAATGGTCTGTACTGATGCCGGAACAAGTTGTACTATGGTATTAATGGTCTATACTACTGTCTGAACAAGTTGTCCTATGGTATTAATGGCCTGTACCAATGCCTGAACAAGTTGTACTGTGGTATTAATGGTCTGTACTACTGTCTGAACAAGTTGTCCTATGGTATTAATGGTCTGTACTAATGCCCCGTATTTTAATGGCCTACACTACTACCTGAGCAAGTTGTTCTGTAGTATGTATGGTCTGTATTAAAGGGGTTGTAAACCCTTTTGGTTTTTCACCTTAATGCAATCTATGCATTAAGGTGAAAAACTTTCCGTAGTGCAGCAGCCCCCCAGAGGCCCCCCCCTTTCACTTACCTGAACCCGATCGTTCCATCGACGAGGATGAGCACAGCAGCTGCAGCCACTATCTCTGGTCCTCATTGGATAGATTGATAGCAGTGCAGGCATTGGCTCCCACTGCTGCCAATCAAATCCAGTAACGCGGGAGCCGGGGGGCAAGGCTGAGTCCTGCTGTCTGTGTCAATGGATGCAAAGGTAGAAAAGGAAGCGCCACCTAAGTGTAGCATTAGAGGTTGCTTTAATGACACAATATAAGGTCACACTTACAGAAAGAGAAGGTTAAAAAGCTCATCTGTGTTTATAAGATGGCCCATAGTGTGGTCCTCAGATCAGGATCCTTTGGTACCGTATTTTTCGCTCCATAAGACGCACTTTTTTCCCATCCAAAAATGGGGAGAAATGCCTGTGAGTCTTATGGAGCGAATACTGAACAGCCCCCCACCTGTCGCTGCCGCCACCATGTCACAATGTAGGGCAGCCATCTCCCGCAAGCACCGGGAGTTCTCCTGTCACTCAAAGAAGACAGAAAACAGAGAAGCCCCAGCGGCCAAATGGGTACGGCCGATTGGGCTGCTTTGTCTTCTGAGTGACAGGTGGACAGGTGACTGTGATGACGTCCTCGCCAGTCCCCAGGCACAGAACAGGCGGCATTTAATGGACACAGGTAAGGCTGCAAGTCAGGCTGCATTTAATGGACACAGAACAGGATGCATTTAATAGACACAGGTAAGGCTGCAAATTCAGGCTGCATTTAATGGGCATAAGTCAGGCTGCATTTAAAGGGCACAAGGCAGGCTGCATTTAATAGGCACATATCAGGCTGCATTTAATGGGCACAAGTCAGGCTGCATTTAATGGGCACAAGTCAGGCTGCATTTAATGGGCACAAGTCAGGCTGCATTTTATGGGACTGGTAAGGCTGCATTTATTTGGCACAGGTCAGGCTGCATTTCATGGGCACTGGTAAATATTTTGGTACACCATTTGGTTTCAGAATATTTTTTTTTCTTGTTTTCCTCCTCTAAAATCTAGGTGCATCTTATGGTCAGGTGCGCCTTATGGATCGAAAAATACGGTACTTTGTCCGGTGGTGCTACAGAAAAGCTGGGCTGTGGATCGATGTTTCTCGGCCCTGGGAACATCCTGTGGCCATCAGGAAGAAACTGGGGCCAGCGCGGAATGCACATGGAGTGCACGTGACATCACAGGTCATACGATGACTTCCGGGAGCACTTCCGGGGGAGGGTATCAACCACTGGATTCTGGACACTGGACTCGAGAGTGCGCCCGATTGGGTGTCCATTCGGAATACGGGTCTCCGAGGGGGCACTCGATACGGTGAGGAGCAGGAGTGCCGCTGGGGGACCCCAAAAGAGGAGGATCGGGGCCACTGTGAGCAAAACCCTTGCACAGAGGAGGTAAGTATAACGTGTGTTATTTATTTATTTGTTTTAAACCGAACCTTTACAACCCCTTTAATTCATGGAAAAAATGTCCTGTAGTAATAACGTGGTGTGTACCACTCCCTGAAAACATTTTAATATGGTCTCTACCATTCTCTGAACAAGTTGCACTGCATAATTATGGTCTGCATACGTACCTGTACAAGTTGTCCTGTAGTTTTAATGGTCTGTATTACTGCCTGAATAAGTTGTCCCCTATAAGCCCAAACACACAATCAGAAAATCGTACGAAAAATACCTCTTTCTAAGCGATCGTACGATAATCTAATCATTAGTACCTAGTTTTCGAGAGCCGATCACGACAGTTAATCCGATATTTTTCGAAGGGATAAACACAAAAATTTTCAGTTTTCGCCCCAAAATACAACACAAATACAATGCAATACATTACATTACTTCCGAATTTTTATTCTGTCGTATGAGAATTTTTGTAACTTTAGTAACCTATTTTTATTTTTGGTATGAGATTAGCATGCAAAAAAAATCGATTATCATTCGTCTGATATTCTCATTATGTGTAACATAAGATTGTCTTCTGCTGCTCCTGTTGATAAGGGTTGAGGGTCACTAGATATGCTCTCCAGATAACTTCATCTCTTTGTATGACCTTGATATACTCTCACAATTGCTTTTACCTTAAAACTTTGTCACATTCTTTTCTATAATTCCATTCTTAAAATCACTTTACTGTAAAAACCTTGACTTTAGCAAAGACCCTAATACCATTTATAACACAATATATCGTACATAAATCAGTTTTTTTTTTATTAGAAATGTTTATATCTCGCATATCTTGCCATTTTTTTTCTTTTACGTTCAAGAGCAGAATCTAACATTTTTAAAACTGTTTATGTTTCTTTTAGTTAGGTATACATTACTTATTACAGGGCTCAAAATTTAAAGTCCTGAGTAGTTGCCACCAGTTGCCGCACCCAACCCCTACTCTGCACCGCCTCCTAATTCTGCCCCTAAACACGCCCTCGTAAAGGATCCTATGAAATGACACTGTTAAATGTTTTATGCAGAATTCAGTTACGAAAATAAATATTAACAACAACTTTAACATAAAGCATATGTAATTGATCTGAAATAAAATAAGGATAAAATATGATTGGCTGCCTTGTTAAGTAAATATTTTAATGCTATATTAACTATAGCATACAAAAAATGAAAACCAATGACACTTTCACTGATTTAGGATGCAGAGACCTCCAGCGGAGCACAGCACTGGACAGGGGAGCGGCAAAGTTAACTTTTCCTATTAACAAAATCAGCTCCCATTCAACCCCACCTGCCAGCGGCGACCACCAACCCCCCCCCCCCCCTCCATGTGGTTCCACACTCGCCCTCAGCTTATTTCCACTCACCTAATGCGAACAGGCAGGTGGAAATTTTGAGGGCTGACCTATTACATATGCAGACTTCATATTAGTAGACAGCAGGTGGCGAGCTTTCAGGAAGAGCACCAGCTTTGTTGACACCTGATCTTATGAAATAGACTTAAAGTGGATGTAAACTCACTCTCATCCTTTCTAAACTACTGCAATATTGGTTATCTAAAAGGATATAAATGCCTCCTGCATGTATACTTATCTGTAAAATGTCTCCCCTCTGTCTGCTATGAGACCCGAAAAACTGCAGATTTTGTGGGTGGGTCTGTTTTCCAGGGCTCAGTGGGTGGAGTCGTGATGTCAGTAGACTCCCCGTCCAACTCTACACTCCCCTTATCAACATGCATTTTCTCCCGTGTATTTCTTACACTGAACTTCTGCTATGATCACTAACATCCAGTCAAAACCCAGAAAAGTCCCCACATGACTTCAGCATGCCAAATCATGCTGAGATGTGGAACAGCCAATCCTTGCAGAGCTGCTGAAGAAAGGAGTGGGGTTGGGAATTAAAAAATAATGCATGTCTTAGGCTAGTGCACGAGATATGTCAATCACCTGTCAATCACAGCAAGGGGGAAGAACGGACAAAGATTTCACAGTTTGTCCGTTTTATTTCACTGGAATTTTTTAATAACTTTCTTCACAGTAAGAGCTGTGAAAATGTGGAATAGACTCCCTCCAGAGGTGGTTCTGGCCAGCTCAGTAGATTGCTTTAAGAAAGGACTGGATTCATTCGTAAATGTACATAATATAACTGGGTACTGACATTTTTTTTTTTTTTTTTACAGAATGGAAGTTTAATTGTTTCATACAGCTTTAATGCTACCAGCACACAAGCACCACTGACACCTTTAATCTTCTACTCGGCACGTCGGCTGAAGAACTTGGCTTTTACAATGACTGTCTGCTTGGGGAGCTTGCCTTTGCCGAGCACCTTGAAATAACCGGCATTCACTGCGTCAATGACTGGTGCTGGTCCCTCTGGGTTCTTGGTGTGGTTCAGTCTGGTCTGTTCACTGACCAAAGTCCACAGTTTGTCCAAGTTAATTGTGGGACAAAAATGCTGATTCTTCTTCAGATGGTAATGCCTCATGCCGACCTTACCAAAGTAACCAGGGTGGTATTTATCAAAGTTGATTCTGTGATGATGCAAACCACCGGCATTACCACGACCACCAGGATGCTTTCTGTGTTTGCCAACACGACAATGGCCATGACTGACGTGTCCACGGAGCTTCCTAGTCTTACTTAGCTTAGTAGGCATGGCGGCGGCTGCAAGAGAAAGAGCGTGTACTGACATTTATAGGTAAAGTTGATCCAGGGAAAATCCAATTGCCTCTCTGGGATCAGGAAGGAATTTTTTCGCCTGCTGTAGCAAATAGGATCCTGCTTTTCTGGGGGGGCTTTCGCCTTCCTCTGGATCAACTGTGGGTATAGGATTGGGTATATGGGATTGTTATGGATGAGATGATATTTTTAATTGTATTTTTTTTTTTATGGTTAAACTAAATGGACTTGTGTCTTTTTTCAACCTGACAAACTATGTAATTAGCAGGAAGATCAGCTTTAGGAATGGCTCACACAGGAGAGATATACCCCCTTCTTCTCTCTTCCAGCAGGGCGCTTCTGATCACGAAGACAGTGCTGAAACCCCAGTAAAATATGGCAACTGAATGCCATGAATTTGTCTTGTATCAGTGAAATAAATATTTTTTTTGGAAAACATGTACAGTTTATAAACCTGTACATTTTCGAGAAAGAATTAAATAAATTGTACAAAAATGTATGATTTAAGTAAAAATCATATAACACTCCAAATGTTGGAGTGACTTTACGGGAAGACCTCAAGGGGGCAGAACAATCACTGACAACAACTACCCTGGCTTTCCCTCGTGTTTTTAAAATGGAATGTCTTTACAACACACTGTTTTGAAAATGTAAGTGATAACTACAATAGTGAAGCATTTTATGTATTTTTCTTAAAATTAAAATTCTCTTGTTTAACATACATTCTATTCTCTGTTTCAATAGATTATATCTTACATTTGTACATATTCCCTGAAGAAGGAGATTTAATTTCTCCGAAACGTGTAGGATACTCAGTAATTTATATATGTACAGACTTTCAGTGTATCTAATACAGTCCTTGTTTTTTATATATCTTTCTACCTTTTTTTTACTTTTTCAATAAAATTCGAATTGTTCGAATCCTTAGAAGAATTTTTTGGACAGTTATTGTACATGCCTTAAAAGTCCACCACTAGGGGTATCTTAAGAGTTTTGTCTTGAATTTTGGAAGTGGCACACAAAAGTGTAAAATTATTGCCTCCCACACATTTCTTTGAAAAGTTGGAGAAGTGTAGTCACTGGTGGAAAGACAGTTCATTCAGAAAACCAAGGACAGCTAAAAATGGGGGATCTCTGCAGGCAAGGAGGTAAATATGTAAATCTGTCAGAGATAGGAGAAAAAGTAACAGTCATATGGGAAACAGCTATTCGATGAAAGTTGCAGTGTAATTATGCTGCATTTATCACTGAACATTTAAAAATGGATTTACACTATAACCCCTAACACAAGCCACAAACATGCAAGAAAAAACCCTGTCATAGTAAAAATATGGTGACACTATATTTCATAGCAACCTTCAAGAAAAAAAAAATAAAAAAATTTCAGAGCAAGGCTGCTGTCGGAGCCAAAAAAAGGGAAGAAAAACGCCATTAATTTCTTGTGACTAGTAACCTTAATTCAGTTTGATTTATCCTGTGGAGTGAGAGCAGGCATATAAATTCTAAGTGAAATCCACCTTTCCATGTGCATTACATCCTCAGTCCTGAAAACAGCACCAGCTATTTCACCGGTGCAGAGGTCAGACAAAGGCTGAGATTGGAAGGGCCTTGCTTTCTTTCTTCCACAGTTAATAAAAAGGATAAGAAGCTGTAGTCGCCCTTTTGAAGGTCTCTTTTAGTGAGTCGTTTAGTGAAAGTGTGGAGGCGACTTTTATCTGCAGGAGAAATCATGGGGGGTGACAGGTAAATGATACTAATGTGCAGACGGTAAAGAGACACATTCACAGCACACGGCTGTCAAACAAAAAGAAAAAACTATGATGCTTTGTGTCTCTTCACTCTAGATAATGCTTAGACGTTGTTTGCAAAATCATTTTTGTGAGTCTGTCTGGAGGCAGTTTGGACGAAAAAAAAAAAATGCATGCTGCTGGGGAAGGAGAAGCTTTTCTCAGGCAACATCCTATTCCCAAGGGCTCCAAAACACAAACTAACTATACAATATAAATCAGTCTGAGGTCCTGCAATGACTCCTCTCTACAGCCTTGGAGCCCTAATATGTAATGAAGGGCCTAAATGCAATCTTCAAAGAGGACTACTTTAGGGATAATCCTCATTCCGCTAAAGGGACGCTGAAGATTTTAGATGACGTTGGCAGTGTTGTACTTCACTTTGGCACTGACGTCTGAGCTAGTCGCCACTAGCACTAGCAAATGCCTAGTAATCAGAGACAACAACAAAAATGAGTCTGGTGGTGTCCAATGAGGAAACCTTCAAATCTTTGGCTTCCTTCGATTTCTCTTTTTTTTATTCACAGATAGCCAAAAGAAGAAAGAGAATAAAAAGCCAAAAATAAAAAGCACCAAAAAGCTTTTTTAATAAAAGGAAGGGCTTGTTTTTCATCCAGTAATGACCTTACCTTGAATTATACAGTACTGGGCAGTCTTGGTTGAGTTACTTAGCCTTGTTTCCATGTCCTATGCACTTAAACACGAGAACTGGGATGCATAAACATGGCAGCAGGTGCCCTGGAATGATGAGTCAAAATGTGAAATATTTGGCTGTAGCAAAAGGCAGTTTGTTGGCAAAGGGCCAGAGAACGGTACAATAATGAGTGTCTGCAGGCAACAGTGAAGCATGGTGGAGGTTCCTTGAAAGTTTGGGGCTGCATTTCTACAAATGGAGATTTGGTCAGGATCAGTGGTGTCCTCAATGCTGAGAAATACAGGCAGATACTTATTCATCAAGCCATACCATCAGGGAGGCATGTGATTGGTCCTAAATTTATTTTGCAGCAGGATAACGACCCCAAACATACAGCCAATATCATTAAGAACTATCTTCAGAGTGAAGAAGAACAAGGAGTGCTGGAAGCGATGGTTTGGCCTCTACGGAGCCCTGATCTCCCCATCATAGAGTCTCACTGGGATTACATGAAGAGATAGAGGATTTGAGGCAGCCTGAAGATCTGTGGTTAGTTCTCTAAGATGTTTGGAACAACCTACCTGCTGAGTTCCTTTAACCACTTCACGCAAATCGTTGTACCCTTCTGTAGTTTTATGCTAAATACCAGGGCTATGGCAGCAGCTAGCTGCCATAACCCCAGTATTTTCAGGAGCGGCGTGTGTTTCTCTTTGGGATAAAAGTGGTTTCTGCGGCAGACTCACAGCGAGATCACTTTTATCAGCGGTGGGAGAGGTGCCCCCCTCCCGCCATGCTCCGACACTTACCATGGGCAGCGGCGGAGACGATCATCTCCTCTCCCATGCTTGGCTGGCTGCCGACTGAGGAGAGATGGTCCCCAATCGGCTCGATAACATGGGAGGGCGGAAGCAACGTCAAACGTCCCTTCCGCCCATAGCTCTTAAAGGAGATTTTTTAATTTATTTTTTTATCGCATTTTAGTGTAGATATGAGATCTGAAGTCTTTTTGATCCCAGATCTCATATTTAAGAGGTCCTGTCATGCTTTTTTTTCTATTACAAGGGATGTTTACATTCTTTGTAATAGGAATAAAAGACCCATTTTTTTTAATTGCGTCAAAATACAAAACTAAAAGTAAAATAAACAAGGAAACAAAATGTTTTTTTTAAAGCGCCCCGTCCCGAGGAGCTTGTGCTCAGAAGTGAACGCATACGCGAGTAGCGCCCGCATATGAAAACGGTGTTCAAACCACACAAATAAGTTAGCACCGTGATCGTTAGAGCGAGAGCAATAATTCTAGCCCTAGACCTCCTCTGTAACTCAAAACTGGTAACCTGTAGAAATTTTTAGACATCACCTACGGAGATTTTTAAGGGTAAAAGTTTGTTGCCACGAGCAGGCGCAATTTTGAAGCTTGACATGTTGGGTATCAATTTACTCGGCATAACATTATCTTTCACAATTTTAAAAAAACTGTTTCTGAAAAAACTGTTACTGTTGTCTTATTTTTTAATTCAAAAAAGTGTATTTTTTCCATAAAAAGTACGCTTGTAGGACTTGAGGGTGTTAGAAAAAAAGAGGGTGTTAGAAAAAAGAATATATAATGTTTGGGGGTTCTAAGTAATTTTCTAGCAACAAAAAAAAAAGATTTTAACTTGTAAAAACCAAGTGTAAAAAAAGAGGCTCGGGGCTGAAGTGGTTAAAAACTATGTGCAAGTGTACCTAGAAGACCTGATGCTGCTTTGAAGGCAAAGGAGGGTCACACCAAATATTGATTTGATTTGGGATTTTTCTTCTCTAAATTTATGTTCCATTTTGTTAACTGATAAAAAATTAATTATTAACACTTCTATTTCTGAATGCATTCTTAATTTACTGAATTATTTCGCACCTGCCTAAGACTTTTGCACAGTACTGTAAGTGTGAGAAGTTGTTCCTTCTGTTCGCATCAAATCACATGCTCAAATCCATACTAAACACGTTTCCTAAATCAAGGTTTGCACCTCACAGGACAATCTCTTTCCTAGCTGTCCTGAATATGTCTTCAGCCATTATAATGTCAGGAAAAAACTTTTTTTTATAAAAAGATCACTTATACAACTGAAAAGGCGAATGTTGTTAGAATTCCTCCATTCTTCAAAATCCTGTTAGCCAGAATTTATTTTGAAAGATCGACATTTTTAATACAGCAAGGCAACCAGCAGCACACTTGGCACAGGGCACATGCCACATGACGAAAGACTATATTAAGGCCTTCAAAATAGCAAACCCAAAGAAAGAATTCAATGGTTTATGCTTTAGCTAGCATTCTCCTTCAAAGATCAACCAAAAATTTCACACAAGAAAACTATTACACATTCTGAGTTTTGCCTTAAACTGGCAATTTATCAATCAACAATTATTACAATAAACCCGAACTGAAGAAAAACATGTAATTTACAGGTAAAAAGTGCACACAACTTTGTGCCAATAGTTAGATAAAATAATTTTATCTCTGCCCCACATTTTCACTCTTTATTGGAAAGTGAAACCAATTGCACTTAAGGTATGAAAAGGGAAGTAATCAGCACTTGGCAAAATATCTTTTTAAATGGCTATGTTAGGAATGCTTGTCCTTTGTATTTTGTCCCAAGGGCTGAAGTAGTGTTTATGCCATTTGATAATCTCCAGTTCCAATTTTTTTTTCTTTTTTTGATTGTCGAAGACATCAAGGATTTTGGTTAAGAAGATTCCCCTGCCGCCGTGACAATTTAAGGCTTCCAAAATAAGGCAAATTGTAAAAATTTTTTTGTTTGTTAACTGTGATTGTCTTGACCCCGTCCCATCACCTTCTGGATCTCATACAAGACGCTACATCCTCCTCGGGGAAAGTGGTCTTCTCCTCCTGAGGCGCAGGATGCTGGGAACACCAGACATCATACCCACAACATCTGTTCTTCCTGAGGTTTTCAGACTTGCAGCCATTGATTGTAACCCCTAAGTTCCCATCTTGTGTTGCTTTAGAGTATTGTGCTGAGAAGAGCCCCTTTGGCACATGTCTAGTTCAGACACAACTGTCTCTCTGCCTTAGAGCAGTTTTAATTTAAGCAAGTGCTAGTGCACACCATGAGTCCTGACGAAGAGGAACATTAAGTCCTGACTGCTGGCTCAAACCAGTTTGACTGAAGGGGTATTCATCTGAAATAAATTTTAGCTCATGGGACCCAGGTACAAGATCATCTGTTTGGCTTTGACCCTATAAACAAAACAAAATAATACATGAGACCATTGGGGCTATTATGCTAGCTGGGAAGATTAACAATCAGAAGTTTATAGTTGACCATATTTCATATGTAATTCCATAACGAAACAACCATTAATTGGGTACAGCTATGGGTGCGTACCGCCATGCCTTCTGTTCATTTTTTAATACAAATTTTAACACATTTTAGATTTTTTTTTCTTTTTATTATTTTACTTATTAGACCTGCAGCCCTCGATTAATTATACTAAAGGAAAACTATTTTTTACAAGTAAGAAAAAAAATGTAGTCTTTCATTCTTACAAATCAGGTCTGTAGGTTCTTATTATGTAAGCATATTTATTTTCACAACAGCAAATATTACTTACAGTATACTTTTCTGCTATCTCTTGTATACAACAGCCATGATTTTGAAATAATTTATGCACAAAGATGCTGTTCTCATGTAACTAAACATTAAAATAATCATAATAATAATTGTACACATTTGATCTATAGAAAAAAATTAAGGAAGGGGAAGGTTTTTTTATGTTGTTTATTGCAATCAAATACCAGGTGTAATTCGATGGGCAATCTAAACTTTAATATTGAGAATAAAGAAAGCCACCATCTGTGAATTTGGGTGTCTTACCTGCGAAGTAGCTCCCATTCCTTGCCCTGAGTACTGTACAGAGAGAGCAGGTTCTGTTTTTAATACCGGTGTGGTGTCTGTTGTAACTGAGGATGGTGAGGTATTAGCCGAAGCTGATGACCCTGGAAGAGCATATCAAATTGGAATTAGAGATGGAAGGTCGAAAGGAAGGAAAAAACAACTGCATCAGGGGAACAATTTGGAAAGTGAAATAAGAGGAGTGGACAATAGCACAATACACTTTTTATTATGAGTTAAAGAATTAATTCCATAGTCTGGATGTCTTGGATTACCTATGGAAGACTTTCCCTTCACGCTTTTGGGCTTTCTTTTTCGTGTCTGTATGATTTCTTTCTTCATGGCTAGAGGTCGAGGAACCTAAAAGAAAATTAACATTTTTTTAAAAATGTGTGCAGGGGGTGGGGTAACACTGCATTTAGTGTTTAACAATTTAGTGACTAACCTTTTCTCTTCTTCTCTGCTCTGTTTCCAAATTTACCTGGCTCTCTCTAAAGTTATCACTTTTTCTCTAAACCTGTTCTAAAGTTCTGAAAACAGGTCAAATTTGTGCAAATACTGCATTTTAACAAAACTAGTTCATGAAGCTCTACCTACTCCTAAACCAGGCGTCTTCAAACTATGGCCCTCCAGTTGTTCAGGAACTACAGAGTTTTACAATCCCTCATGGGATGTGTAGTTCCACAACAGCTGGAGGGCCATAGTTTGAGGATCCTTGTCCTAAACCATTCTGTCTTTGGGCAGAGATCTCCGTTTTTAAGCTCAAGAGGATATATTCAGCACTAATAAGGTAAGTTTTATGCAATGTTAGGGGTTAGAAAGCGATACATGGCTAAAATGTCATCCACTTTCTAATGAATAGGATGAAATCTGAGCCATGGGTGGCCCTGCCAGCACCATCCAGCTCGACAAACTATGATCTCAAAATCGAAGTAGCCAGACAGAAAATGCTCAACCAAACAATGATTGTCACCAACCAGCTGTAGTAACTGTTCGGGTATCCTGACAGCCGTGGAAGCAGTGGTTGTCTGATTGAAATAGCAAGCAGGATAGATACCCCCCATTTCTGTTTTGCATAGCATGCATGGGGAATTCTATTGAGATAACCTTTAATAGTTAAGATTTAAGGGGTATTCTGGTTAAGGATAGTTTAAGAATATATTAACTTTTATGTGTTAAGGGGTTAACTTAGTGTTAAGCCCCGTACACAGGATCGGAAATCCTACCACTAAAAGTTCGATGAGAGCTTTTGGTCGGATATTCTGACCGTGTGTATGCTCCATCGGACTTTTGCTGGCAGAATTCCAACCAGAAAAAAATTGAGAGCAGGTTTTCAATTTTTTGGTAGGGAAAAAGTTCTGTAGCAATTGTGACGTGCAAAATTCCTACGCATGCTCGGCAACAATTCAATGCATGCTCGGAAGCATTGAACTCCATTTTCTTGGCTTGTCGTAGTGTTGTACGTCACTGCTTTCTTGATGGTCGAAAGTTCAGAGAACTTTTGTGTGACCGTGTGTATGCAAGCCAAGCTTGAGCGGAATTCCACTCATGTGTACGGGGCATTAGTGTTAAGCGCTACAGTTAGATGGAGGATTGGGTTAAATGTTAGGATCAGGTTAAGATAAAAATTTCAGGGGATGGTTGTATTACATTTATGTGTTAAGAGGAAGCCTACACATTAAAGGTTTATTTTATGGATTAGGTGAAGATGAAAAATTTTGGTGGACAATGGATTAGGTAGTATGACCAGCCTTATCATTGGACTTAGAAGTTAGGGCTTTTTTAAAAATGTGTTCTTGTTGTCAAAGTCTGTGCTCATATTGGTTGCACAGGACTACGAGGGTCAAAAAATCTAAATACTGAACTACTTCCCTTCTGTGTATGCAAGGTTACCTTCAAAACATGGACATTTGGTGGGATATAGGACAGGCTATCACATAGTCTGACTACACTTTTAAGTTTAAAACACTTCCTGAAAGAAGCATGTAATAATGGGCAACGTCCCCACTTGCAGTATCTAAAATATCAACAGAAGTTTTGGAAAAATATGGTAGATGGAAAAACAAGAACATATTGCTCTTTCCATAACAGGTATCCATAGAGAACGTATCCCTGTGGCTTCTATAGTACACTGAATAGGGAAGTACCTGGAGTTGGGTTGCATTTTTTCTGCATGCTTTTGCAAAGTACCTGGCCATTACCAAGAAGCTTTATATATTCCAGCCATCCTTATATGGCAGTAAAATGCTTTTAGAAGCCATCTTGTAACACAGATTCTTACCCCGTGTAGTTTCATGTAAAGGCCACAGGCGTTGCATACTGGTTCACCATCTGAGTTTCGCCTCCACAAAGTGGTGGTGGTCGTGTGGCAATTTGTACAGCACAGTCCAGCACGTCGAGAAGAAGACTGTAGGAAGAGAGAAAGTTTGGGGATTTGCATGCTTTGAAAACAACATGTTTTAAATTGGTATTATACTTTATAACAATCAGCCTAATGGTGCTCAGTGACACTAAACCCACATCCTAAAAAAAATATCAATAAATGGGGTATTATATGCTGTTCATACTCACTCAGTCACTATAAGATTCCTTTTCTATATTCTGCAGAAATCCTGCTGCTCTCTATCTCCCCCTTCTGTTCATGTCCCCAGTTCAGCTATGGATTTTGCAGCTGTAGTGGCAACTCTGCACATGCTCAGAGTTATTCAGTGAGTTTCTATGCTGAGTATTTCCTCTCTATCACGTCTTAGCAGCCCATCTGGCTATAGAGTCACACATGTGGGCGTATACACAGTGGCAAATGACAGCCCATTCCTTCCCTCCTCCTCCATGCTCACTCACCGACTAAACACAGCAAGGGTGGGATATTACATGTAGATTGATGGAAACTTCACCTCCCTCTTATTCTAAGACACAAGCTAAAGGGGGGTGTGGCACAGCCTGTGACTGCAGGAAATCTGCCTGCACCATGTTATTTCCACAAAATGATAAAGATTTCATTTCAAATATATATATTTATATGACAATTTAAAACAGTGTATTTATTTGTACTCCTCTGTATTCCACATCTAAACAGTTTATTGACATTTATTTTTGTTTTTTTTATTTTGAACTTGTGACCAGCAGCAGAGTACTGGAAACTCCTCCTGCTGATCTTTCCCTGCAGACAGGCTGGGAAAGCTCTGGGTCATGTGTCAGCTGTATATCAATTAGAAAAAAGGTACATAGATTTTTTATTATTAAAATAATTACAGTGCCATCATCCATATACAGAAATAGAAGGGACAATGTGAATTAAACAGTGTGTTTAATATCACTTTAATGTGCTCTAGGGGAAAAGAAATGATGATTGGCTGTTAAAGCGGAATTCCACCCATATAAAAGTCAGCACCTACAAAAAGTCTAGCTGCTGACTTTTATTAATCGGAGACACTCACCTGTCCCACGGTCCAGCAATGAGGGCGAACAAAGCCCCGCTCCTCTCCGCGGTGCCAACATTATCGCTGTGGGTGCCCGGCTGTGGCTTCACAGCCGGGCACGCACTGTGCATGCGTGAGCCGTGCTGGGCACTATTACTGGCCGGCCAATCATCTGGGACCTGTTAAGAGTCCCAGATGATTGTCGAGAGGAAGGGGGGAGAGGTGAACTTACGTCCGGAGCCGCGGTACCCTGGGAGGAAGTGGGAGCTGGATCCTTCTAAAAAGAGGGTATCTGCTCCCCCCCCCCCCCCCCCCAGAAAAAAATGACAAGCCAAATGTGGCATGTCAGATGGTCACTTTCATTCAAAGCAGAAGTTACATTTTTGGGTGGAACTCCGCTTTATGAGAAACACAGATGGTTTCTTGTAAGGCTCTTCTGACAACAATTTTAACTCAAATTCCTTATAAGCTTTAACATTTTTAGGTTATTTTAAAAATACATTTTACATCTTTTTTAATTTGCGTTTTTCAGTAGAATAATACCTGGTGCCCCTGCCCTGAAGGTCAGTGTTCATGTACTTCCTATTATGAGGGAACAGCTGGCCCCTAACATGCTCTTGCATTATAATACTGACACATTACACAGGCATGGCCCACTGTTATCATCAGGAGGACAGCCTAGACCAGTGATGGGGAACCTTGGCACCCCAGATGTTTTGGAACTACATTTCCCATCATGCTCCACTACACTGCAGAGTGCATAAGCATCATGGGAAATGTAGTTCCAAAACATCTGGGTTGCCAAGGTTCACCATCACTGGTCTAGAGCATTAATGTGCAAACAATGATGGAGCAAGTACATGTAGACATGAAGTTGCCAAAAGAGGCTGCAGGAGATCTGCAGGACTAATAAACGGTAAGGATGAAAAAAAAAATGTAAACAGTATTTTATGTAAAATAAACATGGCGACTATTTATGATACATGGAGAAAAAGAAATGTCGCCCAGTAAGGATTTACATCTACTTTTAACAAGATGTACTTTACTAGTCTAAAAACACCACGTCGCCCCTAAACCTAGCAACAAATCATAGCAAATGCATTGAAAGCCGCATTACAACATGGCTAACTCTGATTTAGTGGACTTGTTTCATGAGAATGTGTCATTTCACAATGAGAAAGTGGAAAGAAAGATGGTGGAAAAAGGGGAAAAATTACAGCCACGGCCGTGCAACGCCATCACACCTCATTTTTCCTTGCGTTCCTTGCTATGGCAACACTGTGTAACTTTAGAGCAATGAAGAATGGTGTGACGGCAATCTGTTAACTGTGTGGAGGCTTTTCTGTAATAGGCGACTTATAAAACAGCAAAGGACCTGTTGCAGCCATTACTAGAGGGTCTCACTTCTCTTTTTTGTGTTTTTATATTTTTTCACAGCATGGAGAATGCAGCGGGGGTTGGAGCTGGGAATTCTGGCAGGGAGCTCTCCGAAGTGTTTAGCCAATTTCTTTTCAGTTTTGGATAGAGTAAGGAAAGATTAAAGTGTATGTCAAGTCAAAACTTGTTTTCTTAGTTTTGGATTGAGTTGGAGAGGGATAGAACCCCTGTCAGATGTTTACCGCTATCTGGAACTCTGCTAGAGAGATTTACCCTTACTTCCTGTCTGGTGAAACAGATTTCCAACTAATGCTCCATACACACGGTCGGACATTCCGACAACAAAATCCATCGGATTTTTTCAGATGGATTTTGGCCCAAACTTGTCTTGTATACACGCGGTCGCACAAAGTTTCGGAAAAATCCGATCGTTCAGAACGCGGTGACGTAGAACACGTACGACGGGGCTATAAACAGGCCAATAGCTTTCGTCTCGTTAATTAATTCTGAGCATGCTTGGCGGAATTGTCTACACACGATCGGAATTTAAACGATCAGATTTTGTTTTTGGAAAATTTTAGATCCTGCTCTCAAACTTTGTGTGTCGGAAATTCTGACAGAAAATGTCCGATGGAGCCCACACACGACCGGATTTTCCGACAACAAGATCCAATCGCACATTTTCCGTCGGAAAGTTCCGACCGTGTGTACAGGGCATTACTCTACAGAGGTTCTAAAGCTTCTCCACTCTAAAACTCTTTCTTTGTCTTTCGTATCCTGTTGGGGAAAAATAACTTTTTAGTCCTCTAGGAAATACATGATGTAAGAGGCTATCTCTCCAAAGCAAAGGAGAATCCCCTCTTAAGCAGGCCATAGATTATGCAATTTCTTTCCTTCCACCACAGATTGATAGGAAGATAATTGCCCTATTCCCCCATCAACATAGTCAGTGTTGATGACAGAATCCTTCCTGTAACGCTATTTTGTTCTGCCGAAGGGCAGCCTTTCCTGCCAGCTGAACACAATGATTACTGCTGCCAGCAAGTTAATTGATGGATCAAATTCAGTACAACCAGCCTGTCCTTTGATGAATGGAATCTCGGTCAGTCCTTCCTGAACCGGCCAAGATCCGATTAATCTATGGCCAGCTTCAGATTTGATCCATCTATGACCGGCTTCAGATCTGATCCATCTATGGCCGGCTTTAGGTTCAAATCGTCTATGGCCGGCTTTAGATTTGATCCATCTATGGCCAGCTTCAGATTTGATCCATCTATGGCCAGCTTCAGATTCGATCCATCTATGGCCAGCTTCAGATTCGATCCATCTATGGCGAGCTTCAGATTCGATCCATCTTCGGCCAGCTTCAGATCTGATCCATCTATTGCCGGCTTTAGATTTGATCCATCTATGGCCAGCTTCAGGTTCAAACCATCTATGGTCAGCTTCATTTTCGATCCATCTATGGCCGGCTTCAGATTTGATCCATCTATGACCGGCTTCAGATTTGATCCATCTATGACCGGCTTCAGATTTGATCCATCTATATTCAGCTTCAGATTCTATCCATCTATGGCCGGCTTCAGATTTGATCCATCTATGATCGGCTTCAGATTTGATCCATCTATATTCAGCTTAAGATTCAATCCATTTCTGAATGGCTTAAGATTCCATCCATCTATGGCTGGCTTCAGGTTCAAACCATCTATGGCCAGCCTTAGATTCGATCCATCTATGGCCGGCTTCAGATTCGATCCATCTATGGCTGGCTTGAGGTTCAAACCATCTATGGCCCGCTTCAGAATTGATCCATGTATGGCCGGCTTCAGATTCGATCCATCTATGGTCGGCTTCAGGTTTAAACCATCTATGGCCAACTTCAGGTTTGATCCATCTATTTCCGGCTTCAGATTCAATCCATCTATGGCTGGCTTCAGATTCGATCCATCTATGGCTGGCTTCAGGTTTAAACCATCTATGGCCAGCTTCATATTCGATCCATCTATGGCCAGCTTCAGATTCGATCCATCTATAGCTGGCTTCAGATCTGATCCATCTATGGCCGGCTTCAGATTTGATCCATCTATGGATGGCTTCAAATTTGATCCATCTATGATCGGCTTCAGATTCGATCCATTTCTGCCCGGCTTAAGATTCCATCCATCTATGGCTGGCTTCATATTCCATCCATCTATGGCTGGCTTCATACAGTTGTCACTGCAACAGTTATCCCCACTGGAAGAATTCCGCTCACCTCCTGTTACAGTGACAGCTCTAAAATATTGGATTTTATATATCACTGACAGAGAACACCTCTTCCCCAGCAGGGACACAGATGGCAATAAACACCTGACAAGGCTTTTAAAATTTCCTCTCCTTGCCCAAAACTGAGAAAAAAAAAACTATTTTGACATTACATACACTTTAAAGTGGTTGAAAACCCCCACATATACCCAATGAACTGGCCTCAGGTGATACAGAGCTAAAACAAATCCTCCTACATCAGTTGTACCAGTTTATCTGTAGCTGGAGCTGAAATTACACTCTGTAGCTCTCAGTGAAGAGAGCTCTGAGAGCTGATTGGAGGGATAGGAAACACACCCCTTCACACAGCACACAAGAACAGAGCTGAGACGGTCAATCAGCTGGAGATCCCTTGGACCTTGAAGAAGGGGACATACCCTAAAAGCTTGTCCTGAAAAAGTGTATGTTAGTGCAAATAAAAAAAGTATCATGGACAGTACTCAATTTTCTCTATCTTTAGAACCCAATAAAAATGTAATGAATGAAACACAATCTCTACAATCTAATAGAAAACTAAATGGCCAAATTTGACCAAAAACTTGGGGCACAATCATCAGCTTCCAGTTTTTTTTTTTTTTTTTTGTAAGTTAGAAGCTGATTGGTTGCCAAGCAGAGCTGCACCAGATTTTGCACTTTCCAGTTTTAGTAAATCAACCCCATTATGGTTAGAGGTCCTCTTCAAAAGGTACAGCCAAGAACATCGGCAAGTATGACCTCTCTCATAGCAGAATGGAGGCTGCCTGAACTGTTGCCAATTTCTCTACTTCCCTTCCTTTTTGTTTTTATACATGAAGCCCCGTGATGACTACTTTGCCTGAGATGACCAAACTTCATCCACAGGAACTTGGGCCTGGATTTATCTAATTCAAATGATGCTGGATGGACAATGGTACAGACAACAGGGCTGTCTTAATATCATCATGGGCCTCTGGGAAAAGCATTGCTCTGGGGCACCTACCAGCCTGCCCCAATTTACACACCTACTTTCAAGAATTAAAGTATAAAAAGAGTATAAAAAGCTGATGAGATTGAACATATATTATTATTAGTACTTTCAATAAAAGGAGGGGGGGGTGATGAGGGCACAATACTGGGATCAGGACAGCACAGTACAGGTTCCGGGATGCTGCCTGGGACATGGTCATTCTGGGACAACTTAGTAAAAAAACGTGACTGTCCCGACAAATCCGGGACAGTTGGCAAATCTGGTGTAATGCAATTATCGTCGGGCCCCTGAGCAGGGCCCAGGGGTGCTTATGCATTAAGATAGCCCTGACAGAGAATGCCTGTGGTGTCATTCCCCCACACATCATTCACCCACATTTTCATGAATAGGATGACCAGAACTCTCATTGGGCTGTAGGGAGGATATTCACAAATTGGTCACCTCCGGCAGTGGGCATTTTTCTTCACTGCCAAATTAATAAATCATATTGCTTTGCAGGCCAAACTTTTTTTTGTGGATACAAGAAGTAGGATGTTTGTGTACCACTAAAAACTATCCCCAACCAATTAACAAATCCACAATTAAAGTGGTTCTAAAGACTCAAGTTTTTTTTACCTTTGTGCATTTTATGTTATACTTCGGTGTGCAGCAGGCCCCCCAACCCTCCTAATACTTAGCTGAGCTCCATCGTGATTCAGAAAATGTGTATGAGAGCCACCGCTCTTCGGGGACTCTACCTCCTCATTGGCTGAGACAGCAGCTGCCATCAATCACAGCCAGTGAGCCAATGAAAAGAGAGAGGGCGTAGGGCCGAGCCACGGCTCTGTGTCTGAATAGACACACAGAGCAGCACCTCGGAAGCGAGCCTGCTCGGGTGCCCCCACATCCAAACTGCTTGCTGTGGGGGCACTTGGCAGGAGGGAGGGGCCAGGAGCGCCGGCGGCGGATCCAAGGAGAGGAGGATCTGGGCTGCTCTGTGCAAAAACCTCTGCACAGAGCAGGGAAGTATAACATGTTTATTATATAAAAAAAAAAAGTGCCATTTATTAATATCACTTTATATTACTAAGAGGACATATTAATCTTTATATATATATATATATATATATATATATATATATATATATATACAACATAAAATAGTTTCACACAACTCCATGAACCTAATTATAATCAGGTCCACTGTTTTCATATATATTAATCAATTCCCTTTCCTGCGTTGTCCTGAGCAAGGCAGCCATTGATCTGAACTGGTGATGTAGCGTACAGTAAATGCCTGGCAAACACTGCAAGCATCACTCATTAAAACAGAACAGAGCATACATCGAGACAAACAGCTTGTGTGTACTGAGCCAGCCACCTGAAGAAGGTAGGAATGGACCACTGAATACCCCTTTCTGACTCTGAAGAACTGCAGCAAATTCTGCAATCAGTGAATACTAAGTGTCACTATGTTAGAGCAGATTCATTTCTTGCGCAAAGTTCTAATCTTTATCTTGAAGTTCTGCAAGACTTTAAAGGCCCAGGAAGGGGTTAATGCTCCATCAACCGGCAGCTCCAGAACTGGAGACAGGCAGAGAAAGGCAGAGGCTCCATTAGCTGCTTCCAAAAATATTGTCTCTGCAAATGTTCCTCCCTCAACCCTAAATCTCCAGCGCTAGTGATGGACGATGGCAAGGCCCAGGGGCTTGTCAAGGACAGGAGAACAACCATATTTTACTCCTAATTTCCTCTCAGTTTACTTTAAACGAAAGGGGGCCGGTCACATTTCCCTGGCAACGTTCTGACCTTGTCTGCAAGAACCTCGCTCTCTAACTTTGAACTGGGCCGCTTGTTTATATTAAAAAGAACAGCGCATCGGTCGTACAAATATGAGGTTCTATTATGATTTTCTGGACTGTCTCCGGCTGATACATATACGTGGAAATGTGAACGTTTGTATTAAATAACTTGGATGAATGAACTCTGTTTCACATAGAAGAATCATGTTCTAAAAATATGGATCAAATGAAAGTAAATCTAATGCTGCTTTAATCATCATGATGGGATAGTTAAATACAGAACAAAAGAATGGCTGAAAATCTTGACTTTTTTGCGAAAAATGGTGCTCCAAGCACCCTTCGCTGCTCCTCATGTACCCCCAAAGCCTAGGCAATAGATTGTGTGATCTGAAAAACAGTTTTGATGTTCAAATGGAATGGTCCTTTGTCTTCAGCAATGAACATGTGATCAAAGGCTTTTGGTCACGCTGGAAGGAGCCTGGGGCAAAATTTTATCCAGAAAACGAAAGGTCAGTTGAAAGGAATAATGCCCCATCGTTGATGTCAGTGAGAGGAATTGTGCCCCATCATTGGTGTCAGTGGAAGGAATAGTGCACTATTATTGGTGTCGGTGGAAGGACCAGTGCACCATTATTGGTGTCAGTGGAAGGGATAGAAAACACCCTGGCATCAGTGGGAGTAAACAATGTCCCATCTTTGGGATTAGGAATATTATTAGTGCCCCATCTTTGGTGTGAGTTGAAGGAATAGTGCACCATTATTGGTGTCAGTGAAGGACCAGTGCACCATTATTGGTGTCAGTGAAGGACCAGTGCACCATTATTGGTGTCAGTGGAAGGAATAGAAAACACCCTGGCATCAGTGGGAATGAACAATATCCCATCTTTGGGATTAGGAAAATTATTAGTGCCCCATCTTTGGTGTCAGTAGAAGGAATAGTGCCCAATTGTACTAGTTCAGTTCAATGGTATAATGCCAGTACAAGGTCCACATAGATCAATAATAGAGTATCAAAATAATGCAAGATCCTCTTTAAATGATACAAAGTAAGGATAGCATTACCGACTAGATATCCATTGTTGTTCCATATATGGGAGCTGTAATATATGCCAATCTAGATTTTGGTACAGCTTTACATATTTAGCAAGGTAGGACTAAGGCTGGCCATAGATGCCATTTTTTTTTTTTCGGGGGCCGATTGAAACAAAATCAAAAAAGAAACAAAACAAATAGATCTCCCCGTCCACACAATCGAGTTGCGATATAGAAATCCTCCCCGCTGTGTGACTGTGCTCTGACAGAGGGACACTTCCGCTGTCTAAATACACTGATCACCATCAGCTGCAGCCGGTTGATAGAGAAAGGTTTTCCAACTGTCCAGTTCTACAGAAGTCGATCTTCAGAGGGAACAGCCAGAGATGGCCAAAATCTAAACCACCTAAGTAGTTTTGGTATGGTAATTAGTTATATCTGCACTACCATAAAGAAATGAGAGAGCACAGAAAAGGAGAAAGATTTAGAAAACCAAGAAGGAAAACTATTGAAAGTCCGCTAAGACTAAATATGGGTGTGATGAAGAGACATTTAGAGGTACAGGAGGGGGATCCCTCATCCCTGGGAGTTGGGAAACCTTTTGGTTATTGTCATATACTCAGGGCTCTCAGATGTGTGATAAGGCTATCCATAGGGGGTCACATTTTTAGGAATTTCTCATGTTTATCTAAAGAAATACTGTAGATATAGAGCGAGACCTCTGCTCACAGGTGAATCATCCAGGCTATAATCCACAAAGCATGATGGGAATGACGAGGGTCGCGCCCTGCCACTGCTAGCAGAGATCAATGGAAATCAGAAAGGACGAATGGCTGCACACCCATACGATGCAAAAGTTCACTTTATTGATATCAAAAATAGATAGAAACATCCAAGCACGGACGGGCAGGGGAAAAATAATTTGACGCGTTTCACAAGGAACTTCTTTGTCAAAACCATGTTTTTTGACAAAACAAGACGTTTCCTGTGAAATGCATCACCCTATTTTTTCCCCTGCCTGTCCATGCTTGGATGTTTTTAGCTATTTTTGATATCAATAAAGTCAACTTTTGCAAAATACTGTAGCTGTTAATTTTCATTGATCAGCGTGCCATTTATTTGTGTTTTAACCTCTGATGAACATAGTATGGGAGATTTCCATGATTGGACTATAGTTTGTTTGGTGCATTGAATATGAATGCAATAATTATGTTACTTTGGATACCATGGACTGGGTTATTTAAGAGCTCCTCGGGGTAGCTCTATTTGTACTTATTTATTTTATCATATGGCTTGATGATTCATTCATATTCCCCATTTACTGTGTTTCACTCCATTGTTCCTTTGGCTGCAAATTATATTTAAAGTTCCTGTTTGCTATTAACAACATGATAAAGTGACACCAGTGGAAGTCGGCACAATCTAAGCTGGCGTAGAAGTAATTATGTTTCCTTACCTGCTAACAATGGCACATATCTATGATTTTTGAATAGAAGACAGGAAGGACATTCAGACAGTGCCGTATTTACATAATGGGTCATGTCATCTAGCAGGAAGGACTCTTTCAACTGCTGCTAAGCTATTCCACTGATTCCTTCCCATATGTAATTGCCTTGTACCCCGCTTGCTTGATAACCAATTACTATAATGTTTGAATTGTTTGTGGTGTATTAGTTAAACATTATTTGTTTCCCCACTGCAGACAGTATTCTTCCTTATATTATCCTGCTATTAGATCTACTTTGTGTTTGCTGATTATTATATTGACTCAGTATACAATAAGCACACAGTGGTGCTGGCTATATTGAACACATGTTCTGTTTCCTCTTGGGCCTGTTATACATTCTACAGCTTTGTAATAGATAAGGTAATGCAAGGGGACAAGCAAACGTTGCTCAACTCATTCATTGCTCAGGTCAAAATCGTCGGTACTTGTAAAGGCCACGTGCACACTTGTGCGACCTCCGGCAGTACATCAGGCATCTATTAGTTCCTTTTATTGACTAGAAAAAAATATAACCGTTGGTGCACAGAACATATTGGATTGAACTTGTAAAGGTAGAGAGACCTGGGCTGCAAAAGTCTACATTTTTCATAGTATGTTACTATATGTTTATACCATAGCTCCCAACTGTCCCTGATTTGGAGGGACTGTCCCTGATTTGTAACAATGTCCCTCTGTCCCTCATTCCTCCTCATTTGTTCCTCATTTTGGTCTGATCTATATGCTAATACCACTCAGGAAGCATTTGGGTTGATTTACTAAAGGCAAACAGGCTGTGCACTCTGCAAGTGCAGTCACTCTAGAGCTTAGTAAATGAGGTAAAGCTTCACATTGCAAAGAATACCTAATCCTGTGCAAGCAAAAACAAACAAACAAAAAAAACAGAATTTTTGCTTCCACATGATTGGATGATGGAAGGAAGCAGAGCGTCTGCTGATTTACTGAGCTCTGGAGCAACTGCTCTTTGCAAAGTGTATAGTCTATTTGCCTTTAATAAATCAACCCGATTGTGACTGCAAGTGTATTCAGTTTAAAATGAATCTGAGGGTTACACACTGCAGCAAGATTCAAGCAGGCTTTTCAACGTCCTTCTGGGTGGACCTTTTGTTGCATAATTCTGTGCAACCTCATACTACCCTGTTTCCCCTAAAATAAGACCTAGCGTGATTGTCGGTGTTGGCTGCAATATAAGCCCTACCACCCAAATAAGCCCTACTCTGTTTCCTCAAAAATAAGCCCTACCCTGAAAAGAAGACCTACAAGGACTTTAACTAGGGCTTATTTGGGTGGTAGGGCTTTTATTGCAGCTATCACCGACAATCACACTAGGTCTTATTTTAGGGGAAACAGGGTACTATGCTGAGCAGTGTTATGAATCAGAAAATACACTTAATTTTTAGCAAACTCGGATTCTGGCTCTTTCAGATTATATGAATACAGACTACCATGGAGATTAGTCATATAGATCAGGGGTCTCCAAAGTTTCAAAGCAAAGGGCCACTTTACTGTCCTTCAGACTTTAGGGGGGCCAGACTGTGCCTAGTGGGAGAAAACAATGCCCCACCTTTGGTATTAGGGGGAGAAATAGTTGGTGTCAGTGGGAGGAATAGTACCTCATCGTTGATTTCAGTGGGAATAAGACTGTCCCATCATTGGTGTTAGTGGAAGGAATTACGTCTCATTGTTTGTGTCCGTGGCTTGAACAATGCCTTAAGGGCCGGATAAAGGCAAGTAAAGGGCCACATTTGGTCCCCCGGCCGAAGTTTGGAGACCACTGATATAGGGCATTCAGTGACACAAGAGTAATACTAGGATGAAAGTCAGGGTCACCAGAAGGTAGGTTGTGCCTCCCCAGACAGTCTGAACGTAAATATTTTTCATCGGACTGCTGTGTACATTAACAAAAATGGGTTTATGCTTGAAGATCTTCCTGGCCCAGATTAGTTAATAAAAAATAAAAAAAGAGAACGTGAACATTCTACTCCTTTATACACATTCATACAGGGCCTATTGTTGGTGCTCTTTTGCTGCATTGCATTAAATTTAGATGGATTCTCCAGAAGCTCATAACAACGTCACTAATGCTCCAGAGAGGACATAGTAAAGCGATTTTATAGACTGCAGCTTTTCCAGATCACTGCCCTTGACAACCTCATTAGCCTCACACATCAATCTATATGGGAAATATCTAGCACCTCGGAAAAAAATCTGCAATTCTTGGTGTTAATCTAAAGCAACTGTCGTTTCAAAGGTGTACTATGGACACCTCCCCTGGCTCGTGTCAGGGCTAAAAGCAGCTCGCTTACCAGTAATAGCAGCAATAGAAGCAATGGAACACTGTGGGAATTCCTCCCCAGTAAAATGTCTTTGCCTAATACACTAAGCTGGGGAAACCTATACGCCTTTTGTGGCTGTAGTCACAGGTATTCAGCATGCTGGACAAACATTATTTGCAATGCCAAACACTTCTGGAACTAGCAAATGACCGATTGCTAAACTATAAAAACCTACATATTGTAAGATTGCTTCAAGTAATGCTAAAACAAGTTGTATTGCTTCCAAAAATTAGGCTTTGTATGGCCAACCCATGTATGTAAGAGGACTGACTAAAGAACTGGCTGATTGCCATTGGATTGGGCAATGGTTATATTGGATGTCAGTTGTTGCTGTGCAAGTCATGTAGACTTGTCTTTAGCTGGCCATGGATGGATAGAATTTCGAACCAAAATTCTTACGCAGGCCATAGATTATGCAATTTCCGCTGCTGGCAATTATTGCATTCTAAAAATCCGACATACTTCTTGTACCCAACTCAATCGTTCGATCGAGTTGGGTACAATCAGCCTGCTCATAGATGGATCAAATCTCGGCCTGTCCCTGCTGAACCCGCCGAGATTTGATCATCTATTTCCGGCTTAAAGGAGAAGTACAGCCAAAGATTGTTTGGCTGTACTTCTCCTGTGGAGCCAGCTGTCTGCTGAAAACGGGTCACAGGAATGCAGATAGGACTGCACTCCTGTGACCCGTTTTCAGCAGACAGCTGGCTGAAGCACGCTGTCGGCTGACGTCACAGAGCTAGTCCAGGCACGGGAAAGATCGTGACCATATGATTGGGATCTACCCACGTGCCTGGACCAGCACCTGGCGAGCAGCTGAGAGCCTGAGCCAGCCACTCCCGCCCCCTCCACAGCCCAGAGCTCCAGTGAGCGTGGGGGGGGGGGGCAAAGAAGAGAACAGGGACTGACAGTCACCAGCCCTCTGCTTAGGGAGCACTGGGAACTTAACGATCGTGTTTGATCGCTTGGTTCTTAGCTTTAGAGCTGAGAGCGATGCTACATCCACCTAGGCAAGTATGAAAATTCCATAATTCTCTTCAGGAAAATAATTGTCTAACAAAGTTTTTTCATTTTTATAAATGTTAGTGTGTCAATTCAATGTTCATTTTTGACCATAATGACGAAAAACTTCAAAGGAACAAAATGCTAAATTTTGTAATCTTTCCAAAAACATTTAAATATTCTAGGAATGTTCTGAGAATTTTCGCACACATTTTCCTAAGACTTTTTCTAAGAATTTCCATTCAAAATTCTATCCATCTATGGCCAATTTTAGACAAAGAACCAATTAGATGTGCTGGATTTTCACCACTTACTGCTACCATTCCTTAAGGAAAGGCTGACCTCTTGGTGTCTCTGAAGACAGCAGTTTACAGGTGACAGCCACAGAGATTATACCTTTAAAACAAGTCATCAATGATAGTCTCATGTTTATCTTCTAAAGACCCATACACACAATCATTTTTTCTGCTGAGTTTTTCCTTCAGATTTACCAAAACCATATAATATGAGGTTTCAATGTGTTTCAATGTGTATGCAATCAGGCAGGCCCTTGCACTACATGGTTTTGGTAAATCTGAAGACAAAAACCAGCAGAAAATCGGATAGTGTGTATGGGGCTTTACAGGTTTTCTTTAGGATTACTAAGCACTAGGCTGAAATCTGTGAAACATATCGCTAACATTTTATTGAATTTAATTTCATCTACAAATTTTCTTGCAATTTAAGGGAGGTCTCTTACCAGCCTTTTCTGAGGTTTTACAAGTGGCCTGTTGATTCCATTCATTTTGTGGTACAGTCCGCAGGCATTACACAGGTAGTGTCCAGTGCCATCTCGTCTCCACAGAGGCGTAGACATTGCACCACAGTTGACGCATTCCCTGCCCTCAGCATGGAAATCTTCAAGGAACTCTGTGGAGAATTACAGTAATTAGATGTTACAGGACAATCAAAGCTTTTCCAGAAAATATACACTATCTGCATCTAAAACATCACTCATTCTTTTTCTGATGATCACTATGGGGGTTATTTACGAAAGGCAAATCCACTTTGCAATACAAGTGCAAACTACAAGTGCAAAGTACACTTGGAAGTGCATTCGCTGTAAATCTAAGGGGTAGATCTGAAATGAGGGGAAGCTCTGCTGATTTTATTATCCAATCACGTGCAAGCTAAAATGCTGTTTTTTTATTTTCCTTGCATGTCCCCCTCGGATCTACAGCGACTGCACTTCCAAGTGCACTTTCAGAGCAATTTCAAGTGCACTTTGTACTTGTAGTTTGCACTTGTAGTGCAAAGTGGATTTGCCTTTCGTAAATAACTCCCATTGTGTTCTTATGGTTAATGCAATATAGAGGGATTTGAACCTTTGCTGCTCCTCAAAAGATGTGCAGCTCTGAAGCAGGTATATAAAATTCCACTAAATTCCACTAAAGCTCCACTAATAAAAGAGGATCTTCTGCTACCCTGTAGTATGTCATCTCTAGTGGAAGATTGGGCACAGTATAATTGTATGTAGGCATGGCAGCATGGAACTGAGAGTTAGCTTATCTTTGGTGAGATAACAAGAAGCAAAATTGGTTACTGGGTTGCAACTGAAATAACTTTCTAGCAGTGCTGCTTTTTTTTTTTTTTTTTTTTTTGCAATGTTCTTTATTTTGGCCTCAGTAAGCCTTACATTGTCATAAACGATCATCTGCAAAAACTGCTAATTTCCTATGGACATCCCTTTCAGACTTGTGTTACCATCAGTGTTGCATTTTTTTCATTATCGTCTGATACCAAACACTTTGGTATTGCTTCTACCAACATATCAGGGTCATCTGCTGAAACCCATCCTTAACAAAAATTAACTTGACAGATGATACAATACATTTCTGAAAGAAATAAACCATATCAAAATACAAACATGCAGGCCGTAAAAGCTACATAAAAAAGCAAATAAACTGTGCGTGCGTAGGTTTCTTCTGGGTGCTCCGGTTTCCTCCCACCCTGCAAAGACATGCTGTCTAAATTGGCCCCAATATATGTATGAATGTGAAATAGGGATCTTAGATTGCAAGCTCCTTGAGGGCAGGGACTGGTGTGAATGTACATCCAGTATGTGTAAAGCGCTGCATAAATTGACTATATAAGTACCTGTAATAAATAAAACAAATAAATATGAATATTGAATAAAACATTCCTTGTTCTGCAAAGTAAAACAGTATTTGTTTTTTTGCCAGAAGCAAAACACTTAGGCCCCTTTCACACAAAAGGTCCGATTGGATCCACCTGCCTTTTTTTCAGGACCCGATCGGACCCTCCATTCTCCTCTATGGGCAGTTGGATGTGAACGGACAGGCTTTCAGTTTACACCTGGCTACCTCCGATTGGATCCAGCCGGGCTGAGGGGAACGGATCCTCTTCCTTCCCTTTTTTGCCGGATCGGAGGGCAGTCGGGTATAAACAGACAACTGGTCCGTTTACATCCGACTGCTCTTACAGCAGAGTGGGCTCTGTCCATGTCCGATTCTGCATAAGTGGAGTGGAGACAGATCTGTCATCCACCCGCTCCACTCAGCTCAGCAGGGGATCAGCGGCCTGATCCCCTGCTGAGAAAACCTGGATCTGGCCCGTGTGAAAGAGGCCCAAGGACTAATTCACATTATTGTGCCATGTTATGCCACATGTTAACATGCATTGCATTAGGGCAGCCCAATCATCCGAATGGGTCTCCCAACCCAACAAAAAAGATATATACAGCATTGTCTGGCCATAGACAGCAACGCATGTCAGTACACCAGCTAGGTGCTTCTGAATGGCACCACATCACAATAAGCCACGTAACACATAAGTGTGAATGGTCCCTAAGTTCAAAGTACAGTAGCCCACAGCAAACCAGATAAAATTAACTTGACTGAAGTCACATCAGCACAAGATAGACCCTGATTAGCTGCTATGAGTGATGCATATTGCCCTTGAGACTTTGATCCTTGCAGTATTTTACAAGTCCGTGACTACAGCACTAGAGAAGAAAAAGATTTGTGGGTACTTATTTTAGATGATTGCAAAATAAGCAAACAGTGTCACCAGACAGTGGGAAAAGCGAATAGAATTCTAGGATGCATCACTAGAGGGATCACCAGCAGGAGGAAAGAGGTCCTGATCCCCCTATATAGATCTTTATATCACTAGAGGGATCACCAGCAGGAGGAAGGAGGTCCTGATCCCCCTATATAGATCTTTATATTACTAGAAGGATCACCAACAGGGGAAAGAAGGTTCTGATTCCCCTATATATATTTTTAGTTATCACTGGAAGGATCACCAGCAGGAGGAATGAGGTCCCGATCCCTCTATATAGATCTTAAGATATCAAGAGAGGGATCACCAGCAGGAGGAATGAGGTCCTGATCCCTCTATATAGATCTTTAGATATCAATAGAGGGATCACCAGCAGGAGGAAGGAGGTCCTGATTCTTCTGTATAGATCTTTATATCACTAGAGGGATCACCAGCAGGAGGAAGGAGGTCCTGATCCCTCTATATAGATCTTTAGATATTAATAGAGGGATCATGAGCAGGAGGAATGAGATCCTGATCCCTCTATATATAGATCTTTAGATATCAATAGAGGGATCACCAGCAGGAGGAATGAGGTCCTGATCCCTCTATATAGATATTTAGTTATCACTAGAGGGATCACCAGCAGGAGGAAGGAGATTCTGATTCCTCTATATAGAGCTTTAGATATCAATACAGGGATCACCGGCAGGAGGAAGGAGGTCTTGATCCCTCTATATAGATCTTTAGTTATCACTAGAGGGATCACCAGCAGGAGGAAGGAGATTCTGATTCCTCTATATAGATCTTTAGATATCAATACAGGGATCACCAGCAGGAGGAAGGAGGTCTTGATCCCTCTATATAGATCTTTAGTTATCACAAGAGGGATCACCAGCAGGAGGAAGGAGATTCTGATTCCTCTATATAGATCTTTAGTGAGACCTCATTTAGAATACTGTGTCTAGTTCTGGAGACCTCGCTTACAGAAAGATATGGACAAGATAGAACGAGTCCAGAAGCGGGGAACAAAAATGGAGAAAGGTTTGGGGGATAAAACATATTGAGAGTGACTTCCGGAACTTTATATGTACAGTCTGGAGGAAAGAAGGGAAAGGGGAGACATGATTGAAACCTTTAGGCTGGGTTCACACTATTACTAATTGGATGTGGGTTCCTCGCATCCAGTTTGCAATAGCAGGATATTTTGACTGGCTTTCTACGGAGCTGATTCACATATCTCCGCTACGGCTCCGCTGTGAATTTGCACAGGGGTCCTGTGCATCTTTTGGTCCCTTTCAGGTCTGAATTCAGCCAAAAATTCAGGCTGAAATTGGACCTGAAATAGTGAATGGGGATGCAACGGACCCCTGCTCTAAACCGCATGTGAAGATAGTGTGAACCCAGCCTTAAATAAATCAATGGGTGAATAAAGTTCAGGAGGGCAGTTTTTCATAATGAAACCAAAATTAAGAACATGGGGACATGACCTCAAACTAACAAGAGGAAAGTTCAGAACTAATCTTAGAAAGTATTATTTTACTAAAAGGGTAGTCAGTGGCGCTGCTAAGGGGGTGCAGTTTGCACCCGGGTGACTCCCCCTAGAGAGGTGGCACCATCTGGACTCTCCCGGGGGTGAGGAAAGCCCTGGCATTTTTTTTTTGCAGCTGACCCCACCGGAAACACCTCCAGCGCCGCGGCCACGCCTTGCGTATGTCCTTCTTCCTCCTCCTACTTCCTTGCTGAGCCTGTCACATGATGTAGTTGATGCTTAGAATAAACTACCAGCAGAGGTAGTGAGACAGTCAACAGCAAATGGCTTCAAACATGCTTGGGACAAACATAGACCTATACTCAGACAATAAAGTTTACAAGAAAAAAAAAAGAAGGGCAGACTGGATGGACTTTTTCTGCCGTCACTTTACTATGTTTCTATGAGTAAAAACTATGACAAAGAGGATCAATCAATCCAATTCAAACTAATACACAATACTATTTCATTTACAGGAAGAAAAATAAAATTTTCTTGCCATGAGTAGAACAAAAACACGTTCAGATTTTCTGACGGAAAATGTTCGATGGGAGCTTTTTGTCGGAAATTCCGACCGCGTGTAGGCTCAATCGGACATTTTCCATCTGAATTTCCGACACACAAAATTTGAGATCTGGATCTCAAATTTTCCGGCAACAAAATTCATTACACAATTGCTACGCACAAAGTTCCACGCATGCTCGGAATTAAGCAGAAGAGCCGCACTGGCTACTGAAATTCAATTTTCTCGGCTCGTCGTACATCACCACATTATCGACGTTCGGAATTTCCGACAACATTGTGTGACCGTGTGTATGCAAGACAAGTTTGAGCCAACATCCGTCGGAAAAGATCCCAAGGGATTTTGTTGTCGGAATGTACGATCGTGTGTACGCGGCATAACAAGTTACCTGACAAGACCTAATACTGAGGCAGCCTTAGTCATGTGTCTATCAGGTATTTCTTATTGAAGAGCACAGATTCTGGTACACTTGCAGCAAGGTAAGTCAATCACTAAGGTAAGTCATTGTGCAGCTAAGCAAGTAAGCAAGCAGCACAGTATGTAACTACAGTAATACTCAATTCCCTTGGGTGCAAATACAAATACGAAGAAACATTTTGAATACATTAACACATTGATTAAGTTTATTTACACGCTGATCACTTTCTCATGTAACCTGAAAAATCTGAAAACGACTTCAGCCTCCCTCTCTTTTTGAGAAATGAAAAATGGCAAATATACTGTATTTCTGAAAGCTATAATTTGGAATGCTATAAAGTTTTCTTTCACACAGAGAGAACGTTTCTTTGGCCATACGTTCTGGGTTGCATTTTTGCTGCGGTTTTAACAGTCATAAATAACTTTTCCTGCGTCTACTAGACTGGGGTGTACATGGCAAACAAATGCCATTTTGAAGTTTGTCTCAATGTATAGGGGGGAGGCAGGAAATACTCAAACACCAAGGTAATGTGCCGGCCCTCTGGCTTTTTTTCTTCTCCTATGAAAGTTTCACTGGTTGTATGAAGACGAATTGTTCACGATTAAATAGGACAATAAACGTTTGCATTTTGATACAATTACATCTAGATATTAATGTGATCGGAAAAAGTGAAAACTTACAGCCAACATAAACCATTTGTACTCCCACTGATCAAATGCACCCCAAATAGCTTAATTCTGTGTCTACAACTGTCTGCTCTTGATTCACGGTGGTCACTAGTATTGTGTAGATGATTGCTTTTACAAACGATCATCATACATTACACCATGGGTAACATTTTACCATAACCTGCAGGGAAATGTTGATGTTAATGCCATACTGACTCAAAAGACAGTTTTACTTTATCTCCCTTATTTAAAGACTAACTAATGCCTACAATTTTTTTCTTTTGCATTTTAAATCACATTTGAAGAGTGTATTATATATAGATAAGACAGATATGAAAGCACATAGTGCTTTATATATATATATATATATATATATATATATATATATATATATATATATATATCGGTATATATGAACAAATTCTGGTTTAAAGTGCTAAAAGTGGAGCAATCATCAAGGGGGACCCCAGGAACTCTGGGAACGTGGGGGGGGGGGACTCTGGTGACCAGAGAGCACCTTCCACAGAAAGAATACACTAATGTAAGGGGGGGGTGGGGGTTACTGATATAAGGGGGAAACCTTTATATCAGTGCCCCCTTACATTATTGTATTCACCCCCTCCCCCTTACATCAGTGATCTCCCCCCTCCCCCCCAGACTGGCCTGGCGGCACTGTCACTGACCTCCTCTCAGGTGCACCATGCAGGGCTCAGTCAGATGGCTCCAGGTTGGTGGCTCTGGTTTTATCCTATAGTCTCCTCTCCACAGTCCACACACATCTGACTTCTCCCATGACCCCCATCCCGGCGGCGCTCTCACTCTTGACTCCTCTCCAGACTCCCCCTCAGAGACTGCAGACATGATAAAAGACAAGAGATAGTCAGAGGTTGTGGACATGATACAAGAGATAGTTAGAGGCTGTGGACATGATACAAGTGATGGTCAGAGATTGCAGACATGATACAAGAGATGATCAGAGACTGCAGACATGATACAAGAGATGATCAGAGACTGCAGACATGATACAAGAGATGGACAAAGACTACAGACACAATACAAGAGATGGCCAGAGACTACAGACATGACACAAGAGATCAATGCATCAATGCAGCCTCACCAGTGCCCAACAAATGCAGCCTCATCAGTGCCCATCAAATACAGCTTACCAGTGCCCACCAAATACAGCCTCGTAGTGCCCACCACTGCAGGCTGTGTCCATCAATGCAGCCTACCATCGCAGCCTACAAATGTCCATCAATGCAGCCTAGGAGTGCCCATCAATGCAGCCTGCCAGTGCCCACCAATGCAGCCTACAAGTGCCCATCAATGCAGCCTACCAGTGTCCATCAATCCAGCCTACCAGTGCCCACCAATGCAGCCTACCAATGCCCACCAATGCAGCCTACAAGTGCCTGGATGGATCACACACAGAGAGGTGATCTCCCACTGTGTCACGGTCTGAGCTTGGATTTGAGTATCCCGGTGGCCACTGTAACAAAGTCCCATCTCCTAGACCAGCTCCTATGATACACATCACACCTTAATACTGATTCAATTGGATCAGTGTTCCGTCTATCACAGGAGCCAGGACTTTGTTACAGCGGCTGTCGAACTTTTCAGACCTAAGCTCTGTGACACAGCTGGAGGTTCCCGCTGTGTGTGACGTAAAACAAGTAGAGGAGGTGGAAGGGGAGGACTCTGGCACTTGAACTTCGGCACCCGGGCCAAGCAGTATTGGCCTCAGGGCAGGTAGCCTACCAGGAGATTTCCCAGTAGGCCAGTCCAGCCTTGGATGTGTGCAAATTGCATACTATAGCCACGAGTTCCTGGTCAACCCTAGGCCTTGGGGCTAATAATTCTCAATGAGAAATACGAGACCCGGGGCTTTTTGGGGGGCCACTCGGGGCTATAGGCCAGGTCAGCCCCCCTCCCAGTGTCACTCGGTCTCACTAAACTTTCTTTGCCTTAAAAACACCAGTAGTCATTGCTCTATATTGATTTCTGATTATCAAGAATTCCAGTACACATGAGCCAAAAACGTCTGGCCCATGTGTACAGCTGTCTGTTCTACAGAAGCCGGTATAACAACCAGCTTCTTTTGAACTGGCATGCTGGAAAACCAGCATTCAAGCCAATGGCCGCAAGAGCTATTCAGTGTACTCTGGTGGGGGTCACCCTGTCAGAATACCATGGGGGTTGATTTGCTAAAGGTAAATACACTGTACACTTTGTAAAGTGCAGTTTCCCCCTGCAAGTGCAGTTGCTCCAGAGCTTAGTAAATGCGTTAAAGTTCACTTTACAAAGAGTGCCCAATCACGTGCAAGGAAAATAAAAACAGCATTTTTGCTTGCACATGATTGGATGATGGAAGTCAGCAGAGCTCTCCCTCATTTACTAAGCTCTGGGGCAACTGCAAAGTGCACAGTCTTTTTGCCTTTAGTAAATCAACCAATTGGTCTCAGCAGGAGAGATCTTCACATCAACATCACTTGTGTTGATGAGTGGATCTGTCAGGTTGGTTGAATGAAAAAAAAAAGCTGCAAAGTGTGTACCGAAAATTTGTTTACTTGTACCTATATTACAAAAGCAGGTTATTGATCAAAATGTAATGTCTGGAATCCAAATTTCCAAAGGTTTTTTTTTTTTTTTTTTAGGAATTTTAATCATTTGTTCTTTTTGTGTGTGGAACACCACTTTAAAAAAATACAGGGGAAGCTCAGTGTATTTCCAGAGAGTGTATATGTTTTGTTATTATTCAAATGTTTAACTTAAAGCAAAGCTAAACCCAAAAATGTAACTGTTTCCCATTAAACTAGTGAACCTTTCACTTTCTCTGCCTCTGCAAAGCACAGACTCACATTGATATCATTTTATTAACTCACATTTTTACTTGGTCTTTGCTACTTTTCTATTTTTTTAAAAGATAGTGATCTGTAGGTAAATCACTAGAGGGAGCTCTGTATTTCACTGCCATCATTCTGCCTACCTGCTTAACCCCTGTTGAGACATGCTCTCATGCCCGGCGTGGCCAGTTTCCAATAGGAAAGCAGAGGGACCACCAGGGTTTTCACACAAAGGAAGCAATACAGAGAGAACACAATGCTTTACATACAAGTACATGATACAGTAGGCACATATGACATTTTGAGGTAACATTTTTTTTATCGATCAATTGAACATAGAAGCAATGTTTTGAAAACATTAAACACATATTGATGAGACCGTATATTTGAAAGTCTTAAATGTCTAATGCCTCGTCGGAAAAAGCTCTGATGGTTTTCCCGTTGGAATGCCGATGGAATTTCGCTCAAACTGTCTTGCCTACACACGGTCACACCAAATTCCGACTGTCAAAAACACCGCGACATACAACACGTTCAACGGCACTATCAAGGGGAAGTTTAATGCTTCTGAGCATACGTCGAATTCTTTCCGACAATGCATCGGAATTTTGCGTGTCGGAATTGCATACACGCGATCAAAAAATCCGATAGAAAGGTTTTCCGTCTGAAAAATTAAGAACAGGCTCTCAATCTAAAGACCGTCGGAAATGACGACAGAAAAAGACCGATGGGCATACACACAGTCGGAAAATCAGATGAAAAGCTCCTATTGGACTGTTTACATCAGAAATTCTGGCCGTGTCTACGCAGCATTAACGTTTTTTGGGGATCTTTGTGAGAGATTTCTCGAGCCAAGAGGATCTGCCTTTTATTTGGTGATTTTCTTTATTTAGGATATGTGTCTCTATACCCGTTCAGCGCCATCTCAACAATCTTTTTAACAAATATTCAACTCCTTGAATATAGTACTGGCATGTACATGTGTCTTTCATGTGTGATGCTTCCATGTTTGACACAATGTTTGCCCTGTTATACTCTAGAAATCTAGACTTTGTTTTCTCTATTCCACAGTATCTCCACCTATCATCTCCTCTATCACCCTGAAGAAGGGATTCACCCTGAATTTCCAGAAACGCATCGGGCCATAGGAGAAGTGCTGTTTTCTCATATTATATATGGATATCACGTACTATTTTGTGTATGGTGTTGTCTCAGACCATCATACTGTTTTCTGAAATAATAATTTTTTCTATGTTTCTAATATATTGTGTCTTTAAACGCTCGCCCTTAAAGTCCCACAGTACCAGGGGGGACTTAGTCTTTTTAAATATATTTTAAAGTGGTAGTAAACTCCCCTATAGTTTTCAGCCAAGGAAGCTGCCATCTTTGCCTCTGTTTAATCTTCAACTGCTATGGTGCTACACATGTGATTCGTTATGACACCAGCCACTGGATGGTTTGATAGTTTGGCTGAGAGCAGAGCCAATGTGCAGTTAGCATTCCCGGCATGCCTTTTTTTTTTAACTGTTTAAATCCATGGGTTTACTTCCACTTTAAAGCTGTTCTAAAGGCTGAACTTTTGGGGAGGAGGCCAAGGAGCCGGCGGGGGACCCAAAAAGAGGTGGATCGGCGCTATTCTGTGCAAAACACTGCATTGCACAGAGCAGGTAAGTATGACATTTTTGTTATTAAAGAGGAACTGCACCTTTTAAAAAAAATATTAAAAGCCAGCAGCTACAAATATTGCAGATGCTGACTGCGATGTCGGTGGCAGATGACGAGCAATTGTTTGTCTCTCTGCTGCCCCCTCCACCATCCTCTGTCAGGGAATCGGGAAGTGAAGCATTGCGGCTTCACTGCCCGGTTCCCTACTGCGCATGCGCGAGTCGCGCTGCACGTCTCTACTGGTCCCCGCTGTGTCCTGGGAACTGTGTGTTTCCCACAACACAACGGGGGGGGGGGGGGGGGGGGCAGGGCATCTGCAGCGGTCTTGTCCCGGAAGTGGGTGCAGATACCTGGATTATCCAGGTAACTGCACCCCCCTCCCCCCTGAAAGGTGCCGATTGTGGCACTGGAGGGATCCGATGAGCGGAACTTCCACTTCAGGGTGGAGGTCCGCTTTAAGTATTATTAGTATAATTTCAAACCAAATTGAAAAGGCATAAAGTGAGGATAGTATAACCCAACAAACAGAAATGGAAGGACTTTGCTAAGCAATCGGTACATTAAAAAGGATATTAATAGGTGCAAAAACTTTCCAGGACTCGCTTTCAAAGCCCAAGACAGTTTGTGAACGTTAGAGATAGATGTGGCAATGACAGATTATCCAGAAGTGTGTTTCTCGATACGGCTTTAATAACCGGTATACTCAGCCTCTCAGCGAACACACTGTGCACTTACATCTTTGTCACATGTCAGCTGCACTCTACTTAATGCTAAATGTTGTAATCACTATTTGGGTGAAGGGGGTGACCTGACTCTAATGTACAGAAGGACAATATTTTCTGTGTGCTACATGAAGAATGTACTCTGTGGCCAAGCACTCCTTCATTAACATGTATTCACTGTGAGTGATACACCACTAGCCCCCTGTACAATGGCATTCGGAGAATGAACAAATGCACCAAATGAAAGGGCCAGTTATAAAAACTACAATTTGCTTTTGAAACCTGCAAATAGGCTTGGGAGATTTGAAGAGCTTATCAGTAGGGATGCACCGATATAATTTTTTTTTTACGAGTACGGATACTTTTTATTTTTTGTATTCGCCTATACCAATTACCGCTACCTACCGCAACTGTTTTGTTTTCAATTTAGCTGTCAGCAATGGTACAAAGCATTGAAAAGTTATTTACGAATGAAGTAAATAGATTTTTTTTTTAATTTTGCACTTTTTCAATGTGAAATAAATGTGTAAATATATGTTAATATATATGTGTAAAAATATTCCCTAACAAAGCAAACAAAAAAAAGTTTTAATTGTTTATCGTTTATAAAATAGACGTAAAAAAAAAAAAAAAAAAACAAAGCAGGAAAATAATTAAATGGAGGAAAATAGGGAGTTAATTAAGGCTGATTAGAGTAAATTAAGGGTTTATAAGGAGTTAAACAGAGGAACATCCTGGGACTTCCCTTCTCTTTTTTCTTTCTTTCCCCCTTCCCCTGAGGATAATGTGGAAAATGGAAGGGAGGCTCCCATCTTTGGTCAGGAGTTGTTACGATGGGGTATTACGTGGCCCTATACGTTATCCAGGTTTAATGGAAGTTTGATGTGAAATACCTAGCCATGTGATACTATTTGTATTATTTTTATGTTGTACAAGAGCTTCGTACGTAATTATGCATTGATTCGTATTGTCGGGATCTCTCCCTTGAGCGGTGTTTAATAAAAATTTATACTTGAAAAAAAAAACACAGAGGAACATTTGTTCATTGCTTTGATCTGCAGATGAAGAAACAGAAAGATTCAAAAAGAAACAATGTTTCTTTTTATTTTAGTGTTTCAGTAGTTGTTAATAAATAAACATTGCCGGCTGCTTTTTTTTGACAGCTCCAATTACCGGATTTCATTAACACTTCAGCTGTCAACAGGGGAGACCCACTGACAGCTCAGAGAATCGAGCCTCAAAGAATCAGTTTCAGATATCAGTGCATTTGCATGAGTACCGATACTTGTGCAAATACTCGGTATCGGCACCGATACCAATACCGATACTAGTATCAGTGCAACCCTACTTATCAGGTTATGATTCTAAGCCCTTGTACACGCGGTCGGAAATTCCGACATAAAATGTCCGATTGGACCGTGTTGTCAGATAATCCGACCATGTGTGGGCTTCATCGCACTTTTTCCATCGGAATGGCCAGCCAACAAAGTTTGAGAGCTGGATATAAAATTTTCTGACAACATGATCCGAAAGGATTTTGTCCGATCATTTGTAGAGAATTCCGATCGGACAAAATGCCACTCATGCTCAGATCAAATTACGAGACCAAAGCTATTGGCTACTAGCCTGAACATAGTCCCGTCGCAACGAACGAGCGTCATCACGTTCCGAACTATCGTATTTTCCGACAACTTTGTCCGACCGTGTGTATGGAACACCATTTTTGGACAAAATCCGTCGGAAAAAAAAGGACGGATTTTGTGGTCGGAATGTCCGACCGTGTGTACAAGGGCTAACAGATACACAGGTTGGCAAACAAACCAATACGTTTCTGGAAGTGAGGGAAGTCTGCAATTACATAGTTACATAGTTAGTCAGGTTGAAAAAAGACACAAGTCCATCCAGTTCAACCACAAAGAAAAAAAATATATAATATCATACAATCCCAATGTCAATCATATAATTGTCAGCATGCTCAAAAATATTGACAATGTAAAAATGCATGCATTCATCAACAACACCACTGTGAGGTTCTAAAGCATGCATGCTCGACCTCTGGTCCTCCAGCTGTTGCAGAACTACAAGTCCCATGAGGCATTGCAAGACTGACAATTACAAGCATAACTCCCAAAGGCAGAGGCATGATGGGACTTGTAGTTTCCCAACAGCTGGAGGCTCACAGGTTGAGCATGAGCACCCCTGTCCTAAAGGGCTGCACATTTCCACCTGCTTAGCTTTGATCTTTCTGGATGCTCTAATTCAGCATCATGCGGGTCTACCTCATAGGAAAGAAGAATGGGTGTAGCTCACGCTGAACTGACTCAGTCAGTGTTGTAGATTGGTAGGGTGTGGGCAGATGGAAAGGATTCGTTTCCAGAGGTCCGTGCCCAGTTTGGAAAATAGGTGTTGGTGAGCCCTGTTTGGGCTTGGGCTGCTACCTAAGGTCGACGTTGTGCATAATGTAGAAGAAAATAAGATTAAAGGAGTGCCCGGTATCCAATAAGGTAAGTATATTTGTATTTTATTTTAAGTTTCAGCAATAAAAATAAGATAGAGCAAATGTCCCATACCCAAACAGCAAGTGAGAGGAAATCCCTACAAATGAAGGGAAGGATGAAAGGGGGTTCCTTGGGGACCTAGGGGTCTCCAAAACTAGTGTCCTCATTGGTAGATTTCCCTTCTATTACATTTCTGGGGTCAACCCAAAAAGTGGGGTTTTCGTTAGCTTTCCTTTTCAATGATAATGGTAAACAGGTTAAATAAAGAGGGTGAATCTACTTAACAGGGGCAGAAAAAAACCGACAGATGTTCAAATCCCTCCCTACACTATCCAAAACTAAAAAAAAAAAAAAAAAAAAAAAAAAAAAGTTTTGCCTTTAGTTATACTTTAACATTTGGGTAAACCTTTAGCAATAAACATCTCTTCCTTGCTTCCTAAAGGTATGGTAAATATATAATTTAAACTGTTATATCTGTTTGGTAAGTGCACAAAATATCTACTGTCCCTGTCAGAGGTCCAGTGTTGCCCTGTGCCCTATGCAATCTGCAGTGTTATCTCGTGTTACCATCCCTAGTGCTCCTCTGCAAACTACAGAACAGCCCCCTCCCCCCGCAAGTTCTGAAAATCAGGAAAGAGGGCAAGTTGTAGTCCTAAAACACTTTCTGTTCTAGGGTGAAAAACAGGTGCATTGCTGGGATTATGAAAGTCTGGGAACACCCTTGGGCAGCCAAAGGAGAGGAATGAGGCACAGAAGAGGAAGCTGCTTCAGATAAGCACATTGACCATTCATCCACAGAGTAGCCAGGGTTTAGGTGAAGGTGCTAGCAGACACACAAAAACAATACCAGAATTTGCTGCAACACTTCACCTTTATTGATCCTTCAAGCAAACAACATCACAGACAGTGCGGGGTACAGTAAAAGTTCATGTGTTCCAGGCTGTGGTTAGCGCTTACTACTTAACCTCAGAGAGGAATGAGGCAGTTCATGTAGCACCCTGTGGTGAATTTTGCCATCTCAAATTGTGCTAACAGTGGGGTCAGGTGTAAATGCAGAGATTGCAGGGGATGGGCGTGTGTAACACACACTTTACAGGGGCCAAACTTTAGTAATGCAGAGTTTGCAGAGGTCAGGAACAAGTAATGCTCAAAAGTGGATATGTCAAGAGCAAGTAACGCACAAAACAGAGAGATCAGAAGTAATGGAGAAAATGCAGAGGCCAGAAGTAAGTAACACATCGAGTGCAGGGGACAGGAGTAGGAGACACAAAGAGTGCAGGGGACAGTAGTAGGAGACACACAGAATGCAGGGGACAGGAGTAGGAGACACAAAGAGTGCATGGGATAGGAGAAGGAGACATACAGAATGCAGGGGATAGAAGTAGGACACACACGGAGTGCAGGGGACAGGGGTAGGAGACAGTACAGATGACCAAAGCCATCAGCTGCATAAGTGATATATAGCATGTAAGGAAAAAACACTGCAAGGAACCCAGGGCACTCACCAACAGATGTGGGCCACATGCCCCCAGGTGTCTGGTGCTAGTGACACCCATGGCTCTTGCATAGATATAGTACTGCTAGTGACACCCATGGCTCTTGTATAGATATAGTACTGCTAGTGACACCCATGGCTCTTGTATAGATATAGTACTGCTAGTGACACCCATGGCTCTTGTATAGATATAGTACTGCTAGTGACACCCATGGCTCTTGTATAGATATAGTACTGCTAGTGACACCCATGGCTCTTGTATAGATATAGTACTGCTAGTGACACCCATGGCTGTCTTGCATAGATATAGTACTGCTAGTGACACCCATGGCTCTTGTATAGATATAGTACTGCTAGTGACACCCATGGCTCTTATATAGATATAGTACTGCTAGTGACACCCATGGCTCTTGTATAGATATAGTACTGCTAGTGACACCCATGGCTCTTGCATAGATATAGTACAGTGAGGGAGCCTTGCCATACTAGGACATAAAGTGTGTTACTTGCAGGATCACCAGGTAAAAAATAATGAGAAAAAGCCTGAAAAAATTAACTAATTCAGCTATCACACCCAAGGGCTGGTAACACTGCAATATATTACATTTTTGTTCTTGTGTTTATATACACTTTAAGTGTAATCCACATCTGCAAGGGTCTGAGCATTCATTTTAAAAGGATTATATGTCCACGAGAAAGGTTTATAAAGTTGTGTGATGGCTTCCTAATCCTAGCAAAAACTGACTTAAATGTTTTGGGTGCCTTTTTTTTTTGCATTCTTAATTTATTATGTACATTTGATAGGCCAGCATTTGACAGTAAAACAATAACAAAAATCTGGTTATTACAAGTACTAACCATCTAAAGTAACAGTAACTATAAAGTCCTATCCAACAGGTGCAGAATGCATCTGAGGTGATATGTCCACCAATGTATGAATGCATTTTAAAAATATGTCAAAAACAAAGAGCAATCAAAGGAGAATTAATAAAGGTGGTAATGGTGGTAATAGCCATGAGGGCTCCAGTTGGACAAGGTAGAAAGGCAGCACCCCTCCCCCAACCCAGTGCCCCAGTCCCCATCCTCACAAGTAAATCAAACCTCTCAATGTAGAAAACTAGTACGCATAAGAGCTTCATATTCCAAAGTGATATAGAACTCAGTACTGTACAGTGAAACCAGGTTTGGCAGAATCTATCACAAGTGTCTCTGCTTGAGGCAACTAACTCTTCCATGAGATGAGTAGTTTTGAACATCTTTACATGGTGGGACCAGTGCTGGAGAGGGCATCCTGCAGCGGTGGATCAGGAGTCATAACCGGGGTGGTGAGATGTTCAGGCATACTCTTACCTGAATGCAAATGGTCACACCTCAGGTTTACTCGGCTTTAACCTATTCAATAAACCATTTCCCCCCCAGACAGCAGACAGAGTTGAGTGCTCTCCAATAGATGCAAGCTTGTAGCTTGATCCCATCAAATTAAGATGTTGACCTGTCATGTCTAGGGGGGAAGATGTTGTTTAACGGTGAAACGGGTTGTGGAGGCACGCCCGCCGAGTGGATAACGGCGAGGCTTTGGTAACTGCTGTGATATGCTGTATTTTCCTTCATCAAGTACCTGTCTACTGTTTTAAATAAATAGTTTGGTGGTTTTACACTATACGTGGCCTCTGTTCTTCTCTGTGAGATGTGCCCTGATCTGACATGCTGATCCTTGGAATAATTGAAGCTGGAAGTTGGCGTTTCCTTATTGCCATTGATGAATGTCTGGAGGTCTGCTACATGCCTGGTTGATCTTTGTGGTGGGGATCTTTTACACTTGGTAAGAGGCCATCCTTATTTGTGGTAAAGGGCACAAGTGTTGTGGTCGTCTCTTCAAGATATATTCACGTTGGTGGATGGTTGAATGTTTACACTTCATTCCAGGACTTTTTTGTCTTTAGAAGATTCAGTCCTGAATTTTTCACTTGATGTTTGTGGACATGAATTTGTATTGATGCGCACTCATTCTATGTATATACTGTATATTACAGACAGATGTGTCAAGGCCGCTCTTTCCTAAAAACTTCTGACCAAACTTCAATGCATTTCTTTTAATCTTATCAGCCATTTTGGGCTGCAGGAAGCTTACTAGAGACTGCCTGTAATGTCTCCAATGGAATTACTCACAGAAGGTCATCTGTGCTTGGGACAGAGCGTCTCCCATGTCTCTGAGTTTCATTGCTGTTTTTCTTTGTTCATAAAATCGTTCTGCTATCTTTCACTATACTATTAAACAATCAGTTTGGGAACTTATAAATGTAAGGGTTTCATCTCTTTTAATAAGTACAAAGGGTGCACTGTGTTCTTAGGGGGTAAGCGGATAATCGGATAATGTTTCCTATGATAAAAACCAGTAGCTTGAGTACTGCATTGGGCCTATGAACGTCTTAATTTGTTAGCACTGCTCTAGCACGAAGGTGGTCCCAGACATGAGATGACAGTCACCACTCTTTGGCTGTGCGTTTAGGGTTATGGAGGCAAAGCCAGTGTGCGGTCAAGTTGCGCCTCTGCACCAGAATACCCTCATGAACAAAGCTATGGGCACTCTAGTTTTGCAAGCATAAGTCATTGGTAAACTTAGGATCTCCGCACTATTGGCAGAGTTCTTGATCTATGCCAACATGGGCGATTCTGGTTGACTCTCTATCTGATCTGATTCCATTACATCTAAGCGCAGCACAGCTTGTGTTTTTTTCCTCCATTCTTCTCCCCCCACCCCCCCCCCCCCCCCAGCTGGACAATAAAAGATTATTCCAATGTTATTGTAAGATGATAAAAGGAGGAGGGGGCTTGGAAATTTTCCTGAACTCCATCACATAGTTTCTCGGCGCTGACTGCTGGCGACAGGCAGGCTGGAGCTGATGGAATGCTCATGGCTCGCAGCTCAGGGTTCGGACACAGTTTTCGGTGAGCTCCTACAATACAAATCTATCATCCTAGCCTCGGCGGCTGACATATGACAGACCATGGGAGTGGGAGGAGGGGGCAGATTCCCCAGTCAATGTGAAACAATCCCTGAGCATCTTCCTGTCTGAAGACGACCCTGACACTGAAATGAATGAAAAGAGGCCTGGACAGTGTGTTCTGTGCACACAAATTATTATTATTATACACGATTTATATTGCGCCAACAGTTTGCACAGCGCTTAACAAAATGAAGGCAGGCATTAGAGTTACATTACAATTTGGTACAAGAGGAATCAGAGGGCCCTGCTCGCTAGAGCTTACAATCTAAAAGGGAAGCGTCAATTGATACAAAAGGTAATAGCTGTGGGGGATGAGCTGATGGAGAAAGTAAAACAGTGTATTAGTTAGAAGCAGAAGAGGCTTCTTTAAAGAGAAGGGTTTTCAGGGATCGTCTAAAGATGGATAGATTAGGGGACAGATGGACAGATTGGGGTAGGGAGTTCCAAAGGTTGGGAGAAGCTCTGGAGAAATCCTGGAGGCGAGCATGGGAGGAGGTGACAAGGGAACTAGAGATCAGGAGGTCTAGGGAGGACCAAAGAGAGTGGCTTGGTTGGTATTTTGAGACTAGGTTAGTGATGTAGCTGGGGGCAGAGTTATGATTAATCGGTGATATAGCACCAACATATTCCACAGCACTGTACTAATATCACTAAAAAACAACGGGACTTACAAGCTGATCCAGTAGATTTTTTTTCAAGTCCATTATAGCAAATATGCATCTCTGAAATTACCCACAGATGTCAGATTATTGCTGTCCAGTCCTGACGTTTTCAGCACAAGGCCTCTAGTAATTTCACCCCTTAGAAGTCATTCCTGTGCTTTCTGATTTCGAGGATATGAATTCTAGAAGCTGCAAGCTACATGGTTGTCATGATCCTCCTAAGGCAGTGGTTCTCAACTCCTGTCCTCAGGACCCACTAACAGGCCAGATTTTATGTATTACCTTGGGGAGATGCAAACTAGAATACTGCAATCACTGAGCAGAAAATGATATCACCTGTGATGGATTTCAGTTATCTTGCAAACCTGGCCTGTTAGTGGGTCCTGAGGACAGGAGTTGAGAATCACTGTCCTAAGGCTTCAATACCTTTTGGGGTTGATTTGCTTAAAGAATATACCGCAGGTTGATAATTTAGCAAAGCAAATGTTCATTTTGTAAAGTGTATGTTTGCAAAATATATTAAATAAATCGAAGCCACTTTAAATACCCAGTCATGTGCTAGCAAAGTGCTAGCATGTGATTGGACATTCAAGTGTTAAAGCTATCAGCCACAACCCAACTGGTGTATATATATATTGTGTTTGTTTGTTTTTTTATTCACTGACTCGCACAAAACCACTGCGCAAATATCTGACATAAAAAATTGCAACAATCCCCATTTTATTCCCTAGGGTCTCTGCTTAAAAAAAAAAAAAATATATATATATATATATATATATATATATATACACACACACACATATATATATATAATGTTTGGGAGTTATAAGTAATTTTCTAGGAAAAAAATACTGCAAACAAAAAGTGCCAGAAAAAGCTTGGTCTTCAAGTGGTTAGTAGATCAACCCCAATAATTCGTTTAGAACGTCTGGCGACATGCTTATTCCAGGTAAGTACTGAAACTATAGGATAAACAAATCGGCCTTCAATGTTTTAGAGCAGGGGTCCCCAAACTTTCTAAACAAAGGGCCAGTTTATTGTCCTTCAGGCTTTAGGGGGCCGATCTGTGGCCGCTGGGAATAAACAATGCCCCATCATTGGTTTTAGTTTTTCAGATTGTAAGCTCTAACGAGCAGCGCCCTCTGATTCCTCTTGTACCAAATTGTAATGTTACTGTAATGTCTGCCTTTATTTTGTTAAGCACTGCGCAAACTGCTGGCGCTATATAAAACCTGTAGTATTATAATAATAGTGAGAGGAATAATGCCCCATTGATGGTATCAGTGGGAGGAATGGTGCCTCATCATTGGTGTCAGTTGGAGGAAAAGTGTCCCAAGGGACGGATACAGGCAAGCAAAGGGCTGCATCTGGCCCCTGGGCCACAGTTAGAAGACCACCGTTCATTGGTGTGCGCAGCCTATTGTATTAGGGTGTGCACCCCAGAGCACAAACACACATGCGTGTAAATCAGCAGAGAAGTGGAAGGTGCAGAGTAGCTGAGGGCAGTGGACGGTGTAAGTAGTTTTTTTTATTTTTAGTATTTTTTACAATTTTATTTTTGTAATTCTTTTTTTCAAAAGTATTATTTATCTTTTTTTTTACAACTTTTAAGAAGCCCCGTTGAGTGTGTTTTGGTGAAATATCAAGGGTCTAAACAGACCAAACAAAACACAGTTTACTATGCTTCAGTTAAGAATGAACACAGGAGCGGTACAGATCACACTCACTGTGTTCATTCAGAAAAGGAAGGGGTAAATTAAATATTTACCGGCCCCTTCCCCCACTCTCCATCCTGAAACAAGCAGCTGGCAGGAGAGGAGAGAAGCTGGCAGCACTGCAGGGGGAGACGGGGGGTGCCAGGAAGCAGGGAGAATCAGCAGAATCAGTGATTAGGGTGTGCCCAGGCACATCTGGCACACGCCTATGCCACTGTTATAGAGTACCAAATTTAGCAGGATAAATCTGCAGGGGCCAAAACACCACCACTGAGGGCTGACCTAACATAACCCCTCCCCCCTCCAAATTCTACAACACATAAACAAATACCATACTAATTATACATTTTATTAATAAAAACTAAAAAAACACTTTGTTCATTTATACTTTTTGTACATTTGTGTATGTTTAGATTATTGAATGTTTCAAATTTTTTCCTCAGAACGGTGAAAGCTAATTTTTTTAGATAGCTCAGCTACAAAATGAAATAAGATAGAGTACTCTCAATAAGTTATCCAACAAATTGCAGCCTTGTTAAGTTTGCATGCAAATGTAAAAGGGGGAAAACCATCAGCTTAAAACATCTGTCATAGGATGACCTTAACGGCCAGGAATCTTACAATTTCTTAAAAAAAAAAAAAAAAAAACAGCAATGGCGGTGCCTGTAATGCTCTTATGACAGGTTCCTTATAGTGGTGTTTTGAAAATGAAGTTGACATTCTAATGAGACAGATATGAGGGACTACCTTAACCAAAAATACTGGAGCTTCTGAGACTGACCTTTAAACCTTTTCCTAAAATACACATTTCCTTTACCTCTAATTTAAATACAATATTCCTATGAAGAGAGCATTTTGATTAATTTCTACTCAATATCAGAGTCCAGAATAAAGAAACGACGCAAGCCTCAACTCATTCTACGCTCCATTTTGAACTATTTGCAGCATTCCGTATTTCCGGCTGTACAAAACGTATAGAAGAGATTTGTTCTGACGGGCAACATGAATTTTTCATAATGTATTACTCAGGACTTTTATCGTGAATTTAAAAAAAATATATATATCATTTTTTTTTTATGTTTTAGATTGTTTTAGATTTACAATGTAGCTTCATTTGTGAAAACGTATTTAGAGAGAAAGGGACAAACTGAGGGACAGAGTAAGGGAAAGAGGAAAAAAAAGAATAAAAGGAGAGAAAAAAAAAAGAGAAAGAATGAGAGAAAAGAAGGGAGGGTAGAAAAAAGTGAAAGAAAAAAAGAAAGGGAATAAGAAAAGAAAAGAAAAGAAAAAAGCGAAAGAAAAAAAAAAAGAATAAAAGGAGAAAAAAAAAGAAAAAGAATGAGAGAAAAGAAGAAAAGAAGGGAGGGTAGAAAAAAGTGAAGAAAAAAAAAAAAAGAAAGGGAAAAAGAAAAGAAAAGAAAAAAAGGGAAAGAAAAAAAGAAAAAGAAAAGGAAAAAAAGTAAATGAAGAAGATTTTTCGACAGCAAAGGTCCGACGGAACAAATCCGTCAGACAATTCGATCGTGTGTGGGCTTCATCGGACCTTTGCTGTCGAAAAATCTGACAGACTTTAGAAATAGAACATGTTTCAAATTTTTTCGCCAGAACTCCGCCAGACCCAGTTCCTATCAAGAAATCCGCTTGTGTGTATGCTAGTCCGATGGACAAAAACCGACGCTAGGGCAGCTATTGGCTATGAACTTCCTTATTCTAGTCCGGTCGTACGTCATCACGTTCAAATCCTTTGGACTTTGGTGTGATTGTGTGCGGCCAAGTCTGTGCATTCGGAGAGTCCGACGGAACTCCGCTGAAAGTCCGTCGGGAAGACCGTCAAAAAGTCAGGTCATGTGTACGTGGCATTAGAGAAAGAAATAGAGAGAAAAAGGGAGGGTGAGGGGGGAAAAGAGAGAATGAGAAAGAGAAAAAGAAAGAATGAGAGGCTAAAGAGAGGGAGGGAGGAGCTAAAGGGTGGGTAAGAGGGGAAGGGTATAACAGAAAAGAAAAAGAAAGATAAAAAGAGAGAGTGAGGGAGAGAGAGAAAAAAAATAAGGAAGGAAGGATACAAGAAAGGAAGGTAGGGGATAAAGAAGTGGGGAGTGAATAGGAAAGAGAAAAAAAATAGCGAGAGAGACAAAAGAAAAGTGAAAAAGGAAGAGAGAAACTGGGAGAAAGACAGAGAGAGTGTTTTATAAGACAATACTCAGTTTATGTGCCAAAGTAGACTATAATAGCAAAGAATACAAAGCACATCCTATGGCTACTGCCTGTATTGGCCATGCCCTGCACACAGCACCCTGCTCCCTATCAGGGACTGATCACCTCACTCCCAGGTGGAAGAATAGGGTTTAATTAGCAAACAGTGAGCTGAAGAAGGGCCTGACTCTATATAAATCCTGATGACTGAATCAGAGCTGTCCGCTGCCTTGTGTAACCTCACTCTGCAGGCTGATCACTTTGACATGGCTAATATCTCGGGTCAATTACTCCCCTGCAGTGATCATTCGCTGATAACCAAAGTGTAGCTGTCCACTTATCTCCACCTGTCAAAGCCAGCTCAGCCAAGAGAGCCAGGCAGCCAAATGACTTGTGTACACACTGCGGGCAATCGAAAGGTCCTTAGGGGGCAATTTTTCCAAGTGATGCAACAGAAAAATAGGCAATCTGCCAAGATTATCCATGACAGATTGGTCTGACCATGTATGGCCAATGTAGCAATGTTATCCCTAAAGTTATAATATGTATATACTGGACAACACACAACTGGATCAGGCCCTACCAGTGAGAATTGACATTATTTTCCATTTAAATCTTTTACTAAACACATACAATACCAGCTGCTCGCTGTTTTAAAAGATAGATGTCAATGGGAAAAGATCACTGCAGCATTTAATTAACACTAAGTAAATTGACGTTGTCCACACTGAGATTACATTGTCACGCAGGGGACATTTTGAAAAATCACCCAATGAATTGTGAAGCTCCCAGCTTCATGAAACCTTCTAGTATATAGCTCGGGGGTCTCCAAACTTTATACACAAAGGGCCAGTTTACTGCCCTTTGGACTTTAGGGGGCCTGGACTTTGGCCAGTGAGAATAAGAAAAGCTAAGTGTTAGTGGAAGTAAAAGATTTACATGGCACCTGTGGTCAGTAGAAGATATAGTGCCCCATCATCGGTGTTAGTGGGAGAAATAGTGCCCCATCATTGGTGTTAGTGGGAGAAATAGTGCCCCATCATTGGTGTTAGTGGGAGAAATAGTGCCCCATCATTGGTGTTAGTGGGAGAAATAGTGCCCCATCATCGGTGTTAGTGGGAGAAATAGTGCCCCATCATTGGTGTTAGTGGGAGAAATAGTGCCCCATCATTGGTGTTAGTGGGAGAAATAGTGCCCCATCATTGGTGTTAGTGGGAGAAATAGTGCCCCATCATTGGTGTTAGTGGGAGGAATAGTGCCTCGTCATTGGTGTTAGTGGGAGGAATAGTGCCCCAATAATGGTGTCGTTAGGAGGAAAATTGTTGGTGTAAGTGGAAGGAAAAGTGTCGGGGACATGCTTCTGGCAGGCGCGCGCCACTGGAGGCGTCTTAAAGAGCCGTCGTACAGCTAAGACGGCTTGTGCAGGGGAGCCAACCTGCCGCAGCATAACTGTGTTGGCTGGTCTGGAAGCTGTTAATGGTGTCAGTTGGAAGAAAAGTGCACCATTGTTGGTATAAGTGGAAGGAATAGTGCTCCATTGTTGGTGACAGTGGGAGGAATAGTGCCCCATTGTTGGTGTCAGTGGGAGGAATAGTGCTCCATTGTTGGTGACAGTGGGAGGAATAGCGCCCCATTGTTGGTGTCAGTGAGAGGAATAATGCCCCATTGTTGGTGTCAGTGGGAGGAATAGTGCTCCATTGATGGTGACAGTGGGAGGAATAGCGCCCCATTGTGGATGTCAGTGGAAGGAATAGCGCCCCATTGTGGATGTCAGTGGGAGGAATAGTTCTCCATTGTTGGTGACAGTGGGAGGAATAGTGCCCCATTGTTGGTGTCAGTGAGAGGAATAGTGCCCCATTGTTGGTGTCAGTGAGAGGAATAGTGCCCCATTGTTGGTGTCAGTGGGAGGAATAGTTCTCTATCATTGGAGAAATTATGACATACATTTGGTGTCAGCAGGGGGAATCATGCACACTGTTGATGTCAGTAAAAGGAATTGTGCCTCATTGTTGGCATCAGTGGGAAGAATAGTACCCCAAGGGCCAAATAAAGAAAAGCAAAAGGCTACACCCGGCCCACAGTCTGCAGTTTGGAGGCCACTGATATAGCTGGAAACCTGAACTGAGAAAAAAACATGGAGGCTGCCATTGCTGACTACTTCTTCTAAAAGTGGAGATCAATAGTGCTTATTCCAGGTCCATAACTCAGAAAGTATTGCATCCAGAGATGGCCAGGCAACAAACATTTTCAGTAAGCGATCAGTGGTGGCAGCCTTCATATTTCTCTCAGATTTCAGTTGATTTTTATTTGATCACTCAGTAATGAAAGCGTACATATAAAAAGCAAAAACAAGTTCTAGATTATTACCATTTACTCTACAATACTGTGTTCTTGTTTTACTGCAACAGATTTATTGAATAAGGAAGGAAATTATGTCATCTATGCAGACAAAGACATATGTCATTTAGAGTAAAGCCTCGTACACACGATCGTATTTTCCGCAGACAAAACCTCAGACTTTTGTCCGAAGGGCATTGGCCAGGAACTTGTCCTGAATACAAACAGCAAGGAATTGTCAGCCAACAAATACGAATGTAGTGACGTACTACGTGGTTTTTCAGCTCTTTAGTGCCACCCTTTGGGCTCCTTCTGCTAATTTTGTGTTAGTAGAAGTTTGGTGAGTGTTGATTCGCACTTTTCATTTTGCGATTTTCAGTTCGTTTCTGAATGGCTGTTTGTCAACCAGCCATGTTGCGGAATTGGGGGAGATAACGTGTTATTTATTATTGGCCTTGGAGTTATTGCTTTAACCCAAGTCCAGCCTAGGAACAGGGGGAGGAGGATTTCTTGGACCAAAAATTGTTTCCTTTATTAATCATGACCAATTATGTCATATGCATTTGCTGCGGGAGCTCCAGGAGAATAATCCGGAAGATTTTCGGAATTATCTCTGGATGACGGACCCCTGCTTTCACCCCCTATATTAAGAAGGACACATGCATGAGGCTTTTATTTTATGTTTTGGTTGAATAATGATTTGTTTTGGTATATTTTCTATATTTTTGGATGCATGGAATGCACTTTTTGGTTAAGTTCTATTGGCAGATAGCATGTCTAATTTTATTTGTTTTCTTTTTTTAATACACAATAAAAAAAATTGTGGAGAATAATACTTGGCTACGTGTTTTACTTCAAATGACAGTTTGGGAGTAGACAGTTACATTTAAAAAAATACAATGTAAAATTAAAAAGGGACACCAACATTTTTGTATCTTTGCTCTTAAAAACGATGGGATAATGGTGTTGTGGTAACTTGCCCAAAAAAAAAAACAAAAAAAAACAAGCATAATAATATTATTCTTGATATCACTACAAAATAAAAGCCTTTTAAAATATGTTTGGCAGAACTCCATCAGTATCACCAGCAAAGCAGCTTCATTATTATCCCATTAAAGAAGAAGAGAATTGTGTGCTGCATTTGGAGATTTCATAATTTACCGCATCACAAATGTGTCTTTGTACTTTGGACTTTTTTCCAACGGACTTGTGTACACACGCTCAGAAAATCTGACAACACACATTTGTCCGTGGAAAATTTTAAAGCCTGCCGTCCAACATTTGTCCGCGGAAAATCCGACAACAGTTATCCGATGGAGCGTACACACGGTCGGATTTTCCGCCAACAGCTTGTCATCTCACAATTCCCTTTGGAAAATCCGATCGTGTGTACGAGGCTTTAGACCCGGTTCACATATATGCAAATTGGGTGCGTTTTGAACCACATCTGATTTGCATGACATGTGGACCATAAAATGATTGCAGTCGGCCTCCAAAGCAGCTTCTGTGCCCCCCTTTCAGAGACACAACTGTGCATATAACAAACTTTAGGTTTGCTATATGTTTAGGAGTAACCAAGGTCTCTTCTTTTACTTTGCCATTCACATTAAAAATGGCCCACTTATGCATAGAAACCATTTTTATTATTATTATAATACAGGATTTATATACAATATGAAGGCAGACAGTAAAATGACAATACAGCATCTTGCCTTTTAAAAGCATTACATGTTGTTCACCTAGCAAGGTGAACAATCAAGTGTAAAGCCCCATACACACTATCAGTTTTTCTGCTGAGTTTTTCCTTCAGATTTACCAAAAACATATATGAGGTCAAACCTTAGGAGCTTCAATTTGTATTCAATCAGACAGGCCCTTCACTACATGGTTTTGGTAAATCTGAAGGAAAAACTCACCAGAAAAACTGATAGTGTGTATGGGGCATAAGAGTGTATGTTCAAGTTAATAAGGTGAAGTTGTGATGACTTCAATCAATCAAGCAGAGAGACAGAATGGTGGTCTGCCCATGTAAACAAGGAAGATTTAAAAAAAAAAAAAAAAAAAAAAAATATATATATATATATATATATATATATATATATAAAATATATATATATATATATATATATATATAAAATAAATATATATATATATATATATATATATATATATATATATATATATATATAAAATTGTCGGCCATTTTTTGTTTATAGCACAAAAAATAAAAACCACAGAGGTGATCAAATACCACCAAAAAAAAGCTCTATTTTTGGGAAAAGCTCCTCTTTAAGGCTCGGGGAGGTCAGAGCGTGCCTCTCACTGCCCTGTAGGTCAGGGGTAGGCAACTGTGGTGAAACTACAAGTCCCATCATGCCTCTGCCTCTATAGGGGGTCATGCCTGGGACTGTCAGAGTCTATCAGTGCCTCTTGGGACTTGAAGTTCCACAGCAGCATGAGCATCATGGCTTGCCTACATCTTCATAGATTTCAGTCTTCTTTCCCAAATTGTTGACTATTAATAAACATGTTGGGTGGTTAATTTTCACAAGCTAAAAAATGTTCTCACCAAGTAAAGTCCATTATTTTCTACAGAAGTTTTCTGTTTTCAAAACTCCAAAGTTCTTCCCCATTTATCACGGGGGAATCTGATGAACAGCATATAGATCATCCTGTAACTTTGGATAACTGGGCTGCCTTGTATATATTTATTTTAGGAGATCCCTATGGCTAGGCCATTTATAATGTGGGAATATGTTAGTACAATGACACTAACAGTACATACAGCTTATTTATTAAGGTAGGCACGAATGTCTAGTACACACAAAAAGAATATTGGGTGAATGATTGGCCGTTTTTTTTTTTTGTTTTGCTTTGTTTTTTAATATAAAAACAACCTCGCTTAGGCAAAAAAAGGGCAATAGGTGTGCAGCCTACCCTACTAGGTCCCCCCAAAGGGACTACAATGTAAAAAAATATATATAAAAAAACAGTAATCCGCTGCCTCACTATATAATCCTTTCTCACTATATAGGGAGCGCCGGATTACTCTTTGCTTTTATATATATTATTATTCTTTTTTTGCATGCTAGTCTCATATTGAAAACCAGCAGGTTCCTAGAGTTATGACCCGTACACACGATCTGAAAATCAGATAAAAAAAATACCTCTTTCAAAGCGATCGTATGATAACCTGATCGTTAGTACACAGATTTCAAGAGCCGATCACCACAGTTCATCCGATAATATTTGATCGGAGAAGCACAACAATGTTTCTCGTACAATTTTCGCTTAATCAGCACCAGGGTGGATTTGATTTAAATCAAGTCCATTTAAATCGTGATTTAAATCACTAGTAAAAAGGCTTGATTTAAATCATAATTTTTAAAAAGCAACCGTCATCTCTGTCCCTCAGCGGCTCCTCCTAATCTGACCCGCTGTTGACTCACCGACAGTCCCATTCACTTTAATGGCACAACATGGTGAGGGACGTGGCGGCAGCAGGTGAGTGGACGCCCGCTAACAGGCGCTGCCATGATGGATCCGAAATGACAGGTGTTCTTTAAATATAAGGACTTATTCTTGTTGGTAGCTACAATATTTAATATTTGCAAACAAAACGAAGGTTTCCCATTTAGAATAATAAGCTGTCAGGTTAGTAAAACAGTGATATCCGAACCGATTCAATCATACAGTTTGTAGTGTACAAAGATTTGCAAAACAATGAGATAAAGGAATATTCCTGGACTGTTTTATCTCATGGCTACTGTAAAATTCTGTGAATGCATCAATGCAGTGCATGTTATCTCAGCTTGCAGAGCTTGGATTCATCGAATGAGTTTACCAAAAATGTAAATATTGCAGAATATACAGCCTCATGCTACATAACTAAGCTCCATTTCATGCTGAATAAACTAAATTATTGTTTTATCTAAAATAGAAAACTACCTTTACATATATTTTTACTCCAAAAGCATTTTATTAAAATAAATTTGATAAAAAAATAAAAGAAAATCAATTTAAATCCCAAAAAAAATTTAAATAAAAATAAAAAAAAATCTGATTTAAATAAGAAAATCACTGATTTCTATCCACCCTGATCAGCACAGTTGTTGTTTGAAAATAAAATACAAATACACTACAACACTTGACATCACTTCTGATTTTTTTATTCTGTCATATGAGAATTTTCATAACTTTAGTAAACGCTTCATTTTCGATATGTGACTAGCATGCAAAGAAAAACGGACGATCTGTCATCTGATTTTTGGATCGTGTGTACGGGCCTTTACGTAAATCCTCACACGACAGAATCCAAATTCAGAAGTGATGTATTGTATTCCTTCGTTTCCAAGCCTTTTTATCGTACAAATACTATAATAATTACACAAAAATCATTTGTTCTATTATCATAGGAAAAAAGTTTCATGTTTGTCCCGCCGGATGTTTTCACATGAACTGTCGTGATCAGCTCTCGAAAGTTGTGTACTAACGATCAGATTATCATAATGATCCCTCCGAAAGCGGTTATTTCTGTCCGATTTTCTCATCGTGTGTACTAGACATAGGAAAGATAAGTCATGTAGGCAGAATCTGTCTTTCCTTGGAAAACTGTGCCAACCAGCACACCCCTAAACACCAATTATCACATGGGATGGCTGCTTGTTTATAGGCTATGCAGGGCACAGGGGTGGTGTGATATGGCAATATCCAGTTCACCAGGGAAGTACCATCACACCAGGTTTCCTTCTTTCTGATCACTAACCCCCATCCCAAGAAAATTGGCTGGGGGGTATCACCAGGTGTACCATAGACTTAGTTACCCAGTCTGATTGTAGTTGTTAAGCTAGCCATATACCTTACAATCTGATTGAACAATCTCTTCAACCAAAAACAATGTAGTATGAGAGCCTACCTGACCAGATACAAACTGAGTGGATAGTTTTTGATAGGGGTTCTGCTACATAGTCTTATTTCCAAAGAAGTTTCAATAGATTGCAAAGTGTCTGGCTGGCTTTACATTGTGTACACTGACAGAATTAACCTAATCTGACCTAGAGAAGATCGTCCTCTCTAACAGAAGGTTTCTGTTTATTTCTAAAAATATATGTATTAATCCTTTTTATTTTTATTTTTTTTAAAGTTCCTGCACCCCTCTTCAATACTTATCTGCTTCATTTTATTTATTTTTTTACATATTTTTTTATAAATGAAAAACAAAGGAGGTTTATAGGGTAGAATTCCATACCCCAAAAATTGAGGGTAAATATGGGGAGAGTCCACAACCCTGCACCATCATCTCTGTTTAATAGCACATACTATTATTATAATTATTAGTACTACTACTACTACTACTACTAGTAGTAGTAGTAGCATGCAATAAATAGTAGTAGTAGTAATAGTAGTAGCATGCAATAAATAATTCTAAAACAAACACATGCAACATTCATTTATATCCAATAAAGGAAATCAACATTACAGAATAACAATGTAAGATATAAACAAAGTATAATACACTTTTTTTTTTAAACTACTCATATGTTTTACTAATATTAATACAATACTATATACAGTATACTATACTACACTATTGTGCTATAATAACATTATGTTGCTGTAGAATGTTGAATTCCTTTGGATATAAATTTAGTTGTCATGTAACTATGTTATTGTGTTATTAATATACATAGAATATTATAAAGTAGCAGCAATACAAATATAAATATACAGAGTGTATTCATCATTGTAGTGCTGCTACTATGTAATATTTTATGTACATTAATAACACAATAACATTGTTACATGAAAGCTAAATGTATATCCAGCAAAAGAATTCAACATTCTACTGCAACAGAATACAAACGATTAGCATTATACTACTGACTTCATTACAGCTTCTACTAATATTTACTACGATTAATTCTCTACTATACTCGCAGTAGTATATTATACTACTGCGAGTATAATATACTACTGCGGTAGTCGCAGTAGTATAGTAGTCTACTCGCAGTAGTATATTATGAGCAGTCTATAGGGGACATTTAGAAGTAGTCTAACATTCGGCAGATTGGGTGAATTCGGTGTGAATGTGTAGTGATGTGTAGTGATCTGAGGCCGGGGATCCGGTGAACTACAGTCCGCAGTGAGTGCTCCTTTCCGGGCCGGAATGTCTGGCTGTCCCGACCCAGCCGCGGCTTGTAGAGTCTTTACCTCCCATACAGTCACTTTGTAGGAGATGAAGTGCCACTTATTGTTACATTGTTGTGTCCAACCGCTACTAATACATTGTTCTATGAATGTGTTCCCTCCACATCCCGGCAAACAACGACACCGATCTCCACTGTGCTAAAGGTACAAGAGACCGGCAACATGAACGGCGACTAGTCCTAATCCCACCCGACATACCGACTTCTCCCACCACCTATATATAACACCTATGTACCCCACCTATATATAACACCTATGTACCCCACCTATATATAACACCCATATACACCATCTATATACACCACCTATATATAACACCTATGTATAACACATATATACACCACCTGTATATAACACCTATAATACCTATATATAACACCTATATACACCGATCTACAACACCTATATATAACACCTATGTACAACCTGGAGGGGATACTCACCGCACCTTACTATACCCCTCACAGCTTTACCACACCTGGACAATTCTATTATTATTATAGGTTTTCGCAGCTTTACTACTGCCACTTATTATTATCATTATTATTATACGTCTTCACAGCTTGATTATTGCCAGTCATTATTATTATTGTATGTCTTCGCAACTTTATAACTGCCAGATATTATTATTAGTATTATTATTATACGTCTTCACAGATTTAGTACTGCCAGTCATTATTATTATTATTATTATTTTTATTATCAATTTTCATAACTTTACTACTGCCAGTCATTATAATAATAATAATTATTATTATTATTATTTCACAGCTTTACTATTGCCATTCAATATTATTATTATATGTTTTCATAGCTTTATTACGGCCAGTCAATATTATTATTAGTAGTAGTATATGTTTTCACAGCTTTAATACTGCCAGACAATATTATTATTTTTATCATTATTATTATTGTTATTTGTTTTCACAGCTTTATTACTGCCAGTCATTATTATTATTAATATATATTTTCACAGCTTACTGCTAGTCAATATTATTATCATTATTATTATTTGTGTATGTTTGCTGCTATACAAAGACTCCTGCTGTAAATAATGTCCTTTTCAATTAAAATAGTTACTATGCAGGATGGTAATTATAATACACACATATTAAAATAAGCATATACTATTTAATTTTCTGTTTATGATATTTATATAATAATCTAATAAATATAATATATATAATAATATAATAAATGATATTTATATAATAATATTGCACAATTATTACTATATATATATACACACACACATATATATACACACACACACACATATATATACACACACATATATATATATATATATATATATATATATATATATATGTGTGTGTATCTCTCTCTCTCTCTCTCTATATATATATATATATATATATATGTATATATATATATATATATATATATATATATATATTATAATACACACATATTATAATACGTATATACTGTTTAATTGTCTGTTTATGATATTTATATTATTATAATTAATATTACACAATTTTATATATATATATATATATATATATATATATATATATATATATATATATATATATATATATATATATATATATATATACCATATTCATGGGTATGACGAGAAGTGTTAAACTTGCAAGCCTCCCTGTCAATGGAAGGACACCTTTAAAATGATAAAAGCCCCATTAATCATATTTTCAACTCTTTACAGCTTGTAATGATTTCTCCTACACAAGTAGTTACCATTGTAGTTACACATAGGGGGTGATTTACTAAAACTGGAGTGCAGCTCTGCATAGAAACCAATCATCTTCCAGGTTTGTTTTGTCAGAGCTCACTTGGTTGGTTACAGAGCTGCACCACATTTTGCACTCTCTAGTATCAGCCCCATAAAGTAGATGTTGCCCACTTTGTATTTAGACAAAAAAATCAAGAATACACCTGAGAACATTCCCGTCCATAATGGAGATGACATATACAGAGGAAGACGATGTGGAGAGAGTCCCCTGACATGGAGAGGCTGGGGATTAGATAAGAAGACATTTGTGGGTATTTACAGTCCAGCACAGGGACAGGCAGCTGTCAATGGGCGCTGAATATTATCAGGGCTCTCTGTTAGATAAAATACTTCCATTGCCACATAGGAGGAATTATCTGCTCAGAAATACTAGCAAGTCAATAGCAGGTATATAAATGATCAGGCCAAAGGCCAAGTACAGAGAGATTGCTGTTAGTAATTATGTAATGTATATACACGCATACTGGGCATTCTAATCAAAGTGTATATTAGAATGAGATTAGAATATTGTAATCAGAATGTAATTGTTATTGTATGATTGCATTTTCATTGTTTTCCTAGAAGTGCTTTATTTTTGTAATGACACTAATATATAGGAAATAAAACGACTTATTTTATCTGTGCGGTGTATAAGAATTTTTCTAGGTAAGTATATAGAAGTATATACTGTTTTTCTAACTACACACCTTTCAATAAAAATGTTTAGATTTCCCTGTGCTGTGATTTTTCAATGCTGAAAATACAGGAAATCTGTGTGTGTGTGTGTGTGTGTGTGTGGTGACAGATGACATGACACAATAATACAAATCAATGGTTATTATGTACGATTCGGTTTACTAGCAGAATAGATAATAACAGGAAATGTGATTCTAGCTGAAATGACTATAAGGTCTGATAAAACAAAACTGTTTTATTTAAGATCTAACTCGATTATTTAAGAATTGTAAGAAAGGATATTAGAATTAAATTATGATTGACCGACCTTTCCCATCATCACACTACACATTGCAATCTTCCCATTCGTGTAGTATTTATAATCTCTATCATGTGTGATGTATCTTCTCTTATATGTCAAATTCAGATTTTTCATAGAATATGAGGATTACATTTTGCAAGATTTAAGTTGTATCCAATAGTTGAGAGTGAAGTTACAGAAAAACGAAACAAAATTGACAGTAATGGTTTTCTTTATCCTTCTTCCTCCTGTGATTGCAATATAGGGGGCTGCTCCTTCATCTAATAGAACCCACCTCTGCCTTCTTATTCACGATTATAATTACTAGGTGAAGAATACTAATATGCATCTGAATTCACACACACTGCCAGCACTGTGATAAATGTTTTGTTTTATCCTCTAACTCAAGCAGCTGTCATTGTGTATTAATATAAGCAATGATCAAAGCACAGGGCTGGATCTGTTAAATGGGCTGGGGGGGCTGAGACTTCCAGGGGTTCCCAGGACACTTTCTAACAAAAATACTGTGCAATGGGGGAGTCTGGAGAATGGCACAACAGCACTCCTAACATTAACAAGTGTATAGGCTGCAAATAACATTGCTAACAATTTCCTGTGCTTCTATACATAATATGCAATGCCAGGTATGGTTTATAACTGACATACATAGCAAACTAAATAGAATTGTGTATTAATATAAGCAATATTCAAATCTCTGAATCTGTTTCTTCATGGACTGGGTGGGAGGGGGGGCTGAGATGTCCAGGGGGTCCCAGAACACTTTCCCCCAAATATGTATGCACTGGGGGAGTCAGGAGAATGGTACAGCAGCACCCCTAACATTATAGGCTGTTTATAATATTGATAATAATCTGCTATGCTTCTATACATAATATGCAATGCCGGGTGTGTTACAAGCTGACATACATAGTAAGGAAAATAGCATTGTGTATTAATATAAGTAATGTTCAAAGAACAGGGCTGAATCTATTATTACAAGGACTGGGGGAGTTGAGATTTTTAGGGGTTCCCAGAACACTTTCTCCCAAATATAGTGCACTAGAGAAGTCTGGGGGATGGTACAAAAGCACTCCTAACATTAACATGATCTATAGGCTGCAAATACTACTACAAACTACTACTACTACTACTACTACTAATAATAATAATACTATAGGCTGCAAATACTACTATTACTACGAATACTACTATTATTACTACTACTACTACTACTACTACTACTACTACTAATAATAATCCCCTATGCTTCTATAATGCACAATAACAGGTATACCTTAAAACTGATATAGAAGGAAAAAAAATATATATATATATATATATATATATATATATACTGATATGGAAGAAAACAATAAGATACTAATATATAAATAAATACACGAATAATATCCTCTTACACAACATGTAATACATGATTCCGGCGTTAATATTCTTGGCAGATTTCCTTTATCTACTAGTATAAAATACATTTGTAAAGGTAAGTCATGCTTCTGAATTATTTATAGGCTAAGTATAAAATGAGGGATGTGTGCCACCCCTGGACTATACTTACCCAGACTGGATCTCCTGCCAGACAAGGACGATCTTCCCTGCAAAGTGTGCAGCATGGTGCCGTCAAAGTGCCCCGATGCCCAGGTAGGTGCCATCTCCGGGCTGACATAGGGGTACGGCGTGGAGTAAGAGCCATTGACTGAACGCACCAGGGCATTGCCATACTGTTCCCGGGTACCCCCGCTTAGCATCAGGGGGCTCTGGTGGTGGTAGGCTGCCTCCCTGCCAGTGTTGTTGCCCACCGGTGGGCTGTGGGAGTAGGTGAACCCCGAGGGGGTGTGGGGGCTGCTGCCGTTGAAAGTGTGGCTCTCGTTGGCCGTCTGTGGCCACCCAGGGTGGCTGCCCAGGTGGTGCCCTTGGTGGGCACTCTCACAGCTCTGGAGGTAAGGCAGCGGCTGAAGCATGGCGGGCACCCGGCTGGTGGGCACGTAGACTGGAGGGCTGGTGGTCGGGTGGAGGAAGTTGGCCGAGTCATGATGAGTATAGGCGGATTGGCCGTGGTTGGAGGTGAGAGCCAGGCTTTGGTACATCTTCTCTCAGTGCAGATTAGATCCAATGGAAGGATGGAAAACAAAAAAGGGAAATAAAGGCTCTCCGGGCTTCCAGGACTGGTAAGATCCCCTCTCCCAGGACCAGGCGTAGATCCCTCTTCCAGATCTGCTGAGGACAAGTACCTGCAACAGTGTGAAGAAAAAGAAACTTAACAAGACTCTCTAAACTCTGCTGTGGGAGGGAACTGACTTCTGGGGGACAATACACTCAACACCAACACTCATGGCACAGCTGGCACCCCACATATCCAAGCATGCCCTTCCAGCCCCTGAGCACCCTCAGATCTCTAGTTCCCCGAAAGCTGGATGATTCTGGATTACAGGCATGCATTTTCGGCCTCTGGGCACCCTCAGATCTCTAGTACCCCCAAAGCTGGAGGATTATCGGTTACAGGCATGTCTTTCCAGCCCCTAAGTACCCTGAGACCTCTAGTTCCATCAAAGCTGGAGGATTATGGGTTACAAGCATGTATTTCTAGCCTCTGAGCACCCCCAGGTCTCTCCCTTCAAAGCTGGACCATTCTGGCCTACAAACATGCCTTTCCTGCCCCCTGAGCACCTTAATGTCTCTAGTTCTCCCAAAGATGGACGATTCTGGGTTACAAACATGCACTTCCAGCCCCACAGTACCCTCATATCTTTAGTTCATCCAAAGCTGGACGATTCTGGGTTACAAACATGCACTTCCAGCCCCAGAGCACCCTCCTATCTTCAGTTCCCCCAAAAGATGGACGATTCTGGGTTACCTGTTATTGGGGAAAAATATGCAAACTGCAATGTGAAACCTTTAAGAGCGTGGGTACTCTTTTCCTACTAAGACATGTAGGTTGTCACCCTACACCCAGACTAGAAGGCCTCGGCTGACCCATAATTGAGGGGAAAAGAAGCTTGCCACAAATATTTATTTGTATATAAAAAAATAAAATAAAAATAATGCAAGCATAGAACTAAAATTCTCCCCCTCCAGGTATAAAACACATTTCATTTTGTGTCATATCTACAAGGACACATCCCAGTGCCTGCAGTATTTGGCTATCCTAGCAATGAATGGAATGGCATATTGAGATCTCCAAAAATTATATATATATCAAGTTTTGGGCATTTTTTCCTCACTGATAGGACAAAAAAAAAACACGTTGAGTCCTATCATAGCTGAATAGCTGAATGGTCACCCTCCTACACAAAAGGAATATTTGGTAAATGTTGCAATTTGCTTCAAAAATTAAAGGTTTCCCGTGCCCATGTAAGGGGACATGTGGGCATTCTCTGTGAGCCTGGCAAAGCTTGGTGAGACTTGCCATTCCATAACTAGCAAGAAGGAGAATGGTTGCAAATGACAATTTGCGTCCAGATCCTAAGGATGGGTGCAGTTGGCATCGGTGTATTCCGCCTGGCTGTGCTGGGGACACTGAGTGGGTGCTGCACTCACACAGCTCCTACCCTCCTGATAACACGGGGTATAAATCGTGCATCAAGCGCAAACATTTGTATTGTGATAACAGCGATCCATCCCTCATTATGCGGCACATTATCAGGCGGCAGCGGTGTAAATCAGTGTCCTTGCTGATCTTCCAGCACTTTTATCCGGATCTGCCTCCCCTGGTTTATCTGACAGATAAGGGCAGCTGCTTAGATATGGGGCTGCAGGGGGAAGAGAGGTACTCACTCTGCTCTGGGCTCTGCAGGAGTTGGAGAAGTCTGTCCCAGGCTCCAGGATTCCTCTGCTGGTCACCCTGCAGGGAGTAGGACGCCCGGATCGGGTGAGAATCCTCAGGAAGGCGGCTTGCTTCTGCTGTGCTGCGCTGACCTGTGAGTGCGAGTGACTGTGCCAGACTTTACAGCAGGGCAATTGTATGGGCAGAGTCACGTGACAGGACCTGCTGTCCCTGGGGATTGGTGAGCTCAGCTCACACAGGCTATGCATCCCTATGCAGGACAACCTGGACGTCTATGGACAGAGCAACATGCTGACAACTTGCACCCACTAGCACTGTGTACCCACTGGGGGGGTGATAATGTCAGGGAGACCCTGCATCTTCTCCCTCCCATAGAACGTACATTGTGTAATGTATAGGAATATAAATATACAGAGAGATCCTACCCTGCATTTCCTCTCTGGAATGTACACTGTGCAATGTACAGAGCATATTGTATAGGAATGAATATATATATATATATATGTATGAAGGGTGTAATGTCAGAGACTCTACTATGCATTTTCTCCCTCCAATGACACAGAATGTACACTGTGCAATGTATAGAGCATATAGCATTCAGTATTGGGGGGGATATATCTTTTTATTTTATTTTTGTTTTACTTTTTATTTATACATTTCTTTATTGGGGGCTATATGTAACAATTAAGAGCATTTCTCACAATATATTATCTATACAAGTATATACAGAGGGGGATTGAACAGATAAACTCTGTGCATAAAAGCCAATCAGCTTCCAGCTCTCATTTCCAAAGGTCAGACTGAACAAGCTGAAGTTAGACGCTGATTGGTCACTATGCACAGCTGCTCCAGAATCTGTCTCTGCTCCAGTTTTAGTAAATTCCCCCCACAGTGTAAAAAACAAATGTTTATATATATATATATATATATATATATATATATATATATATATATATATATATATATATATATATATATATATATATATATATATATATGTGTGATATATCTATACTAATTATTTGTGTGTGTGTATATATATATATATATATATATATATAGATATCTATATATGTATATGCACATACATATAATGAGAGATATTGCCTCAATATATATAAGTACATTGGATATGGTTAGGTACCATCATCCTATGATTGTTTATTATATATACATATATTATTATTTTAAACTACTATAATATATAATACTATAAAATGCTAGAATACACTATGGAATAAAAAGGACACACGATGTCATTTCTAACAGAGGGTAAGAAATAAGATGTGAATGTCCAGTATATTGGTGTTGAATACATAGTGTGGGTTTATCTGCAGTATATGGTGTGGTTGTATAGAGTGTACAACGACAAGTCTTCATATCTGCAACAATGTGAACACAGTTCTTCAATACACGCTGTGATCATATAGGGAATGTGTACTTTTAATCTGTTATATAAGGAAGAGAATTGGGGACAATACAATAGTTTGAAGTTGCAGAAAACACATTGGGGGTTATTTACTAAAGGAAAATCCACTTTGCACTGCAAGTGCAATTGGAAGTGCAGTCGCTGTAGATCTGAGGGGGGCATGCAAGGAAAATAAAAAAACAGCATTTTAGCTTACACATAATTGGATGATAAAATCAGCAGAGCTTCCCCTCATTTCAGATCTACCCCTTAGATTTAGAGCGACTGCACTTCCAAGTGCAAAGTGGATTTGCCTTCAGTAAATAACCCCCATGTATCAGTATGTGAATATTGGGCCATTTCATCCATTGACTAGACATTTTATAGAATTCCTGATTTCACACTATAAATTACATTGGAGGTCTGATGTCGACAGTTTCTACTGTGTATTTACTGAGCTTTTACATTTTTTCTTTTTTACAAATAATTAAAATATTTGTTGATATAAAACCCAAATGCAGTCCTTTACAAATGTATTAGACACACTTAGGAAAGATATACGGTAGACATATGTATCAATGTCTCATAAGGTAGTGTTAGGCATATTTATGTATCATAAGGTAGAGTTGGATGTCAGAACGATATTAATATTACTACAAACAATAGAATGTATTTGTATACTCAGGAGGACCCAATGCACATTTTAAAAACGGTATTGTTAGCAGCAAGTACCAACTTCCAATCATATAATCATGGTCTTGGTCTCAGCTACATTTCTACTACCAAATAATGAAAACTTTTCCTAAACAAGAAAATTCACACCTCAACCCATGTGCCACAATGTATTAATTATGTGGGGCCTATAATGTTCCATATGGTGCTCAATTCATTATTTATGATAAAGTTCAAATACAGACGGAACTGACCTATACTACACATTCAAATCTCAAATCAAATCATATACACATTTCAATATAGATATTGTTACATAGTTAGGTTGAAAAAAGACACAAATACATCCAGTTCAGTCAAAAACAAAAACAAAAAAAAAAACACAAAAAAAAACCATACAATCACAATCCTATGCCCACAGTTGATCCAGAGGAAGGCGAAAAACCTGTATATTTTCCACTATCTCGGTGAACTTCATACCTGTGAGAGCACAAATCACTATACTAATGGTCATAGGAACCATAACGGAGAATTATTTAATTCAGATCTGTTTCACTCAGTAACCAAATGCCAATCTAATTTTACACACACATATGTGACTGGTTGCTGTGGGCACTGTGGGCAGCACATTTACTTCCATCACCCCCTTCAGTCCCAGCCTGTCATTCAGGGATCTGGAGTAGTGATGGACGAACTTCCGACGGGACGTTTCGCGAACGCGAAACGCGAACGGACACAAACGTTCGCGAAAACGACCGTTCGCCGCGGGCTCCATTGACTTCAATGGGAGGCGAATTTCGCAAACCTTTAGGTCGAATTTGCGGCCACGGGGTAATTATTAGGGGGTAGCACGTAGTCCCACCACCTGGACAATAGCATAATACATGTATGAGGTGAATTTGGGATCGATAACTACAAGCATTTTTTTTTTATTTGGGAAATTGTTCTGACAATTCAGGACTATGGAGCTAATGAAGGCAATGGAGGAGAGGGAAGGTCAGGGACCAGGGTAGGCAAACAAGAGGGTGCAGGAGATACAGAGCACTGACAGCAGCACCGTAATACAGAGCACTGACATCAGCACCGTGACATACAGCGCTGACAGCAGCTCCGTGACATACAGCGCTGACAGCAGCTCCGTGACATACAGCGCTGACAGCAGCTCCGTGACATACAGCGCTGACAGCAGCTCCGTGACATACAGCGCTGACAGCAGCTCCGTGACATACAGCGCTGACAGCAGCACCGTGACATACAGCGCTGACAGCAGCTCCGTGACATACAGCGCTGACAGCAGCTCCGTGACATACAGCGCTGACAGCAGCTCCGTGACATACAGCACTGACAGCAGCTCCGTGACATACAGCGCTGACAGCAGCTCCGTGACATACAGCGCTGACAGCAGCACCGTGACATACAGCGCTGACAGCAGCTCCGTGACATACAGCGCTGACAGCAGCTCCGTGACATACAGCGCTGACAGCAGCTCCGTGACATACAGCGCTGACAGCAGCTCCGTGACATACAGCGCTGACAGCAGCTCCGTGACATACAGCGCTGACAGCAGCTCCGTGACATACAGCGCTGACAGCAGCTCCGTGACATACAGCGCTGACAGCAGCTCCGTGACATACAGCGCTGACAGCAGCTCCGTGACATACAGCGCTGACAGCAGCTCCGTGACATACAGCGCTGACAGCAGCACCGTAAGCAGCCCCAGGAGGAAGTCAGCACAGCACAGGGATGGTGTGATCCCCTCATAATAAGAACCCCCAGGAGGAAGTCAGCACAGCACAGGGATGGTGGGAGCCCCTCATAATAAGAACACCCAGGAGGAAGTCAGCACAGCACAGGGATGGTGGGAACCCCTCATAATAAGCAGCCCCAGTAGAAATATGACACCGCTCAACCTCTTCAAAGAGGAGGGTAGGGGCATATAGTACGGTGTGCTTTTTTGGGTCAGGGAAGTGAGCCAAATGAATTAAGAAGGTCTGTGTGCTTGATTCCAAAAATTGTTTATAGACATATACATGGTCTACTGATCACATGTGTTGAATTCCTCCGAGATCCATGCCTCATTCATTTTTAGAAATGTGAGGTAGTTAACACTGTGGTGAGCTAGGCGAGTACGCTTATCGGTCACAATCCCCCCTGCTGCGCTGAACGTCCTTTCGGACAGGACACTGGATGAGGGGCAAGCCAACAGTTCGATTGCAAATTGGGCAAGCTCTGGCCAGAGGTCAAGCCTGCCCACCCAGTAGTCTAGGGGTTCATCACTCCTCAGAGCGTCCACATCGGCCGTTAACCCAATGTAGTCGGACACCTGACGGTCTAGGCGTTCCCTGATGCTGGATCCGGATGACACCTGTCGATGGGTCGGCTGAAAGAATGACCTCATATCCGAAGTCACCAACACATCTTCAAACCGGCCTCTTCTTGCAGGCGCTGTTGGATTGGTACCCGCAAATCCTTCTCTGGGAGTGGGAATTGCTCCTCTGCCAGCGCACGCAAAAGCAGAATGCAGCATTTCTCGAAGCAAGGCCTGGAAGTGCTGCATTCTGACAGCCCTCTGCGACGGCGGTAACATTTCCGCCATTTTGTGTTTGTACCGGGGGTCTAAGTACGTTGCCACCCAGTACTGGTCCTTGACCCTCATGCTTTTTATACGGGGGTCCCTATTAAAACACTGGAGCATGAAGGCCCCCATTTGCACTAAAGTGGAAGCGGTGTGGTGGCCTGGCTCCTGCTCATCATCCAGGATAATGTCGTCCTCTTCATTCTCCTCTCCCCATCCTCGCACAACAGGGATCCCAGAAAGGTTTAAAGCATGCTCTTCTTGCTCCTGCTCATCCGCCCCGGCACCATCCTCCTCTGACTCCTCATCAGACTCCTGTTGTTGACTTGTCTCAGATAGAGTAGCCCCCCCTGGGAATTCATCCAGCATTGCGACTTCCTCATCTTCCCGCTCCTGCTCCTCCACAGCCTGATCAATGACACGACGCAATGCACGCTCCAGAAAGAAGGCATAAGGTACCATGTCACTGATGGCGCCATGGCTGCGACTGACCAGTTTGGTGATCTCCTCAAATGGCCGCAGAAGTCTGCATGTGTCGCGCATGAGCAGCCACTGGCGCGGTGAAAAAAAACCCAGCTCCCCAGAACCGTTTCTTTCGCAGAGTTCATACAGGTAGACGTTAACTGCACGTTTCTGCTGGAGCAGCCTATCAAGCATATAGAAGGTTGAGTTCCATCGCGTCGGGCAATCGCAAATAAGACGTCTGACCGGCAGATGGTGTCGCCGCTGAATGTCAGCAAGGCGAGCCATGGCCGTGTAAGATCTTCTGAAATGGGCCGAGATTTTCCTTGCCTGCCGCAAGATGTCCTGGACCCCAGGGTATTTGACAAGGAATCGCTGCACGACCAAGTTTAAGACGTGTGCCATGCACGGCACGTGCGTGATTTTGCCCTGTTTCAATGCGCTAAGCAGATTGGCACCGTTGTCACACACCACTTTACCAACTGTCAAATTGAGCGGTGTTAGCCACTCATCTGCCTGTGAACGCAAAGCTGAAAGGAGTGCCGGGCCAGTGTGGCTCTTTGCTTCCAGGCACAACAGACGCAGCACGGCATGGCAACGTCTCACCTGGCATGTGGAATAGGTTCTGGGGAGCTTGGGCGGTGCAGTGGAAGAGACGCTAGCAGCGGAAAAGGAGGAGGCAGCTGAGGAGGAGAGGGAGGAGGATGGAGTAGGAGGAGGAGAAGAAGAGTCAGGCCTGCATGCAATCCGTGGCGGTAAAACCAAATCTACACGGGTGCCACGGGTTACATGCTTGACGGCCGTCAGAAGGTTCACCCAGTGGGCAGTAAAACTGATATACCTTCCCTGCCCGTGTTTGCTAGACCACGTGTCTGTGGTCAGATGTATCTTGGCACCGACACTGTGTGCCAGAGATACATTCACTTGCCGCTGAACATGGCCATATAGCTCTGGGATGCCCTTCTCTGAGAAATACTTCCTTCCTGGGACCTTCCATTGTGGTGTTCCAATGGCCACAAATTTGCGAAAGGCCTCCGAGTCCACCAGTTTATATGGCAGTAGTTGGCGGGCTATGAGTTCTGACAAGCCAGCCGCCAACCGTTGGGCAAGAGGGTTATCCGGCGTCATCATTTTTTTACGCTCAAACATTAGGCCCACGGAAGCCTGCCTTTTTGCAGAAAAATGTGAGCTTGGCGTGATGGAAGGTGGAGTGGAGGACAATTGTGAGGAGAGAGGAGAAGGAGAAGTAGAAGACGAGGCTGGACGGTGAGAGCCTGCAGTGTGGCTTTGTGTGTTCCGTTGCTCCCACTGGGCTCGGTGATGGCTGCTCATGTGCCTTCTTAAGGCGGTCGTCCCTAGGTGAGTATTGGGCTTACCGCGACTAACGCGTTGACTGCAAAGATTGCAGATGGCAACGCTATTGTCAGCAGCGGACACGTTAAAAAAAGCCCACACTGCGGAGCCATGTGCCGGTGTCCTGGGAGCGCCAGATGTGACCGTACATGGTCGATGACTCGCTCCTGATACATTTGCAGTCTGCTTTGTCCCTGCTGTGCAATGTAAGTCATTGCTGCTTCTCCTCCCTATCTGCTGGTCCATATCTCCCTCTGAACTCCCCTCCTCTTCCTCTCTTGTGGGCACCCACGTGACATCACTAGACACGTCATCATCAACGTCACCTTCCCCACCGCTATAAGTAGAGTAGGCAGCAACACCGGGGACCAACCTCCTCCTTGGGCTGATCTGGGTACTGGCGTCAGACTGCTGAGTAGCGCTTGTTGCTACCTCCTCTTCCTGATCCAATACCAAGAGTGGCTGCGCATCAGAAATGTCCTCTTGATATGGATCGGAAAATAATTCCAGTGACTCAAGCGGAAGGTATGTGGTGGTGGTGGTGGTGGTCGTGTTGTTGGTGGTAGTGTCTTTGGGGGTGCACATAGCAGAGAGTGAAGAAGAGGGTGCAGATCGAGAGGATGAGGAGGGTGCAGAAGAGTAAGGCTGAGCGAGCCACTCAACCAAGTCTGGTGCATCCTTTAAAGTAATTGAACGCACCTTCTGCAACTTCCCACTTTGGCTCAAGCCTGTTGCTCCTGCCCTACCCCTACCACCCCTGCGGAAGGGCCTGCCTCTTCCTCTGCATGTCATTTTTTAAATGACCCTGTGACAAAACTCTTAGTCCCTATACCGCTGAAGGACTGCTGCAGTATAGGTGAGCGGTCAGCAGTGGTGCACGTCAACCCTATCTATTGTGGACCTATAGCGGTCCTTACAGAACAGCAGACTGTACCGCACTCAAGCCTATGTACCGTAGCACCCTATACCAAGTTACCAGTCCTTATAAGAACTTTTGTGGACCAAGCAGGTTGTGTATTAGTGTTTAGCAGACTGTACGTCAGTCCCTATACCGCTGAAGGACTGCTGCAGTATAGGGCAGCGGTCAGCAGTGGTGCACGTCAACCCTATCTATTGTGGACCGATAGCGGTCCTTACAGAACAGCAGACTGTACCGCACTCAAGCCTATGTACCGTAGCACCCTATACCAAGTTACCAGTCCTTATAAGAACTTTTGTGGACCAAGCAGGTTGTGTGTTAGTGTTTAGCAGACTGTGCGTCAGTCCCTATACCGCTGAAGGACTGCTGCAGTATAGGGCAGCGGTCAGCAGTAGTGCACGGCAACCCTATGTATTGTGGACCGATAGCGGTCCTTACAGAACAGCAGACTGTAACGCACTCAGGCCTATGTACCGTAGCACCCTATACCAAGTTACCAGTCCTTATAAGAACTTTTGTGGACCAAGCAGGTTGTGTGTTAGTGATTAGCAGACTGTACGTCAGTCCCTATACCAATGAAGGACTGCTGCAGTATAGGGCAGCGGTCAGCAGTAGTGCACGGCAACCCTATGTATTGTGGACCGATAGCGGTCCTTACAGAACAGCAGACTGTAACGCACTCAGGCCTATGTACCGTAGCACCCTATACCAAGTTACCAGTCCTTATAAAAACTTTTGTGGACCAAGCAGGTTGTGTGTTAGTGTTTAGCAGACTGTGCGTCAGTCCCTATACCGCTGAAGGACTGCTGCAGTATAGGGCAGCGGTCAGCAGTGGTGCACGTCAACCCTATCTATTGTGGACCGATAGCGGTCCTTACAGAACAGCAGACTGTACCGCACTCAAGCCTATGTACCGTAGCACCCTATACCAAGTTACCAGTCCTTATAAGAACTTTTGTGGAACAAGCAGGTTGTGTGTTAGTGATTAGCAGACTGTACGTCAGTCCCTATACCAATGAAGGACTGCTGCAGTATAGGGCAGCGGTCAGCAGTAGTGCACGGCAACCCTATGTATTGTGGACCGATAGCGGTCCTTACAGAACAGCAGACTGTACTGCACTCAGGCCTATGTACCGTAGCACCCTATACCAAGTTACCAGTCCTTATAAAAACTTTTGTGGACCAAGCAGGTTGTGTGTTAGTGTTTAGCAGACTGTGCGTCAGTCCCTATACCGCTGAAGGACTGCTGCAGTATAGGGCAGCGGTCAGCAGTAGTGCACGGCAACCCTATGTATTGTGGACCGATAGCGGTCCTTACAGAACAGCAGACTGTACTGCACTCAGGCCTATGTACCGTAGCACCCTATACCAAGTTACCAGTCCTTATAAGAACTTTTGTGGACCAAGCAGGTTGTGTGTTAGTGATTAGCAGACTGTACGTCAGTCCCTATACCAATGAAGGACTGCTGCAGTATAGGGCAGCGGTCAGCAGTAGTGCACGGCAACCCTATGTATTGTGGACCGATAGCGGTCCTTACAGAACAGCAGACTGTACCGCACCCAAGCCTATGTACCGTAGCACCCTAGACAGACCAAGTTACCAGTCCTGATAAAGAGCTTTGTGGAACAAGTGAGTTGTGAATGATTAGCAGACTGCAGCAGAAGGGCAGCAGTCAAGTATAATATTCTTTCTATATTTGGAAGAAAGAATATTATACGTGTACAAGCCTATTACCGTACCACTGATACCAGTCCTGAAAAGAACCTTTGTGGAACTAATAGTAACAGCAAGTCTTTAAAATTATCCTCACTGCCTGACACACTGCTTCCTGCCTGTCCCTATACAAATTGGCAAAAAAGAGTAGGCTGGAACGATTAGCTGGAACAGCTCTTTTGTGGACCTGATAGTAACAGCTAATGATGATGATGATGATGATGATGAAGAAAGACTAATCTGGCTGAGCTGTCCCTAAAATAGCAGCATACAGCGCTCTGTCCCTTTATCTAAACTGACAAAAGAAACTCAGGCTGCTGACCTAACACCTATACCAGTCCTGAAAAGAACTTTTGTGTACCAAATAGCTAGCGTTTTCTCTGTCCCTACTCCACACAGGATCCTTTCCCTACAGTGACAGAAGAAAGAATGTAAAATGGCCACCGGATCGGGTGTATTTATAGGTTAGGGGGAATGTCCAAGTGTCCATGAGCTGTCATGTCTCAATTGGTTGTCCTGTAACACATGATAAACGTGTCACGAAAGGTTAAAGTTCTTGTATACATTAAACACGTAAGTCCGCCGGGGCGAACGACGGAAAAAGGCGTTCGAACCCGCGGACGGCGAAAGTCGGAAATTCGCCGCGAAACGACCGCCGGGCGAACCGTTCGGCCATCACTAATCTGGAGGAACTGGAAGGACAACTGTCGCCATCTCTGAGATCACACTGCGCCAGTCTGAAGGCCTTTCTACTGGTTATCACAAGGGAAAAGATTGTTTATTTGTGACAGAAAGCTGGAACAGTAGGGATCATGTTTACTGAAGTCAGCCTTTGAATATATACATAGTGATACAGTGTCACCCAGACAATAACAAACACTCCTACTGCTGCTGGACACATTGTAACAATGGAAAGGGTACACAACTGCGCACATACAGGATCAATTAACACCATAGTGTATATATATATAAATAAAATAAAAAAATTATATATATATATATATAGTACATATCTATCTATCTATCTAGATAGGGTACATAACTGCGCACATACAGGATCAATTAACACCATAGTGTATATATATAGTACATATCTGTCTATATATATATATATATATATATATATATATATATATATATATATATATATATATATATTGTATACATATTGTATAGGAATGAATATATATATATATATATATATATATCAGATATAGAAGTTGTTTTTTTTTTTCTTGTTTTTTTTTCCTTTAGCCCATAAGTCAGTTGGCAGTGACAGGTAAATAAGATACTCATTTTATTTTACCTTTTTAACTCAAACAATAGTCTTTATTTGCGACTCCAGGATTCCTGCAATACTGTTCCCTCTTCTTTGTACCCGAACGTATTTCTATGATAGAAGGTGATTTGTCGGGTCGGCCCCCCTGTGGATGGACACCTCTGTCTCCTACAGTATACTCCACACACCTCTGCCTCCTACAGTATACTCCACACACCTCCAAAGATTTTTAGGAAACAAGTCTATGAGGGAATACATTCATACTATTGTATTGTAAATTTCATAAATGAAAATATTAGGTAGGGAAGTGAATGTAGTGACAATGCGCACATTGCGGTTGCTATAGAGTGGGAGATATACATCGGATGGGACATGGATGACATTTGCTGTCTTTGTACATTGTGTGATATTGAAGGACCTCAGTATATTTGTTTTGTCCATGTACTCTGCTTCATAGGACACCATCTCCTAAAGATAATACACCGCACCAATAACCCATGTGCCATAATATAAACATCCCCCACTGGAATTGATTCACTAAAGGCCAATACACTGTGCACTTTGTAAAATCCAGTTGCACTCTTCTAAAGCAGTGGTTCCAGAGATAAGTAGATCGGGGAAGCTCTGCTGACCTCCATCATCAGATCATGTGCACACAAAAAATGCATTATTTTTATTTACTCTGTACATGATTTGGGTACTTTTTGCAAAGTGAAGCTTTACCTCAGTGACTAAGCTCTGGAGCACTTGCAAAGTGCAACTTCACTTTGCAAAGTGCATTGTCGATTTGCCTTTAGTAAATCAACCCCAGTATGTGAGAGTGTAATCATAATCAGCCCCCGACTTTATGGAATTTATTTATTACAGGCAAATAGACTGTGCTTTGCAAAAAGCAGTTGCTCCAGAGCTTAGCAAATAAGTAGATCTGCTGACTTCCACCATCCAATCATGTGCAAGCAAAAATACTGTTTTTTTTTTTTTCCTTGCATGTGATTGAGTATTCTTTCCAAAGTGAAGATTTACCCCAGCTCTGGAGCAACTGCACTTTACAAAGTGCATAGTTTATTTGCCTTTAGTAAAGCAACCCCTCTATACCATAATATCGATGGCCTTTTATAATACACCCTTCTCTGTATGTCACATTCACGTAGGTGTTTTATCTTCTTCTATATGTCATAAACTACTGAAATGGCATTATCATCAACAATATTCTACCCTACAGAATGCTTTGTGTCTGTGATTATATAGAATGATAAACTTGTATTTAGCAGAGGTTACAGAAAAAGTCTGATAAAGCAGGTGATTGCTTAGATTGATGGGGGGGGGGGGGCAAAGGAATGAATGGTGAACAATGGGCAGCATTTGTGAAAAGCCCATCTATACAAATACCTGTCCTTGCTGCTTGCAGTCATTTACTATACAATGACCTAGAACTGGTAGTGTTGAGCAGCCCAGCGGTTTGTATGACAAGTGAGCACAGCAGCTGTCCCCTGTCACCCAGCACTCCGCAGGCCTTGGGATGGGGAGAGCCCCGGGTTACACACAGGAAGAAGACAACATTATATCCCACTGACCCGGAGACAGTCTAATCTAATCAGTATGGCCTGTTTATCTACAGCCAGGCATACTGAGGGGCTGCATACTGTATTATACTGTATGTGATGGATACATGGATGGCTAGGTTCTGTATCCATGGAAAGAGGACTCACAAAGATGTATTGTACTGGAAAGGAACCAATTATTTCTATCTACTGTATATATATATATATATATATATATATATATATATATATATATATATATATATATATATATATATATATATATATACACACATTTTAGTAGATATTGCTATGTCTCTTGTGGCAGTATAGGACTCTTTCTGTGAGGGCAAACACTAGTGCACCATCTATGGAGGTAGAAAGGCACCATTGCTCCTTCTATAGAGGTTAGAGATAGACAGACACAATTGCTCCCTCTATGAAGGTAGACAGACACCATTGCTCTCTATGGAGGTAGACAGACACCATTGCTCTCTATGGAGGTAGACAGGCACCATTGCTCCCTCTATGGAGGTAGACAGACACCATTGCTCCCTCTATGGAGGTAGACAGGCACCATTTCTCCTTCTATGGAGGTAGACAGACACCATTGCTCCCTCTATGGAGGTAGACAGGCACCATTGCTCTCTATGGAGGTAGACAGGCACCATTGCTCCCTCTATGGAGGTAGACAGACACCATTGCTCTCTATGGAGGTAGACAGACACCATTTCTCCTTCTATGGAGGTAGACAGACACCATTGCTCCCTCTATGGAGGTAGACAGACACCATTGCTCTCTATGGAGGTAGACAGGCACCATTGCTCCCTCTATGGAGGTAGACAGACACCATTGCTCTCTATGGAGGTAGACAGACACCATTTCTCCTTCTATGGAGGTAGACAGACACCATTGCTCCCTCTATGGAGGTAGACAGACACCATTGCTCTCTATGGAGGTAGACAGGCACCATTGCTCCCTCTATGGAGGTAGACAGACACCATTGCTCTCTATGGAGGTAGACAGACACCATTTCTCCTTCTATGGAGGTAGACAGACACCATTGCTCCCTCTATGGAGGTAGACAGACACCATTGCTCTCTATGGAGGTAGACAGGCACCATTGCTCCCTCTATGGAGGTAGACAGACACCATTGCTCTCTATGGAGGTAGACAGACACCATTTCTCCTTCTATGGAGGTAGACAGGCACCATTGCTCCCTCTATGGAGGTAGACAGGCACCATTGCTCTCTATGGAGGTAGACAGACACCATTTCTCCTTCTATGGAGGTAGACAGGCACCATTGCTCCCTCTATGGAGGTAGACAGGCACCATTGCTCCCTCTATGGAGGTAGACAGGCACCATTTCTCCTTCTATGGAGGTAGACATACCTCCCAACCTCCATGCATACCTCCCAACTTTTTGAGGTGGGAATGAGGGACACCTATCAGAAAAAGTATGCAGACCCCCTGCCACACCACTTAAAAGTAGAATCGTTAAACCCACAAATGCTTTTTTTTAACAAAACTGTTCCTTTATATTGGCTTTTGGAATTTACAAATGCAGCAATTTAGAAATCAAATGAATGGTTTAGCGCTGAAAAATATGTTTTTACAGGTACACATTGTATTTTATGTACAACTATATAGATCAGATTAAAATGAGGGACAAATGAGGGACTTTGTTCCAAATCAGGGACAGTCCCGTATGGAGGTAGACAGGCACCATTTCTCCCTCTATAGAGATAGACAGACACCATTGCTCATTATATGGAGGTAGACAGACACCATTGCTCTCTCTATGGAGGTAGACAAACACCATTGCTCCTTCTATGGAGGTAGATAGACGCCATTGGAGGTAGACAGACATCAATCGTCAGTGTGTGGAGATAGACACAATTGCTCTGATAAACATTGGTCCTATATGGGGAGACATTCAGATTGCTCCTTCTATAATAATCAGTAACAACAATGTTGCTCAATATAACAACACTTGCCAAATGGGCTGTTCACATTGCGACCCCTACTGATGGAGAGCAATAGGTGTGTGCATCCCCAATATCCCCCAGGTGGCCGGTCATGCTGTTACTTCTAGTCCGCCAACAGGGATGTCACACTGTAGATTAACTGCAGGTAATAATCACCTTGTAGATACCATTCGGGTCATAACTTTACATGATCTCCCCCTGGTATACTGAGGATTACACAGAAAGAAAAGAAACGAAGAAAGAAAGAAAAAGAAGGGAAAGAAATACAGAAGAAATAAAATGAAGGAAACGAGAAAGGAATAAAAAAAAAAAAAAATAAAGAGAAAGGAAAATAAAACAAGAGAGGTAGATGGATAAAATGTTAGATATTGATGAGATAAGGACAGACGGACACATCTTCGAGACACTAGAGATTTATGATAAAACAGAAGCACTATCAGTAAAAAAATATATATTACTTATAGAAAAATAATGTGAATTAATTCTCAATATTATACATAAGAAATGACTCTAAATTGTGTCTCAGATAAAAACATCAATCGCCCACCCGCATGTATTATACCTTTGTACTCCTGTGTCATTTTCCAGTATATACAGAGTGTATGCAGTATATACAACTGTATTTATTGCTAATACTACATAGATGAAAGTCATTTGAATATTAATCTTACAAAACATCATTATACTTAACATAGAAATGATCGCAGTTACTGACTGTCAAAAGATAACACAGCAATGATAGAAAAATAATAATCCAATATTTATTTTTACAGTATTGTGGAAAAAATCGTTTCTAGTAAAACAGCATAGGCTAACACACAGTTCTATTTGATATTAACAACAATATATTTGAATACATATAACGTATAATAAATACATATAAAAACAAGATATTTTTATACATGCACTACACGTGTATAAAACATAATTTATATGTATAAAAGTTATGGAAAAAAACTGTGAAAACTTTCTCACACAAACAGACTTCACTTGTTGCCATTACATACCAGTCCTGAATAATTCTGATATATTACACGTTGATGCATTTAAAAAAAATCTGATTAAATTGGGTATATTGTTGTTATATCCAAACCTGGGAGCAATAACACAAAGCCTATAATAAATAGATGTGTCTACCCATCAACTACTAAGAAACTTCCAAATGGAGTATAATTAGCTGCATTGAAAAATATGTACATGGCATGTTGAGTTCAGTTAAGGTGTATGTATAACCAATATATACACACACACACACACACACACACATATATATATATTTTTTATTATTATTTTTTTTATTTTTTTTTACACTTGTATACAATAAGTAGAGGTTACACCACCTGTCATGATTTTATTGCTGTCCTTGCTGGGAAGATGTACATTCTTATATAATGATGGGAAATCAAAAACTGTGCGTTGTCACTGGAACATGAAAAGAGGGGGATTTTCTAATGGGGACACTTATTCTGCTGCCTTACTTTGGAGAGATTTTTTTTTTTTTTTGCTTCCAGTGTTTTTTTACTTTATAAGTTTACAGGAAGGGGAACAAAGGGAAATCTCCCCAACAGGCTGTACACAGCAAATAATAAACTGACCATGCCTTGTCATGTCATGTGTTTTAACCTGTCACTATCCAACAAAAAAAAAAAGTTATTTTTGGATAAATGGACATAAACTATAAATTCAATCTGAGATCAGTTAAAGCTTTGCTTTTATTTCTATATATGTGAAGCAAGCCAAATACATTTGAAATGTCTGTGAACACTAAATGGAAAACATTTAAAGAATATATAAAAAACATAAAATATATATATGGAAAAAAAATCTAGACTTTTTTTTTTTTTGTTTGAAATAGAAAAGATTTAATATCCTTGTCAGTCTTATATTGCTGCCTCTATCCCAAAGATTTTCTCGCACTTCCTGTGCCAGAGACACATAAAGCCCTGTCAAATCTTGGCAACAAAGACAAAGGCAACAACAAAAGCACTGGAAAATACACACAATCAAAACTGCCAACCCCTCCTCAGTCCACTATTAAAGGTACTTTGATTTTATACAAAAAAGATCTGCTATCACTAATCCCAGAGACTTATTGTTGGTTAATGCAACTCCTCACCTCAAAGGTGCACTTACACTCATTATAAAAAAAACTATATTCATTATATAATGATATGAATTCATCTTGGAATTATATGTGGATATCATTTATAGAAGTTACAAAAGGTATTCTTTGCTCTCATTGGATCCTCCTCACCTCTCATCTCAGTGACACAACAGAAAAAAAAGGTTGGAGTTCTATTGTGGGGAACTAGATTCTCACACACAGCTGACTTCCCCTCCAATATAAGCAGTCCTATCACTCATAAAGGCATATATATATATATATATATATATACACACACACACATATATATGCATATATATATATATATATATATATATATATATATATATATATATATATATATATACACATACACACACACACACACATATATTTTATATATATATATATATATATATATATATATATATATATATACAGTACATACATTTAAACCTTAAGCTAAACAAGGGAGTCAAAACAAAATGCAATATCAATCTCCTATAAATTACCCTGAACATTTACACCAGCTAATCTCCAGGTGAAAATTAAACACATAGATAAAATACATATGAGAGAGCATTTGTATTTCTGTCTATCCAGTCCTGACATATCCCCAGCTCAGACACATAGCACAGCCCTGTCTGCCAGGTCAGAAGACCTGATTTCTCTCTGCTGCAGTTAAACAGCAAGAGTCTCCAAATCTTCTAAACAAAGGGCCAGTTTACTTCAGACTTTAGGGAGGCTGGACTGTGGCCAGTGGGAGTAGAACATTCCCCAGTGTAATTGGAAGTAAATAATGCTTCAGGCTTGGGTGTCGGTGGGGGTAGAAATTATTACATATTGCATGCTGGTCAGTAGGAGAAGTAATTGTCTGGTAATAGTGGAAGGAATAGCACCCCATCCTTTGGGTCAGCCGAAGGAAGAGTGCCCCATCATTGGTGTCAGTGGGAGGAATAGTGCTCCATCATTGGAGTCAGTGGGAGCAATAATGCCCCATCATTGGAGTCAGTAGGAGCAATAGTGCCCCATCATTGGAGTCAGTAGGAGCAATAGTGCCCCATCATTGGAGTCAGTTGGAGGAATAGTGCCCCATCATTGGAGTCAGTGGGAGCAATAATGCCCCATCATTGGAGTCAGTTGGAGGAATAGTGCCCCATCATTGGAGTCAGTGGGAGCAATAATGCCCCATCATTGGAGTCAGTAGGAGCAATAGTGCCCCATCATTGGAGTCAGTAGGAGCAATAGTGCCCCATCATTGGAGTCAGTTGGAGGAATAGTGCCCCATCATTGGAGTCAGTGGGAGCAATAATGCCCCATCATTGGAGTCAGTTGGAGGAATAGTGCCCCATCATTGGAGTCAGTGGGAGCAATAGTGCCCCATCATTGGAGTCAGTGGGAGCAATAGTGCCCCATCACTGAAGAATAATATTGTATAATTATGATGGGTAAATAGAGGCCAAGGGGATTGATTACCCCATTTTGACATTTCTGTATTAGCAAGAGAGATGGAGAGCAGTTGACTATAGAAAGGAAGTTGACTAGGCAGTTTCTCATTTTTATATGTGCATAGGCCTTGATATGTTTGATTTTAGCCTTGATATGAATAAAACTTCTAAAGGGGTGTGTATCCCCCCCCCCCCCCCCCCCCAATTTACAATGATTTTCTCTGGGACGCCTCAAAAGTCCATTCATGGTGATGATGCAAGGTATTAGTATTGTTATTAGGATGTGGTGCCCCTGCTTTCTGCTCTTGGCACTCCATACATATACAACATGCTCTTCATAATGGAGATCATCAGGATTGACAAATGGAGAGTCAGTCTTTCTAATGGAAGCAGTGACTGATAGGTGAACTCACACAGCAACAACTACATCCAGCTAGTGAAAGGAAATGTCTTTTGGATGTGTTGAAGCCGGACAGTGAGACAGAAGAACAACGTCCTGATTTAAGAGAAAGGCTGAAACCACCTGAGAAAGAAGGCTCTAGGCCCCAAAATTAGCTTGCCCTTGTGTAGGACCAAATAGGTTCCTTTACAGGACAAGTCTACCAGCTCAGGCACACACCTTGCAAAGCTGATGACAAGAAACTTGTGAGTTATAATGGGTTGGAAATAGGTATATACCTAATGGGTTCAAAAGGCAGTCTTTAAAGTGCTGATTAAATGTGTATATCCCACAGAGTCACAGGTTAAACAAAGAAGTGTACCTTAAAGTTTTGACAGTCTTGGGACCTTTCAGGGATCCCGGACTAGTAACTGCAGTAACAGAAGCTACAGGCTGTTGTTCTAATTTTAAGGTGACACATGTTGCGTCAAAGGCAGCTGCCTGCGGCTCCTCATGGACAAAGTCTCGCAGAGAACTAATAGCTGCTGAGAAGTCCTCAGAGGAGGGGTCACACCTGATGGTGCTGAGGAAGACCCAGAGGAGTGTATTGATTCAAGCAGGGGACAATGATCCAGGCTCTGTGTTGGGTTCCTGAGGAGCAATGCTGGGACAAGTAGTGGGCAGGAGGGGACAGTGGTTTATTGCAGGGATGGGGGCACCCTGACCCTAACCCTAAGGGAAGAGGGGGGCGCAGTTTGGCATCCTTGCTCTGGACGCTAGATGACCTTGTCTCGGCAGTGCTGAGGAAGGTCAATGTAGGCCGCCTGGAACTGTTAGTAGATTGTGAGCAGGAAAGGTCTGATTCCGGTGGACTACTCCCTTTGCACTTGCGATTCAACATGTCGCACTGCTTAACAAAGGCAACTTAATTGAAAACACCAGGTAAAAACCTTGGGTACTCCCCAAGCAGCTCCTGAGAGCAGGAGAGGTTCAAATGGCCAGAGGTGGCCTGGTCACTATATGCGGCAGCAAGGACTAACGGAGATGAAACGGCATGTCTTTTTACAAAAAGGAACAATGGCGGAAAACAGCTAACTCATGCTAAAATGGCTGGAATAGAGCACAGAGTTTGCAGCACTTTACTGTACAGTGTGTTAACACTTTCTGTGAAGGTAAAAAAAAAAAAAAAGAGTGATTATGGAATCCAAATAGTGCAATAAATGTAGTCATTCTCAATTCTTGACCTATACAACTTATTCCTACGGTGTCTTCAGAGACAGGGTCACACCTGAGGCTGACCCATGCCTCTGGACCTAAAAAGTACTCTGCAGTGCACTCAGGTCTGGAAAATGCCACAAGTAGACCTCAGTGCCCAAAGATCATATTCCAGGCAGACCCTGCAATCGTCAGTCCAGCAAGGTCCAGACATGGCCTACAAAGCTTTTGCGGAGGATACGCTGAGCTGAATAGCTGCATATAAAGAGCAGCCTAGCTGAACAGCATGTATGTGTTGTCTTGAATGGAGAAGAAAAATAATCTCAAAAAAGAAAAAAATTGTAAAAACAGATCAAAAGAGAACAGTTGTCCATCCTTCAAAAAACGAAAGCATGGTGGGAGGGAGTGGAACGGGTTATACATGGCATTTTTTGTGTCCAATTCCTTATGAAGATGGCAGCATAACCGAATTGTCGCAGAACAATTGAATCCTGTGTCCCCTAATAAATGGGCAAGAAAATACATTTATTATGTATCTACCTGGAGTTCAAACTTAAAGGGTTGTAAATCCACAAGGTTTTTCACCTTACTGCGTTCTATTAAGTTCCAACAGATGGGAGAAGCTCTGGAGAATTCCTGGAGGTGAGCATAGGAGGAGGTGACAAACGAGCTAGAAAGCTACAGAGTCTGTTGTTTTGGCCCCAGGGGAGTTGAGTCCAAGGCTGGCACGGGGGGGGGGGGGGGGGGGGGGCTACAGTCGCGTGTTTTTTTTGGCTGGACGGTGGGGTTGTTTGGCGAGGGGTAAGCTCACTTGCTGGTTGCTGCCTGGCTTACACCAGTGCCCATAAATGCTGACCACTAAACTCACCTACCTGACATACACACTGACCTGCCTAACATACATACACTGACCTACCTACCTGACATACACTGACCTACCTGACATACACACACTGACCTACCTGACTAGGAGACAGACTGCATGTGCCCTGCAGCAGCAGCTCAGCTCAGCTGGATTGATGTGGCACGGCATCCACATTGTAATTCCCGCCTTCTGGAGCCTGCAGAGCCTATGATGGATGTCACACGTCCCGCACTCCCACCACTGGACCAGTGGGATGTCCATCATAGGCTCTGCAGCCTCCAGAAGGCGGGACCTGCTATGTGACTCGGCCACACTCGGTGGCACTCTGAATCAGATCGGTCCCCACTCGGCGGCGGTGCTTGGGGCTATAATAGAACAGTGCCCACCCGAGACCTTGGGCTTTTTGGGGACCCACTCAGGCTTTAGCCACTGTCAGCCCCTGCCCCCCTCCCTGCCAACGCCACTGTTGGACCCCTGCCTGGATGCTACAAAAAATATTAAAGGTGGCAGCACCCATTATGAGCCTATCATTACACTGTATAAGTGAACAGCTGCTCGTCCAAGCACTTTTTTTCCAGGTGAGGGTTTCTCTTTAAGTATAGATACCCATCGACATGAGATGATGGTTGATCACACCAGCAGTGGAAATGCAAAAGTGAATGTTACAGTGGTAGGTTTGATGGCTATATGCCTCTACATGAATTTTCTACTGTTTTTATACTTTTTAAAAAATGTATGATTCCCGTGGCAGCCCCCATGCTGGTTTACAGTTAGCACAAGCTTGAGCTTTCTCCCTCCTTGAAGGTAGAGTGCTGAGTGTATTTTGGTAGATTAACCTGGCGGTGGCCGGGGTAAAGGTTACAGAACATGATTCATTAGGAGCAGGAGGAGTGTGGAGCTGTTAGGATTTTGGGGAATGCAGCAGGGCTCCACAGAGGAGTGTGAGTAATCTTTCAGGGAGCGAGCCAGGCTCCTCTCTGACTGCTGACTCCTTCTAGCCCTGACTCTCATTTCACTCTATCACCATGCTATCTCCCTGCAAACCTCCAACACACATTAATTTATAGGTGGTAGAAAAGCACAGAGCCCCCTACTCACAGAGGAGGGGCCAGGATCCAGAATCCTGGGTGCTGGGAGCACTCACTCTACCTTTATGGAAGGCATGTGTGTCACATGCAAAGGAAACCAAGCACTGAACTGGACAGAGGTCAGTAAAGGGCCAGATTGCTTCTACTGAGAGCTCTACTTACCTGACAGAAACAATTACACTTTTGGGTCTAACACGTAACTGTCACTTATAATAGAACAATCTCCTACATACTTGGTAGTTGATTAAATTGTCCTTTGTTACTTGCAAACATGTTTGCATAATTATACAAAGATTCAACAAACATGAATGCATAGCTCCCAACAGTCCCTGATTTGGAGGGATGGTCCCTGATTTGGAACAATGTCCCTCTGTCCCTCTTTCTCCTCATTTGTCCCTCATTTTGGTCCGATGTATAAAGTTCTATATAAAATAAACGTTTTATCTTTCAAAAAGTGTTTCCCAGTGCTTACCATAGTAGTGGTAAAAACTAACCCTTATTTTGGTTAATTCTCCTTTAAGGGGGTGTGGCAGGGGGTGTGTCTTATGCCTACATACGTTTGTTAGTAGGTGTCCCTCATTCCCATCTCAAAAGGTTGGGAGGTATGTGAATGAGACACAACATTCTAGGATGAAAAATGGTCAGTGAGGACTGCAATGGCAGAGATCAGTCAAATTTGTTGGGAAGCCGTTCTTGGTTGATGATTGTATTCATGCATTGTTATCAATACATGTGGTCATTTAGGGGCATGCATTAATGCCTTCTGTGTTGACAAGCATTTTAAAGGCATTTGGGGTTGATTTGCTAAAAGCAAATAGGCTGTTTACTTTACTTCACTAAAATCTTCCTGGAGTTTAGTGAAAGTTCAGTTTGCAAAGAATCCCCAATAACATTCAAGGAAACAACAAAAAAAGTATTTGCTTGCACTGAATTGGATGATGGATGTCAGCAGAGATTCACCTTATTCACTAAGCTCTGGTGAAAATTATTTTTCAAAATGCAATTTCCCTTGTGAAGTGAACAGCCTGTTTACCTTTAGTAATTCAACCTACTGTGTTTTTGAAGGACTTCACATTAATTGACTTGAATGCCAAACTTAATGTCAGCACAAAAAAAAATGCAACACGCAGGAGTGTCATCCAATGCAGCATGACATAATGCAGTATCAATGTCCAATGACCGTCATTTTGGCTGTGCTGAGAAGGGCATCAAAATTAAATTAGCCAGGTATGTACAAGCACTTTTGGTTTGCAGTGACAGAGTCCTGCATTCGAAATACACCGATGACCTGTGTAGAATTTGTGTGTCTTACTTATTATTTTGTTTCCTCCATGATGCCTTGGTGTCTTTCCATCACCCAAAAACATGTAGATGTTTAACCACTTCAGACCGGACCATTTTGCTGGCTTAAGACCAGACCACTTTTTGCGTTTCGGCACTGCGTTGCTTTAACTGACAATTGCGCGGTCTGCGACGTGGCTCCCAACAAAATTGACGTCCTTTTTTTCCCACAAATAGAGCTTTCTTTTTGTGGTATTTGATCACCTCTGCGGTTTTTATTTTTTGCACTATAAAAACAAAAATAGAGCGACAATTTTGAAAAAAACGCATTATTTTTTACTTCTTGTTATAATAAATATCCCCCAAAAATATATAAAAAACTTTTTTTTCCTCAGTTTAGGCCGATACGTATTCTTCTACATATATTTGGTTAAAAAATCGCAATAAGCGATTATTGATTGGTTTGCGCAACATTATAGCGTTTACAAAATAGGGAATAGTTTTATGGCATTTTTATTATTTATTTTTTTACTAGTAATGGCGGCGATCAGAGATTTTTATTGTCACTGCGACATTATGGCGGACACATCGAACAATTTTGCCAAATTTTGGGACCATTGTCATTTATACAGCAATCAGTGCTATACAAATGCACTGATTCCTGTGTAAATGACACTGGCAGTGAAGGGTTAACCAGGGGGTGGCAGTGTAGGGGTTAAGTGTTCCTAGGGGCGTGTTACTAACTGTGGGGGGCTGGGCTGTGTGTTAGTGAACACTGATCTCTGCTCCAATCACATGCAGGAGAGATCAGTGTCACTTGTTGCTAGGCAGAATGGGGAGATGATGTTTACATCGGCATCTCCCCGTTCAGCCTCCTATAAGACGGTATCCCCGCAGCGATCGAGTCCGCTGGACCCGCGACTGGACTCACGGGGGTCCCGACCGGCACGCGCACGCAAAGGTCGGCAAATACAAATGGAAGTACCTGTACGCCAATTTGCCTGCCCGTGCCATTCTGCCGACGTACATCGGCGTGCGCCGGTCGGAAGTGGTTAAGTGGTTCTGAAGGCTAAAGATTTTTTACCTTAATCCATTCTCTGCATTAAAGCAAAATACCTTTCCTGATTAAGATTCCCTCCAGACCCATAGCTCCCAACTTTCCCTGATTTCGAGCAATGTCCTCTGTCCCACTCCCCCCCCTTATTTTGGTCTGATCTATATAATTGTATATAAATTCACTTTTTATAAAAAGTGTTTCCCAGCGCTAAACCTTTCATCCAAATTCTAAATAGCTGCATTTGTAAATTTTCAAAGCCAATATAAACGAATAGTAGTGGTTAAAAAAAGCCCTGGTGGATTTAATTAACCTTTTGTTTTTGGTTAATTCTCCTTTAAGGAGGTGTGGCAGGGGGGTGTCCTATGCCTACATACGTTTGCTAGTAAGTGTCCTCATTCCCATCTCAAAATGTTGGGAGGTATGCAGACCCCTATACTTACATGAGCAGAGGCTGTCTTCACACTCTTCCTCCTCATTGACTCAGAGACATTAGCCGGAGCCATTGGCTTCTGCTGATGTCAATCGCAACCAGTGAGGAGAGAGCGGGGAGGCGGGAGAGATCCGCGCTCTGTGTGTCAATAGACACACAGAGCGGGCTTGGGAGCAAGCCCGCACAAGTGCTTTCAGAGCCAGTGGCTTGCTGTGGGGGAACTTAGCAGAGGGAGGTGCCAGGATAGGAGGATCAAGGCCACTCTGTGCAAAACTAATGCAAAAAGCAGGTAACTATAACATGTTTGCTATTTTATTTCAAAAAATTACATTTACAATCACTATAATTTGTCCCCACCCCTTATTTGTGAATGTATGAACCTGGGTGGCTGTGGTAGGGATATTGTTTCTGGTAGGAATGGTTCTACATGTTCTGTATACACGGGCCGCATATCAGGCGGCATCAGCAGGTTACATTTTTTCTCTCCAAGTGTGTGTGTGTCCTCACAAGGGAGGTTCACTCTATGTGCCTTAGCCCTTGTACACACATAGTCGGACTTTCCGATAACAAAATCCGTTGGATTTTGTCTGATGGATTTTGTCCGAAACTGGTGTTGCATAACACGGTCGGACAAAGTTGTCGGAAAATCCGATCGTTCGTAACCTGATGGCGTTATTTCGTTACGTCAGGAACTATGTTCAGGCTAGTAGCCAATATCTTTGGTCTAGGATTTGATCTGAGCATGCGTGGCACTTTGTCCGATCGGAATTCTCTACAAACAATCAGACAAAGTCCGATCGGATCATGTTGTCGGAAAATTTTATAGCCCTGCTCTAAAACTTTGGCGGTCGGATATTCTGAGGCCGCGTACACACGGGCGGACTGTTCGCCCAACTTAGTCCGCTGAACAGTGTTTCAGCGGACAGTCCGCTCGTGTGTGGGCTTCAGCGGACAGTTTCAGCGGACAGTCTGACGAACAAAGTTTTACGGAATTTCCGTAAGACAGTCCGTTCAAACTTGGTTTTCTCCATCCAAACTTGGTTTCAGCGGACAGTCCGCTCGTGTGTAGGCAAGTTGGACGGACTAAGTATCGCGCATACTCAGAAAGGGTTTACACGACCGAAGGTTGCATTGCAGTGTATAGGACGTCGTTTTTCTAGTCCCGTCGTACGTGCTGTACACGTCATCACGCTCGTTTTCAGCGGACTGTTCGTTCATCGTGTGTGGTCAAGTCCGTTCATGCAAATTTTGAGCGGACTGTTTGTCGGATTGTTTGACGAACTAAGTTGGGCGAACAGTCCGCCCGTGTGTACGTGGCCTGATAGAAACAGTCCGATGGAACCTACACACGGTCGGATTATCCGACAACACAGTCCGATCGGACATTTCCCGTCGGAATGTCCGACCGCGTGTACAAGGGCTCAGAGATCACTGTCACTGGTACTGAAAGTGAAGGAAATCCAAAATCCATAATCTGGTTTCTTTGAGCTTCTTTGAGCATAAGCATTTTTTTCACAAACCTTCCCCTCAGCTCACTTTTCCTATTTATTTTTTGTGTTTTCAAGCTTCTTTGAGCTTTTTCATGATCTTTCGTTCTTTTTTGTGCGGTTTTCGAGCACTTAGGCGCCTTTTCTGCTCGAAAGCTCTTCTCAAAAACACGAGTTTGGTTGGGTTTTTTTTCCTGCCTGTACTGCCCTGTACACATGAGCGGATTTTCCGCTCAAGCTTGGCTTGCATACACACGGACACAGAAAATTTCTCTGAACATTCGACCGTCAAGAACACAGTGACGTACAACACTACGACGAGCCGAGAAAATGAAGTTAAATGCTTCAGAGCATTGGTCAAATTGTTTCCGAACATGCGTAGGAATTTTGCGCATCGGAATTGGTACAGACGATCGGAATTTACGATCGTAACTTTTTCCAACCGAAAAATGGAGAACCTTTTCTCTTAATCTTTTGCTGGCGGGAGTTCCGCCAGCAAAAGTCCGATGGAGCATACACGCGGCCGGAATTTCCAAGCAAAAGCTCACATCAGACTTTTGCTGGCGTAATTTCCGATCCTGTGTACAGGGCATAGAAGACTGAAAAAGCCATAGTGTGCATGGACATATTGGCTAACACGGAGGGGAGTTTCCAGTTTCCAGGCAGAAAAAATAAGAGCTCAAAAAAGCTCAAAAGCCTGAAGGAGCTGCTTCTTTGAGCTGCTGTGTGCGTGAGCCCTTAGGCTTAGAGAGATCTTGTTCAGTGATTTTGCACCAGTGAGTTGTTTATGAGCTGAACAATTCATATTTGGCAGTGCTTTCTGTAAATACTGGTGAAGAAAAGAGCTGCTTTAATTTTTCCCCAACACATAATCCTTAAACTATCAGCTTCACTATCAATGAATTCTTACCTTATCAGCAGTAAAAGTCTCCCATGCCGTGTGCCCAATCTTTACCCTGCCTGTGCCAAATTCTTAGAGCTCTGGGAAATCGGTGCTAAAATGAAATGATCTGAAATTGCGTTGACTCAAAATAAGCGCTCATCCAGAATACACGATAGGCTGGACCAGCTTTTCTCAACCTTTTTATCTCAGAGGAACCCCCTATAATAATATTCAGGTCCCCAGGAACTTTTACAAAGTCCATTTCATATGGGGCCAATGGGGAAAATGCCCCCACTGGTCAAAGGGAAGAACGCAACCTTTACAGCGGTGGTCAGAGTGCCAGCCTTAAAGATCACTGGCAGTCATGCTGCTGGTCTAGTGGCACTGATCCTGGAGCTATGTAAGCACCATCACATAGGAGGTCAATCAGCTACAGTTCAAGGATCCCCTAGCAATTTCTGAAGGAATCATAGTTGAGAATGGCTGAGCTAGATGTGCTGCATATAGGAAAAATTGCACACTGATGATGACAACACTGATTCATTTTCTAACCAGCACCAGAAAATCTTCATGAATCTGAATGGTTGTTAAGAACAAAACCTTTACTTCCATGATGCCTACCTATTATTAGAACGTAAAATCAACTTCAATACCGGGCACTTTTGCCCCCTTCCTTCCCAGACCATTTTTCAGCGCTCTCGCACTTCCAATGACAATTGCGCGGTCATGCTACACTCTACCCAAATAATTTTTTTTCCATTTGTTCGCACAAATAAAGCTTTATTTTGGTGCTATTTATTCACAACTCTGTTTTGATTTTTTTGCGATATAAGCAAAAGAAGAGTGGAAATTTGGAAAAAAAACAATATTTTCTTCTTTCTATTTTAAAAGAAATCCAACAAAATCAAATGTTGTCATAAATTTAAGCCAAAATGTATTCTGCTACATGGTTTTGGTAAAAATTTTTTCCGTTAAGTGTATAATAATTGGTTTTGTGTGATCACTGACATATGTACGTAAATGATCATGTACAGATGTGCGCAGGTGATCACGGACATATTATTATTACACAGGTTTTATATAGCGCCAACAGTTTGCGCAGAACTTTACAACATGAAGGCAGACATTACAGTTACATTACAATTTGGTACAAGAGGAATCAGAGGGCCCTGCTCGTTAGAGCTTGCAACATATGTGTGCAGATAATCATTGGGACATGTGATTTTAGAGGGACATATGTGGGGGACATGTGTTTTGGGGACATTGTGTGGTGACATGTGTGTTTACACTAGGTTGGTGATCAGTGAATAAAAAGCACATACTCACTGATCACCAACCAGCTGCGGCGATCCGCTCTCTTCTCCTCACCGACAACTTCCGTGTGAGGAGAGGAGAGCCGGTTGCTGGCAATGATTGGACATGGCCGTCATGTGATCAGAAGGGCCAATCACAGAGCCCTCCTGCCGATTGTAGATGCGCCGTGTCCGGGTGACACGAGCTCATCGGGAACACGCCGTTGCGCGGGCACGCTCGATCCCCCTTCTTCTGAAGGACATTCCTGAACGTCCACTCAGAAGGAAAGAGCGCCCACCCGGCTGTATATGTACATTGGCCAGGTGGGAAGTGGTTAAACTGGGAAATTAAACTTTGAAGGACAGAGGTGTATGCAGACTGCACAGCTCACCTGCTCAGGGTCCAGTAAAGCATACGTCAAAATAATAAAAGAAATAAAAAAAAAGCATATTTAATACATCACTTTAACGCATGCCCATTTCCTCATTTTTTATCCCTTTCAACATGCATCAAGTATAGAAAAATAACTGTTGATGTGCCAGAACTATAGCATGCTTCTACCTTCATGTTTAAGCCGGAAACACAGTATCTTTTGATATCTTTTGGTATCAGCCCTGCCTACTTAACTTCTCATAGATTGCAAAGGGCGCAGCCTTCTTCTTATCTTCTCCATTTCTCATCTCTTCTTCTCCCTTGTGCACAGCTCACAAGAATTTTTTGTCAGAATCAACAGCTTTTTTTCTCTTTATTTAACAGATATAACCAAACAAAACTTTAAATTGTATATTTAGCAGAGCAAGTGGGACCAAATGAGAGAAGGTCATTAGTTTACATATTCTGCTTTGCAGGTATTCGACTGATCTAAAAACCCCTTTTGCTCAACTTTTCATTAACCTCTTGCCAACCGCTCACAATAAATATACTGCAAGTGGGCGGTAGGTACAGGCATAGTCACATACATGGCCGTTGATGGCTTGCTTCCAGGTTTGCCTACCCGTGCTGTGATTGGACACTGCACAAGTTTGGCAGTAAATTGTATTAGCTGAGTATTGAAATCATGCATTGGAAGCTTCTTGGATACAGCAAACAGCTTTGCTTTTATGGAGAAATATATGACATGCCTTTTCTCATCACAGAGACAGACAGGAAGAGAACACAAACAAGTGCACATTTAGATACAGAGGATACTTCCTCTCATATCATAGAATACATAAACTATACACTATAATAGTACAGCACCACCTGCTGGCATAGATAGGTATAATGCATATGTATAGATATAGTTAGTTTTTAACCTCTTCCCCACCGCTGCACGCCGATATACGTCGGCAGAATGGCATGGGTGGGCAAAAGAGCGTACAGGTACATCCACTTTAAGATGCGGCATCGTGGGCACGCGTGCTCGCCACGTTCTCTGTGACCGCGGGTCCCACGGACTCGATGTCTGTTGGGTGCCCGTAATCGTGTCATGGAGCGGAAGAACGGGGAGATGCCTTTGTAAACAAGGCATTTCCCCGTTCTGCCTAGTGCCATGACAGAGATCACTGCTCCCTGTCATCGGGAGCAGTGATCGCTGTCATGCGAGTAGTAGCCCACCCCCCTCACAGTTAGAATCACTCCCTAGGACACACTTAACCCCTTCACTGCCATTTACACAGTAATCAGTGCATTTTTATAGCATGGATCACTGTATAAATGATAATGGTCCCAAAATAGTGTCAAAGGTGTCCGATGTGTCCGCCATAATGTCGCAGTCACGATACAAATCGCAGATCGCCGCCATTACTAATAAAAAAAAATTAATAATTAAAATGCCACAAATCTATCCCCTATTTTGTAGACGCTATAACTTTTAGTTAAGTTCTGTACACCATCTGTGTGTAGATCACCTCCAGGTAGCCTTATTGAATCTCCACAGTTTGGAAAGGAAAGGTATTTTTTTAAATATAATTTAATTACAATATGGCTTATGCATCAGTTGTACTGAATATGCTGCATATAATACAGCATATACAGAAATGCCTGAGGGCCCCGGGCCACTAGGGGGCCCCATCAAGGTTGCCAGCCTCAGTAGAACCAGGGACACTATGTAAAAATCGGTGTTTTTTTTTACATCTGTCTCCCTTACCGACATCCTTTTGGTCTAAAAATCCTGAGATCGTCCGTTCCCTGTTTGATGTCACATGCCAAGCCACGCCCCTTACAATAAAAAAAAACACAAAACGTCACACATAACCCCTCCCCACCCCCTAGTGGTGGTTAACTCCTTCACTACCAGTGTCATTTGCACAGGAATCAGTGCATTTAAATAGCACTGATTGCTGTATAAATGACAATGGTCTCAAAAATGTGTAAAAAACGTCCGATGTGTCCGCCATAATGTCGCAGTCACGATAAAAATCGCTGATCGCCGCCATTACTAGTAAAAAAAATTTTTTTGATAAAAATGGCATAAAACTATCCCCTATTTTGTAAACGCAATAACTTTTGTGCAAACCAATATATATACTACATATCGGCCTAAACTGAGGAAAAAGCATTTTGTTTTATATATTTTTTGGGGATATTTATTATAGCAAAAAGTAAATAATATTGCATTTTTTTCAAAATTGAAGCTCTATTTTTGTTTATAGCGCAAGAAATAAAAACCGCAGAGGTGATCAAATACCACCAAAAGAAAGCTCTATTTGTGGGAAAAAAAGTACGCCAATTTTGTTTGGGAGCCACGTCGCACGACCGCGCAATTGTCAGTTAAAGCGACGCAGTGCTGAATCGCAAAAAGGGGCCTGGTCCTTTGGCTGCAAATTGGTCTGGGACTTAAGTGGTTAATCAAGAAGGATAGTTACAAACCACCCCACAGCAGACTCTCACCTACACAAGGCTGATGTATCAAAATGCAATTATTATTCATAATATTTCATTGCAGCCATTGTTGCAGCTCACAGTAAAAAAAAGAAGTGCACAAAAACTGCAAGATTTCTAGCGATTTGTAGACATGTGCAATTCTTTTCTTTTCTTTCATTTCAAAATTCAACAGAATATTCAAATTAACGAAAACCAGTTTAACCAATTCCTTACGTTACATTAATTTAGATGGGGCATTCGTTATTTCGAATAATTCCTAACTTTGGATAAATTCGTATACGTTACGCTCACTAACAGCCAAATTTTAAAGGAAAATTCCAATACCTATAATTTAATAAATAGGTATTATTAGTTGTTATTATGGATTTTATAAATTCGTTTGGATTTTCGTTCTTTAGAATTTTTTGATTTTCTTTCTTATTTTCGGATTTCCGCATTTTCAAATTTACGGATTTCGAATTTCCAAATTCTATTCGAAATAACAAATTTCGATTATAAGAAATGAGACGAAAAAACAAAAAACAAATAAAACGAAAACAAATTTTTGGATTTTTGAATTTTCCAATTTCCGAATTAAAATTTTCCATTTTCCGAATTTATTCAAAATAACGAATTTCGATCATAACCAATGACCTTAACCATTGTACTACCCAGCTATAGTTATATGAAGTCCACAGATGGGATCTCCCATCCTGGGTGGGCGTCATATGACATCCTCGGCTTCCTGGTGGTATAGGGTCGCGTGCGCGCTGACGCTTCATCGAGAAGCCTATACGCGTGCCTGGTGGGCGCGATGTCCGCCGGGCACCCACGATCGCTCGTAACAGAGCAGGAACGTGGATCTGTGTGTGTAAACCTTCCCTCCTTCCCTCTTTGTAAACACACAGATCCACGTCCTGTCAGGGGAGAGGAGACAGATCGGAATTTCGTTTTCGTCCGAAAAAGACATTTATTTAGTTACTCCCGAAATTCGTTTTTATTTATTTTGTTTGTCGTTAAAAAATTGCATTCGCCCAAAAATCCAAACGAATTAAGGTTGAATCTGTCATTGAAGGCTTATGGTGTCTGTCGAATGTTTAAAGAAGATTCGACGGAGCAGCGAAACTCACTGTATGATGCTGCAATCATACATTCCCGGTCGAATATTTTGACTACAAGCTATATTAGGATTCTAATGTTGTATGTCTTCTATGGGTTTTTTTAAGGCTATTTGCATTGCACACAGGTCATGTTAGCATTAGCATTAAGAAGAAAAAAAAAATTAAGAAAAAAAAAATGCGTGGGGGTCCCCCGAAATTCCATACCAGGCCCTTCGGGTCTGGTTTGGATATTAAGGGGAACCCCGTGCCAACAAAAAAAAAATAAAAAATGGCGTGGGGGTCCCCCTCAAAATCCATACCAGGCCCTTCAGGTCTGGCATGGATTTTAAGGGGAACCCCGAGCCAAAAAAAAAAAAATGGCGTGGGGGCTCCCCTCAAAATCCATACCAGACCCTTATCCGAGCACGCAAACTGGCAGGCCGCAGGAAAAGAGGGGGGACGAGAGAGCGCCCCCCCTCCTGAACCATACCAGGCCACATGCCCTCAACATTGGGAGGATGCTTTGGGGTCCCCCCAAAGCACCTTGTCTCCATGTTGATGAAGACAAGGGCCTCATCCCCACAAACCTGGCCGGTGGTTGTGGTGGTCTGCGGGCGGGGGGCATATCGGAATCTGGAAGCTCCCTTTAACAAGGGGACCCCCAGATCCCGGCCTCCCCCCCTGTGTTAAATGGTAAGGGGGTATAAAAGTACCCTTACCATTTCACCAAAAAAGTGATAAAAGTGTTAAAAATGACAGGAGACGGTCTTTGGCAAGTCCTTTATTAAAGTCTTCTTTCATCTTCTTTCTTCTGGTCTTCTTCCTTCTTCTTTTCTCCATCCTTCGGTTTCTTCATCATCTTCTTCCTTCGATCCGCTTCTTCTTGCTCCGGTGTTCTCGTACGGCATCTTCCTCCATGGTGTCTCTTCTTCATTCTCGGGCCGCTCTGCGCAATGGGAGGCTCCCGCTGTGTGACACTTCTCTTCTTCTGACAGTTTTTATATAACTGAGGGCGGGGCCACCCGGTGACTCCGCCCTCTCTGACGCACGGTTCCGCCCTCCGTTATATAAGAACTGTCAGAAGAAGAGAAGCGTCACACAGCGGGAGCCTCCCATTGCACGGAGCGGCCCGAGAATGAAGAAGAGATGGCGTGGAGGAAGATGCCGGACGAGAACACCGGAGCAAGAAGAAGCAGATCGGAGGAAGAAGAGGATTGGAGGAAGAAGAAGATGGAGGAAGAAACTGAAGGATGAAGAAAAGAATAAGGAAGAAGACCAGAAGAAAGAAGACTTTAATAAAGGACTTGTCAAAGACCGTCTCCTTTCATTTTTAACACTTTTGTCACTTTTTTGATGAAATGGTAGGGGTACATTTGTACCCCCTTACCATTTCACACGGGGGGAGTCCGGGATCTGGGGGTCCCCTTGTTAAAGGGGGCTTCCAGATTCCGATAAGCCCCCCGCCCACAGACCCCCACAACCACCAGTCACAATTGTGGAGATGAGGCCCTTGTCCTCATCAACATGGGGCAAGGTGCTTTGGGGGGACCCCAAAGCATCCTCCCAATGTTGAGGGCATGTGGTCTGGTACGGTTCAGGAGGGGGGGCGCTCTCTCGCCCCCCCTCTTTTCCTGCGGCCTGCCAGGTTGCATGCTCGGATAAGGGTCTGGTATGGATTTTGAGGGGCACCCCCATGACATTTTTTTTTGGGCACGGGGTTCCCCTTAAAATCCATGCCAGACCTGAAGGGCCTGGTATGGATTTTGAGGGGACCCCCATGCCATTTTTTTTTTGGCGTGGGGTTCCCCTTAATATTCATACCAGACCTAAAGGGCCTGGTATGTTCTGGAAGGGGAACCCATGCCATTTTTTTACATTAAAGTCTTGTTGTAAGTCGCGCTGTGATTCACACTCAAGTTGCCTCCCAAAGTCGTGCTGGAAGTCGTGTTGCCCCTGTGTGAATGGACTGTTATGATACAAGTTCAATAGACACAGATTGTTATTGTCAGAGTCACGTCGAATCTCCTATCTGTATCAAACTGTGTCAAAACAAAAATGAAAATAAAGCATTTATTTATGTCAGATCTTTAGTTTTTTGGACTCTGTGCTTTCGTTATCGTTTGTCAAAACAATAACGAAAATACCTTAAATTCGGACAAAAATGCATTTGGAAGAAAATGAATGCACATGTCTAGTAATCAGTGAATTTTTATAGCACTGATCGTTGTAAAAATATCACTGGTCCCAAAATAGTGTCAAAAGTGTCCGATCTCTCCGCCGTAATGTCACAGTCATGATAAAAATTGCAGATTGCTGCCATCACTAGTAAAAAAAAAAAAATAATAATAAAAATGCCATAAATCAATAACATATTTTGTAGGCGCTATAACTTTTGCGCAAACCAATTAATATACGCTTATTGTGATTTTTTTTTTTACCAAAAATATGTAGAAAAATACATATCGGCCTAAACTGAGGAAAAAATGTGTTTGAAAAAAAAATTGGGATATTTATTTGGGTACAGTGTTATATGACCGAGCAATTGTAATTCAAAATGTTACAGCGCTAAAAGTTGAAAACTGGCCTGGACAGGAAGGGGGTGAATATTGCTGGTATTGAAGTGGTTACAAACAAAAAAACAAAACGAAAATGAATGAAACGAAAACAAACACATTTTTTGGCAGTGCGCATGTCTAGTGATTTGTATCCTGATGTTGGGATGCACATTTTTGTCTGGCTTTTCTAAAAATCCTAGTAAACCGACACATTTAGTGATATAATTTCCATCAATTTAAAGTACGTAAACCTAAAATAAAACATAAAAGTCTGGCTGTATTGACATAAAAAACCGAATCCTAGAAGAGTTTTAAAAAAAAAGTTCCTGTGAACAATGCTGCTCCAGGCTCTCTCCAGTGCTGCTCAAATATCCAAAGCTAACATTATCCCCACATAGAAGGTTCAGCTTAAAGACTATAGCAGTAAAGGACTCATAAAGAAGAATTTCATAACCCACATCTTCAACTTCTCCCTCTCCTCCGGCACCTTTCCTTCCCCGCACAAACATGCACTGGTTACCCCCATACTTAAAAAACCGTACTAGACCCCACCTGTTTGAATAACTTAAGATCCATCTCCCTGCTCCCGTTTGCCTACAAGCTCACTGAATGCCTTGTCCATGACCGAATGAGTCGCTACCTCACGCAAAACAACCTTCTCGACCCCCTACAGTCCGCCTACCGTCCACAACATTCCACTGAAAATGCCCTACTAAAACTCACCAATGACCTACTAACTGCTAAAACCAATGGCCATTATTCCATACTCTTAGCCCTTGTACACAAGGTCGGACATTCCGACAACAAAATCTGTTTGATTTTGTCCGAAACTTGTGTTGCATACACACACGGTCGAACAAAATTGTCGGAAAATCCGATCGCACGTAACGTGATGACGTTATTTCATTACGACGGGACTATGTTCAGGCTAGTAGCCAATAGCTTTGGTCTAGGAATTTGATCTGAGCACGCGTGGCACTTTGTCCAATCGGAATTCTCTACACGCAATCGGACAAAGTCCGATCGGATCATGTTGTCGGAAAGTTTTATAGCCCAGCTCTAAAAATTTGTCCGTCGGATATTCTGACGGAAACAGTCTGATGGAGCCGACACACAGTCGGATTATCCGACAACACGGTCCGATCGGACATTTTCCGTCGGAATGTCCGACCGTGTGTACAAGGGCTTAGACCTCTCTGCTGCCTTCAATACAGTTGGCCACCTGCTCCTCCTCAGCAAACTACACTCCCTTGGCCTCCGTGATTCTGCTTTAGCCTGGTTCTCCTCCTACCTATCTCAGCGCACTTTCAGGGTCACTTACAACTCCATCTCCTTCGCTCCTCTTCTTCTTTCTGTTGGGGTACCCCAAGGCTCTGTCCTTGGGCCCCTTCTATTCTCGCTTTATACCTCTTCCCTGGGCCAGTTGATAACCTCCCATGGCTTCCAATTCCACCTCTATGCCGACGACACCCAGATCTATCTCTTCACTCCTCAACTTACCCCCTCGATTTCCTCATGGATCTCAAACTTACTGAATGACATATTGGTATGGATGTTACGCCACTTTCTCAAACTCAATCTTTCTAAAACTGAGCTTGTTATATTTCCTCCTTCCCGGTCTCCCCCCCATGACTTTACCATTAAGATCAACAGCACAACCATTGGTCCCTCCACACATGCCAGGGTGCTGCGAGTAATCCTTGACTCTGACCTCTCCTTCAGCCCCCACATCCAATCACTGGCTAAATCTTGCCGCCTTAACCTTTGCAACATCAACAGAATTCGATCCTTCCTGACTACTGACACCACAAAGCAACTTATTCACTCCTTGATTATCTCCCACTCTCTTCTTAACCCTTAGGCATGCTAGCCCCCCTTCAGTCCATTATGAATGCTGCTGCTAGACTAATGCACCTCACTAACCGATCCGTGACTGCTGCTCCTCTGTGCCAATCCCTTCACTGGCTTCCCCCACCCATCATATAAAATTCAAAATGCTAACCACAACATACAAAGCCATCCACAACATCGCCCCCAGCTACATCACCATCACTCATCTGCAGATATTGCCCAAATCATCCCCTCCGCTCTTTCCAGGACCTCCTGCTCTCTAGCTCCCTTGTTAAATCATTTTTGAAAAAAAATCATTTTTGAAAAAAAAAATCATTTTTGAAAAAAAAAATCATTTTTGAAAAAAAAAAACATTTTTGAAAAAAAAAATGTTCAGCTCTTTGCTAATGATGGGACTTCTTCAAATTTTTTACTACTATTTATACTTTTTAAAATATTAAACTTTTTAACACTTTTCACAGTTACTCCAGCCACTCCAACCACACAACAGTCACTCAAGCCACTCCACCCAGTTACTCCGCCCACTCGAGTAGGTGGAGGCAAGAACACTTCACACAATTTCCCCAGAAATTGTAGCTTTTCTAGTTATTCTTATTATGGCCAAATTTACCACCCTAACTCCTCCCACAGCTTTTACACTACATAGACAGTAATATAACGAAACGTGCGGATTTTTTTTTTTGGAGCCTTTTTATGCATTTGTTTTTTTGTTTTTTTTAGGGTGGACCTCCCCTTTAAAGTGGTTCTGAAGGCTCAAGGTTTTGTACCTTCATGCATTCTATGCATGAAGATAAAAACCTTCTCTGTGCAGCAGCTCCCCCAAGCCCCCCTAATACTTACCAGAGCCCCGATCTTCCTCCAGTGCTGTGCACGACAGCCTTGGCTCTGCAGGGACTCTCCCTCCTCATTGGCTGAGACAGCAGCGGGAGTGTCAGGGCTGGGCTCAGCCCTCCCTTCTCAGTGCTCAGCTGTCAGTTAATTGCCAGCACTCATCGTTCCACAGTGCCTTACCTGGTGATCATTTCTTGCTCATCCAGCCCTTTCTGGCTATTTAAACTGCCTGGTTCATTTCTCCCATGCCTTCGCCTTTGTCAATATATCTGAAGATTTTCTGCTGTATTCCTGTTAAAAACTTGCCTGGCTGACCTCCCTTCTGGTTCCTTAACCTTTTTGCTGCCTCCGACTATGCTGGTCTCTGGCTTCCTGATTTACTGGCTTGCACTGACTACCAGCTTTGATTACCAAACCCTGGCTATGTTTTGACTACGTTTACTATTTGTACCATTTTTACCACTATATTAAAAGGTATGGTTTTTACTGCCTTTTCTGTCTCTGTCTGATTCATGGTTCCTGACAGGAAACCATTGGCTGTCAATCACAACCAGTAAGCCAATGAGGGGAGGGATGGGCCAAGCCACGGCTCTGTGTGTGAATGGACAAGCAGAGCAGCGGCTCGGGAGCAAATTTCCTGAGTGCACTTGGCAGGAGGGAGGGCTGGCTGGAAGGAGCGCCACCTTGGGTCGGATTGAAGGAGCACATGCAGGGGACCCAAGGAAAGGGGGATCGGGGCTACTCTGTGAAAAACCACTGCACAGAGAAGGTAAGTATGACATGTTTATTGTTTTATTGTTAAAAAATATAAAGCTTTACTATAACTGTAAAGTATCTGCTAATGAAGGCTTGGTGTCAGATACCACAGCATACCTTTACAGGTCTAATGGCATCCATGCTTCGATGGGTCAGGGCTATTTTGGTGGCAAATATTAGGTTACTCAATATTAAGTAGGTGGTCATAAAGTTATGGGTGATCGGTGTATAATCCAATCTAGTTTTGTCAACTTAAAGTGTTTTCACTGAAAATCACATGCACATAGGTATACTGTTTAGAATAAAGTTGTAGGAACGCTTTGTTCACCCCCTTGTGAATGGGTAATTTTTGACAAACTAAAGCATCCACTGAACCTATCCCTTGATTTCAGTTCTAACCTAAAAGGGAGAACAGTCGTGCCAATGAAATGTTAAACAAATAGATTTGTTCTAATCGCCCAGCAAAATCCCAAACGTAGATTCATTAAGTGTGCTGCGAGAGTTCCAGCCAGAAAGTACTTTAAATGGGAAATTTCATTTCTAATAAATACAGTGAGTGGCCCCGGAGTGACCCCGAGACTGTCAGGCTTTGGCAAGAGACGAGAGGAAAGAAATACTTATGTACCATTACTGGCCCTTTATCCAAGAGAGACAAGTCCTTTTGGCCCCAGACTCTCCTTTATGTTCGACACCGGCAAAAAATTACAACCTCTGATAATGAAATCTATAAAAAATTCAGGCTTTTCTGATTCCAGGGCTCAGGGTTTAGGATGACATGCAAATATATCTGTCATCAAGAGTATTTAAAATAAAAGTGAGGTCGCTGAAGGGCAGTGATAAGGGGTTCCTCTTTATACATCAAGCTTTTATTTTAGCAGAGCAATACACATGCAGTTACCCATAGCAACCACTATCATCAAGAGAACAATGCTATAGGGCAGCGATGGTGAACCTTGGCACCCCAGATGTTTTGGAACTACATTTACCATGATGCTCATGCACTTTGCTACTCTGTGTAGTGGAGCATCATGGGAAATGCAGTTCCCAAACATCTGGGGTGCCAAGGTTCACCATCACTGCTCTAGGATATCTAAGAAGGCATTTTAATATATTGCAGCTTACTAGACCTTAGTTGTGGCGGCTGTAATGTTGCCACCTGTCCAGGATTCACCTGGACAGTTCGGGTTTAGAATCGTGTGTCCGGGTTTCAGACCTCCTGAAACCCAGATACAGTGTTCATAATGGAAACCCGGACACAATATTCATAATGGACTCTGGCTCCCCAAGTAACCGAGCACCACAACCGCCGAGTGCATAGGGGTGTGTACAGGTCCCATTTCTATACATAGACAGGAGAGGAGAGAGGGCTTGATCTGCTCCTCCTTCTCCCACCCCTACAACCCTGTCTGCCCAGGGGGCTGGAAATCTGAAGTTCAGCAACTGGCAGATACCTGAGCCTCCATCCTTGAATGAGTGAGTGCACCATCCAATGTCTGTACCTGAAGTCTCCCCCACCCTCCCTTCTCTCTCTTGCCTCCGAGCAAGTGACTACACTAAGGTAAGGGGGATTTAGATGTAAGGGATGCCCTGTGGACTCTGATTTATGGGGTATTTGGGAACCCTGATTTAAGGGGAAATGCTGGGAACTCTGATGTAAGTGGGATGTTTGATGAGCAGAAACCCCCTTACATCAGAGTTCCCCTTTACACCACCTGAGTCCTCAGCATTCCACCTTAAAAAATAATTAGCCATGAGCCGCTAAATTGTTCGGGTTTGGCTTGAAGAAAAGGAGGCAACCCTAGGCGGCTGCACTAGCTTCAGACATATTCAGCAACTACAGAAAATATCTGTTGATCCTGCCAGAAATAGAGTGTCCTTGTCACTTTCTGTGAGCGGAACTGAAAGAACAAACAGTATAATCTTCTGTAAACTTCTAATCCCCCATGTCAGGATGATAAAGGGAGGAAGACATGTTTGAAGTCCAAACTGGGTGACAACCATGGCTCTTCACCTGGTGTGGCCGTAACACACCATCTATATTAGTGAGACACAACTCTGGATGAATGAGAGCAGGAGGCACAGCAGACAACAGCACTGTTAGTTGGGGGGGGTAGTGTTAAATGTAATAGCAGTGTTAAATGTAATAGCAGATTTAAATACACTAACAAATTGAAGCCAAACTCCAGCTCACACTTTATAATCAGTTACAGCAAACAGTTTTTTTCCTTTTGGGATAAAGCTTTTGCATGAATAAATAAAAGCTGATCATTGTAACCATTTGAAGACCAGGCCTATTCTAACACTTTTGGTTTACATGTAAAAAGTATTTTTTTTTTTGCTAGAGAGTTACGTAGAACTCCCAAATATTATATACTGTATATTTTTTTTTAATATCAGAAGCCCTAGAAAATAAAATGGTGCTAATTGCAATTTTTTATGTCACGTGGTATTTGCGCAACAGTTTTTCATATGGAACTTTTCTGGAAAAAAAAAAATTGAATACATTTGAATGCAAAAAACAAACAAACAACATACTGTATATAATAATAATATCTATATTTTTGGGTAAAGTATGAAAGATAATGTTACGCCCAGTAAACAGATACCTAATATGTCACGCTTTAAAATTGCTCACGCTCGTGGAATGGTGACAAACTACGATACTTAAAAATCTCCATAGGCGACGCTTTAAACATTTTTACAGGTTACGATTTACAAAGGAGGTCTAGCGCTAGAATTATTGCTCTCGCTATATTGCTTGTGGTGATACCTCACATGTGGGGGCCGTTTACATATGCGTGCGCGACCTACATAATGCATCCATCTCTGTGCACAGGCACCGGGGGACGGGGCGCTTTCAATAAAAAAAAAATAATAATAAAATATATATATATATATATATATATATATATATATATATAATTTATTTTATTTTACACAGTTTCTTAATTTTTTTATCACTTTTATTGTCGTCACAAGCAATGTAAACAAAAAAGCAAATCTTCTTCTAACACTGCCTTCCTCCGTTGTGTTGTCTCCCACTGTCTGCCATTTCTAACATAGCCATTTTGTTTTTAGCCGGTAACCGGAGGCAAGGAAGAAGACAGCACAAGGAGAAGACAGCTCGGAGAAAAGACAGCACCAGAGGGAGAAGAACTACCCGAGGACAAAGACATTGGTACTGTAGAAAGAAGATACATTGAAGCTACGCGGGGGGACATTATACATTTTTTAATAAAGGACTTGTCAAAAACCATCTTCTGTTTTTTTTTAACACTTCACTGCTTTTGGAGTGAATGGGTAGGGGTACCCCATACTCCTTCACACAGGAGGGAGGCCAAGATCCAGGGGGCCCCCTTTCTTAAAGGGGGCTTACAGATTCCGATAAGCCCCTTGCCCGTGGACCCCCACAACCACCGGCCAGAGTTGTGGGGAAGAGGCCCTTGTCCCTATCAACATGGGGGCAAGGTGCAGAGGCCCTTGCCCCAAAACACCCATCCCCCCATATTAAGAGCATGCAGCCCGGTATAGACATGTCCTTAGAAGGAATAATTAATTGGTGGTGATCTGAGTGATATATTATGCCTACAGACACTACCAATTGGCATGCAGTGGCAGCCTCCCTTGTACTCACCAGGAGCTGATTTTTATAAAAAGAAGCATATAGTTAATCTGTGCCAACAAAAAAATATAAGAAAAGAAGATTTTGAATAATGTCAGCATTTCCAAGCTGACATTATTCAGACAATTCTGGGTAAGGACTTGATAGACTCACATTGTACTTGAAGAACATTAGTAGGGTAGAAGGGACATCTATTGTAGCAAGCTGTGTCAGCATCAAATAAGAAAGCCTTCAAACAAGACTGTCTGCCCTCCATATATACTGTACGTAGTGCCCTGCCCTAGTCAGGCCAAATGTAGTTGCTTTTTGGCTCTGCTGTACTCAATGAAGAGGTGGTCTGGTTTCCCTAAGCTTGGTGGTTGGCTGCTCCTATCTGTCTCTGGAAGAAGCTTCCAGTTAAGGATCAACCAATGAGTTATGAACATTTATCAGACCTCAGCCAATCTCTGAGAGGGGGTGCCCAGCAGGTGGCTGGGGGACATGATAAATGTTTGGGAGGCCTAGGCGGAGTGTTCTTCCTATGTTAGGTGGGGTTCCGCTTCTCTTGGGACTCCTGCCCCTGGAAGACAGCTAGAGAGTGTTGGAAGAGTTGCTGTTAGGCCTCAGCATATGCTGAGCTGAGGGCCTGGAAGAGATTTGAGTAAAGCCTCTTTGACACAAAGGGTCCAATTAGGACAGTTTTTCTGGCAGACCTGATTGGACCCTCCATTCACCCTTATGGACCGGCATGTGTAAACGTACCTTAACACCTACCTCCAATCTGATCTGCTAAAAAAAGTAAGGGGATCCATCTCCCTTAGTCTAGGCCGTCACCCTCCGCTGTCTGTCTACATCCACTGGTCCGTAGAGCAGAACAGGGGGATCCATGTCCACCCTGCATAAACTAAGCAGACACAGACATGTCACCCGCTTGCTCTGTTCAGAACAGCAGGGGATCAGCGAATAGATCCATCGCTTACCTAATCGGAGTCTGCCCAGTGTGAAAAGAGCCTAAAGGAATTTTTGGTGAAGGGCATCACCTGGGGACACTGGTCTGGAGAAGATTTATTTTTCTCCCTCATTGATGAGTGTCGCATTTAGGCTGGAGTGAGCGGCAGCTGTCCTAAGACATTGTGAGTTATGACCTTAATTTGGGATCCAAGGTGTACATGTGCTTGAGGAAGTAAGGGCGAGAGGTTGCTGTAAGGACTGAGGCTGCTCGTATAGGGTCCTAGGTTAACTGACCATCCCTCTCATACTCAGCATAGACTGTCAGAAAGAGAAGAATAAAGAAGAGACTGTCTTCCCGTTGTTGCTTTTGTTTGGAGTATACTGCACCCTTATCCCTCTCATGTTCAAGTTTCCTTCAATAAATAAAAAAAGTCATCCTCTAGACCAGTGGTCATCAACCCTGTCCTCTGGGCCCACTAACAGGCCAGGTTTTATGTATTACCTTGGAGAGATGTAGACTAGAATACTGCAATCACCGAGCAGCAAATGATATCACCTGTGATGTATTTCAGTTATCCTGCAAACCTGGCCTGTTAGTGGGCCCTGAGGACAGGGTTGATGACCACTGATCTAGACCGAGCCTCTGTCAGGGTGCTTGGAACTGTGTCTGGGTCCAGCCGCCTCTCTCCTAACCAGGGAGACATGGGGTAATCTATAGCAGCCCCTACATATATATATATATATATATATATATATATATATATATATATACAGTAGATATACACTCACCGGCCACTTTATTAGGTACACCTTGCTAGTTGGACCCCCTTTTTCTTAATCCTTCGTGGCATAAATTAAAACAAGGTGTTGGAAACATTCCTCCGAGGTTTTGGTCCATATTGATACGATAGCATCAGTTTCGTCGGCTGCACATCCATGATGTGAATCTCCCACTCCACTACATCGCAAAGGTGCTCTATTGGATGAGATCTGTTGACTGTGGAGGCCATTGGAGTACAGTGACCTCATTATCCAGCGGTGAGATGATTTGAGCTTTGTGACATGGTGCATTATCCTGCTGGAAGGAGCCATCAGAAGATGTGTACACTGTAGTCATAACGGGAAGGACATGGTCAGCAACAATACTCAGTGCAGTCTGTGGTTTTTAAATTATGCTCAATTGGTACTAAGGGGCCCAAGAAAATATCCCCCACATCATTACATCACCAGCCTGAACCATTGATAACAAGGCAGGATGGATCCATGCTTTCATGTTGTTTACACCAAATTCTGACCCCACCATCTGAATGTCGCAGCTGAAATTGAGACTCATCAGACCAGGCAACGTTTTTTCCAATCTTCTATTGTCCAATATTGGTGAGCCTGTGCAAATTGTAGCCTCAGTTTCCCTGTTCTTAATGGACAGGAGTGGCACCCAGTGTGGTCTTCTGCTTCTGCAGCCCATCTGCTTCAAGGTTTGATGTGTTGTGCATTGAGAGACGGTATTCTGCATACCTTGGCTGTAACAAGTGGTTATTTGCATTACTGTTGCCTTTCTGTCACCTGGAACCAGTCTGCTTATTCTTCTCTGACCTCAACAAGGCATTTCCCTCCACACAACCGCTCACTGGATATTTTCTCTATTTCGGACCATTCTCTATAAACCCAAGAGGTGGTTATACGTTAAAATCCCAACGGATCAGCAGTTTTTGAAATACTGGACCAGAACATCTGGCACCAACAACCATTCCACATTCAAAGTCACTTAAATCCACTTTCTTCCCCATTCTGGTGCTCGGGTTTTAACTTCAGAAAGTCGTCAAAACCACATCTAAACGCCTAAATGGATTGAGTTGCTGCCATGTGATTGGCTGATTAGCAATTTGTGTTACCAAGCAATTAAACATGTGTACCTAATAAAGTGGCTGGTGAGTGTATGTCTGTATATATATATATATATATATATATATATATATATATATATATATATATATATATACACACACATACTGTATATATTCTATATTGTCCACTTTATAAATAATTGTGATGACTGATGCCTGTTCTCAGTCAACCAGCATGGGAATGGTATGGGAAGTTGGCAACTACAAATCACATGACAGCTTTTAAACGTATATGAAATAAGTAATGCCATTTGATTCCAATAAAGAGACATTTGTGGGCAGCCATTGCTAACCTCCACCCAAAAATCACAGTCTCCTAAATAAGCATGCATCCAAAGAAGTCAGATCGCCTTATTTATGTAACTGGTCTGGGTTACTGATGCATCAAATACTGAAGCAAGGGGATTGGAATGACAACCACATTTCTAACATTCACAGTTGTACGACCCCCTCTGTGACTGTCACCCCCCCATAGCTCTCCCTCTGTCTTATCTCACTAACTCTGCTGATAGCTTTATTACCATCGCCATATACATTGAAATGCATGTGTTTGTTTTTCTTCTTTTTTTTCCCTCTCCCTCAGAGATTTTTATTTTTTTGTTTTAAAATTTTAACAGTCTGCTAAAACTTTTGTGAATAAGTACAGCTCAGACCTTGAAGAAGGGGACATACCCAGAAAGATTGTCTTGAAAAATTGTATGTTAGTACAAATAAAAAAAGTATCACAGACAGTACATAGTTACATAGTAGGTGAGGTTGAAAAAAGTTCATCAAGTCCAACCTATGTGTGTGATTATATGTCAGTATTACATTGTATATCCCTGTATGTTGTGGTCGTTCAGGTCCTTATCTAATAGTTTTTTGAAACTATCGATGCTCCCCGCTGAGACCACCGCCTGTGGAAGGGAATTCCACATTCTTGCAGCTCTAACAGTAAAGAACCCTCTATGTAGTTTAAGGTTAAACCTCTTTTCTTCTCATTTTAATGAGTGTCCATGAGTCTTGTTAAACTCCCTTCCGTGAAAAAGTTTTCTCCCTATTGTGGGCTCACCAGTACGGTATTTATAAATTGAAATCATATCCCCTCTCAAGCGTCTTTTCTCCAGAGAGAATAAGTTCAGTGCTCCCAACCTTTCCTCATAACTGATATCCTCCAGACCCTTTATTAGCTTTGTTGCCCTTCTTTGTACTCGCTCCATTTCCAGTACATCCTTCCTGAGGACTGGTGCCCAGAACTGGACAGAATACTCCAGGTGCGGCCGGACCAGAGTCTTGTAGAGCGGGAGAATTATTGTTTTATCTCTGGAATTAATCCCCTTTTTAATGACAATATTCTGTTAGCAGCAGCTTGGCATTGCCTGCCATTGCTGAGCCTATCATCTACTAGGACCTCCAGGTCCTTTTCCATCCTAGATTCCCCCAGAGGTTCTCCCCCCAGTGTATAGATTGCATTCATATTTTTGCCACCCAAATGCATTATTTTACATTTTTCTACATTGAACCTCATTTGCCATGTAGTTGCCCACTCCATTAATTTGTTCAGATCTATTTGCAAGGTTTCCACATCCTGCGGAGAAGTTATTGCCCTGCTTAGCTTAGTATCATCTGCAAATACAGAGATTGAACTGTTTACCCCATCCTCCACTTAGTTTATGATCAAATCAAATAGGACTGGTCCCAGCACAGAACCCTGGGGGACCCCAATACCCACCCCTGATCATTCTGAGTGTTCCCCATTTATCACCACCCTCTGAACTCGCCCTTGTAGCCAGTTTTCAATCCATGTACTCACCCTATGGTCCATGCCAATGCACCTCACTTTGTACAATAAACGTTTATGGAGAATTGTGTCAAATGCTTTTGCAAAATCCAGATACACCAAATCTACGGGCCTTCCTTTATCTAGATGGCAACTCACCTCCTCAACCTTCTCTGTCACAATTGCACGAATACGGCTACAATCACCTCAAGTAACATTTTCAAAAGAAGTTTAGCATTCGTGTGTTGTGGAAATGCATTTCCGCAACGCACAAAAAATGAACACCCCTTTTTCAGACGTGGTGGTGTGTCAGAAGCATGGTAACAAAGTACCATGCATTTTGGTGCAGCGAGATTTTACATAAAGGATCACGTTCTTCTTTTGCGTCATTTTAAAGAAAGGGTCCTGCTTTGAGGGCAGGGACTGATGTGAATATGCAATATATATGTATCCACCTTACCAACCGCTTATCCACCTTACTAACCACTCAGTATCTGTTAACCCTCTCCTCCAATCCCTACACTTGCTCCCAATCACCCAGCAAAAGTAAATTCAAAACATACAAAGCCATTCACAACTCTGCCCTGAGCTACATGACCAATCTTGTCTCCAAATATCACCCAAATCGTCTTCTCTGCTCTTAAGACCTCCTACTCTCAAGCTCTCTCGTCTCCTCTTCCCATGCTCATCTCCAGGATTTCTCCAGAGCCTCTCCCATCCTCTGTAATTTGCTACCTCCACCGGTCCGGCTATCCCCTACTATTGCTACCTTCAGGCGATCCCTGAAAACTCATCTCTTCAGGAAAGCCTATCACATCTCCAACTAATCTTCTACCACTTCCATCAGCTCACCCCCCCACAGTTACAACCTTTTGTACCACCTGCCCCAACCTGTAAGCCCTTGTACACACTGTCGGAGATTCCGACAACCAAATCCATTGGATTTTGTCCGAAACTGTTGCATACACACGGTCGGACAAAGTTGTCGGAAAATCCAATCGTTCAGAACGTGATGACGTTATTTCGTTACGACGGGACTACGTTCACGCTAGTAGCCAATAGCTTTGGTGTAGGAATTTGATCTGAGCAATGCGTGGCACTTTGTCCGATCGGAATTCTCTACACATGATGTGAGTATGTCCGATCTGAGCATTTTGTCGGAAAATTTTACCAACAAGTTGGAAAACTTGGTCCGTCGGATACTCCACAGAAACAGTCCGATGTAGACCACACACAGTCGGAATATCCGCCAAAACGGTCCGATCAGACACATTCCGTCGGAATCTCCGACCGTGTGTACAAGGGCTTAGATTGTAAGCTCTTCTGAGCAGGGCCCACTTAATCCTCTTGTATTTTATTGTATTATAACGGTATTGTCTCCTTTTTATATTGTAAATCGCTGCGTAAACTGTTGGCACTGTATAAATCCTTTATAATAATAATAACAATAATAAAAATATATGTAAAGCGCTGAGTAAATTGACGGCACTACATAAGTACCTGTCATCAATAAATAAATAAAAATACCCCTCTCTTGTGCCAAATTAATGGCCTGCCATAAGTATGATGCACAAAATCATGCAAAAATGCGGGCACACCGTTGCACCTGCATAGGTATGAACAGCGCTTAACAGAGACTATGCGCTCGGAAAACTTTATACCTGCAGCAGTAAAATACGGAGACTGCTGTTGCTTACAAGTATAGTGATCACAAAAATCAGACATCCTTATCAGCGTACTTGTTCTCTGTCAGTGACTTATGTCGCTGAAGTCAGAGGGTCACCATGACAGCCAGGCAACCAGCATTTGAGGAATGAGAAGACAGCAATCTCACTGGGAAGTTATCTTCAAGTAGTCCATTGTAGGTGTCTGAAATTCCAAGAAAACGCATCATTTACAAATGGCGTACTGATGGTCTGATGTGAACTGATTGAAACATTCTGTTGATAAGAGGTGTCCCTCGTTCCCATCTCGGAAAGTTGGGAAGTATGCTATATATTTTAAGAACAAGGCTGAGAATATTCAATGTAAAATATTAATCATCTCTGTGATATTCCTCATCTACCAATCGGGACTTGCCCTGCTCTTTACTGGACAGCCTTGCCTGAGTTCCCCAAGACTCCCACCAAAGCCCCCTGTGTGTAGTAAATCACTCTCCCATCAGTGACATCACACTTGACTCTTAATAAAACAGCTTTCAGTGTTAAGTTAGTGGGTAATAAAACAGCTTGACACTAATGATGGCTTCCATGTGATAAATTACAGCCATGGATCAGATAAGGGTTCCCCAGCCTAACCTTGAACTAAATCCTTGTTGTTGCTATATTTTGCAGGCTCGTCCCCACTCTGCTATTTTTCTATGGAGGCTGTAATGTTATTTCAAATGCATAAACATGCAGCTTACAATGTTTGTATTAGGGCCAGTGCAATGGCAAACCACTTCTATCTGTATCAAATAAAGCTGATACTGTTCTATGCAACTATGACCACCAGAAAGTGAAGGATAAACACACTCGTGTGGGAGGAAGTGAAAGTTAAGCTGGCCATTCAGAGATGTATTGTCAGATGGAGAGAAAAAAATGAAAACCACCAATGCTTAGTGCAGACACAGAGGGATGTCAAACGCCAGCTTCAAAATCCTTCTTCTAAGCGCAGTTTCGGGTGACTGATGAGGAGAAACTTTCCTGCATGCTGACAATTCTTCATAACTAATAATATACAGTTTAGAATGTTTGTTCTAACTAATTCCTAGTCAGTAATATGGTCATTTATAAACACTTTACATACCTGTATGTAGCATAGGAAATATATTTCCAAACACATCCACACCATAGGCTCCTCGCTCTCTCATGTGTTATTAAAGCTTCACATGTTAAAAAAGATAATCGTAGACACCAAACAAATCCACTTTAAGAGAGAGCGAAAAAGAAAGAGAAAGAAAGAAAGAAAGAAAGAAAGAAAGAAAGAAAGAAAGAAAGAAAGAAAGAAAGAAGGAAAGAAAGAAAGAAAGAAAGAAAGAAATAAAGAAAGAAAGAAAAAGAAAGAGTTGCACCAATTTGAACAGTTCCATTGCCGACATTAGGGTGTGATTTGTCATGCCATTTGGACCAGTCAAAAGAGAGAGAAAGAAACAGAGAGAGAGAAATAAAGAAAAAGAGAGAGCAAGAAAGAGAAAAAGAGAAAAAAGAGAGAAAGAGAGAGAGAGAGAGAGAAAGAGAGAAAGAGAGAAAGAAAGAAAGAAAGAAAGAAAGAAAGAAAGAAAGAAAGAAAGAAAGAAAGAAAAAGAGTAAGAAAGAGAGTGTGAGAGCCAGAAAGAGAAAAAGAGAAAAAAAGAGAGAAAGAAAGAAAGAAAGAAAGAAGGAAGGAAAGATAAAAAGCAAGAGAAACAAAGAAAGAAAAAGAGAGAGAGAAAAAGTAAGAAAGAGAAAGAGAGAAAGAAAGAAAAAGAAAGAAAGAAAAAGAGAGAGTAAGAGCAAAAAAGAGAAAAAAAAGAGAGAAAGAGAGAGAGAGAGAGAGAGAGAGGGAGAGAAAGAAAGAAAGAAAGAAAGAAAGAAAGAAAGAAAGAAAGAAAGAAAGAAAGAAAGAAAGGAAAAGAGTAAGAAAGAGAGTGTGAGAGCCAGAAAGAGAAAAAGAGAAAGAGAAAGAGAGAGAGAGAGAGAAAGAAAGAAGGATAAAAAGCGAGAGAAATAAAGAAAGAGAGAGAGAGAGAGAGAGAGAGAGAGAGAGAGAGAGAGAGAGAGAAAGCAAGAAAGAGAAAGAGAGAAAGAAAGAAAGATATAATAGAAATAGAAATAATACTTGTTTGTAATGGCAGAATTTGATAGTTCACAGGCTTATATATGCACACCTTATCTGTATATAATGTGGTATATATAAGATGGTTTGCAATATCAATCTACTGCATGGTGGCTATGTGGTTAGCATTGTGATTGGGGTCCTACCATACATGTTATCTGTAAGTGATATGTTCTGCTTAATATAATGTGTTTTCCTCCCACACTGAAAAAAAAAAACTACTTGTAGTTTGCTTGGCACCAGAGTTTTTATGTGTTTATGTAATGCTGGTTATACACACCAGTATAATTTTGTTCAAATTGTTTTTGTTTTAGTAACACTCGTTCAGATATCTAATCATTAGTGGGGTCCAATTGATATTCATTTTCGTTCAGTAAAGTTTATTCATTTCAAAATCGAATGTTAAGTACTTTTGAACAACATTCGTCAAGCTGTCAAATATACTCAGAATTATTGTGTGAATGTTAGTTTAAAAATCTACTAGTGTATGGCCAGCTTAACCACCTCAATACTGGACACTTCTCCCCCTTCCTGCTCAGGCCAATTTTCAGCTTTCAGCACTGTCACATTTTGAGTGACAATTGCGCGGTCATGTAACACTGTATCCAAATAATTTTTTTTATAATTTTCTTCCCACAAAAAGAGCTTTCTTTTTGTGGTATTTAATTACCACTGTTTTTATTTTTTATTTTTTGCTGAAAAAAAAAAACAAAAAACACCAAACATTTTGAAAAAAAAAATGTTTTAGTCAATTTTGTAAATAAGTAATTTTTCTCCTTTATTGATGTGCGCTGTGAGGCTGCACTGATGAGGTGGCACTGTGAGGCGGCACTGATGAGATGACACTGATTAAAGAGGGATTCCACCTACAAAAAAAATATTAAAAGCCAGCAGCTATAAATACTACAGCTGCTGACTTTTAATAAATGGACACTCACCTGTCCCAGGGTCCAGCAATGCCTGCAGCCGAGGCCGATCGATCGCTCGCCTGCTGCCGCCACCATTCTAGGTGAGGGAATCAGGAAGTGAAGCGAATCGGCAGGCAGCGCGTGCAAGACACATGAAAGCCCGCATGGAGTTTGCTAAAAAACACCTGAAGGACTACAAGATGGTGAGAAATAAGATTCTCTGGTCTGATGAGACCAAGATAGAACTTTTTGGCCTTAATTGTAAGCAGTATGTGTGGATAAAACCAGGCACTGCTCATCACCTGTCCAATACAGTCCCAACAGTGAAGCATGGTGGTGGTAGCATCATGCTGTGGGGGTGTTTTTAAGCTGCAGGGACAGGACGACTGGTTGCAATCGAGGGAAAGATGAATGCGGCCAAGTACAGGGATATTCTGGACGAAAACCTTCTCCAGAGTGCTCAGGACTTCAGACTGGGCCGAAGGTTTACCTTCTAACAAGACAATGACCCTAAACACAGAGCTAAAATAACGAAGCAGTGGCTTCACAACAACTCCGTGACTGATCTTGAATGGCCCAGCCAGAGCCCTGACTTAAACCCAATTAAGCATCTCTGGAGAGACCTAAAAATGGCTGTCCACCAACGTTTACCATCCAACCTGACAGAACTGGAGAGGATCTGCAAGGAGAAATGGCAGAGGATCCCCAAATCCAGGTGTGAAAAACTTGTTGCTTCTTTCCCAAAAAAGACTCATGGCTGTATTAGATCACAAGGGTGCTTCTACTAAATACTGAACAAAGGGTCTGAATACTTAGGACCATGTGATATTTCAGTTTTTCTTTTTTAATAAATCTGCAAAAATGTCAACAATTCTGTGTTTTCTGTCAATATGGGGTGCTTTGTGTACATTAATGAGGAAAAAAAAATAACTTAAATGATTTTAGCAAATGGCTACAATATAACAAAGAGTGAAAAATTTAAGGGGGTCTGAATACTTTCCGTCCCCACTGTACATCTGTTAGTAAATTAGTGATATGTGAGGAGACAGGGGGAGTGAGCTGAGGGGTAGAGAAATAGATTTGGGTGTTGCCAGCGTAGAGATGGTATTGGAAGCCATGGGAGGCTATCAGCTGAACCAGGGAGGAGGTTTAGGTTGAAAATAGGAGAGGTCCAAGAGCAGAAATTTGGGGGACCCCAACAGAGAAAGGAAGAGGAGAGGAGGAAGTAGAATTGTAAGTAATGCTAAAGGTGTGGTTGGATAAGTAGGAGCAGAACCAGCGAAGAGTACAGTCATGGAGACCAAAGGCGTGGAGTTTTTTGAGGAGGAGACAGCAGAAAGGTCCAGCAGTAGGGGTACAGAATAGCGTCCATTGGTTTTGGCCATTAGTAGATCGTTTGTTCGTTTTAGGCAAGCAATTTCTGTGGAGTGTTGAGGACAAAATCCAGACTAAAGGGGATCAAGAAGGCTATTCTCAGCAAGGTAGTCGCTCATTCGGTTGTAGACCAGACGTTCAAGGAGTTTGGATAAAAAGGGGAGCAAGGAGATAGGGCGTAGGTTGTTAAGATTGGATGGGTCCAGTGAGGGCTTTTTAAGTATCGGGCTGACTAGTGCATGTTTTAGAGAGTTGGAAGATGTCAAAAGAGAGGGAGAGATTGAAGATGTGCCAATATATCGGTGCATCCCTAATTTTACCATTATGGAGTCTAGGAACTTACTCCAAGGTAAACCTACTTTAAATGTATTCACTGCTATATATGTCCCACTTTAGGGGATCAGTTAGGCTACAGCTAGGGGCCACGCTTTTCAGGTGTCCTGGCAGTGTAATCTTTTGTTAATACTTGGTTTATGTGCTGGGAAATGTTTTGTATTGTTCTGTGTTCTGTGCCCCCAGGCCATGGATACCTTTTGCATTTGTCAGTTATAAATTGATCTGAGCGGTCGCCATTGTTGTTTTCTAAAAATCTTTTGCCATTTATGTTTTTATAAAAAGTATAAATACAACACAGTGCTTCAGGTAGGTAACATTGAAAACATATAGGTTCAGAGCTCTCATCACTTGAAGCATGCAATAAAAGGTAATATAGTGCAAAGGAAGAAGGCTGCCATTTTTGTTTTAAGGGACCAATTTAACTTGCTGTAAGGATCTAAACTGATGCATGTTATATGAGCTCTGATTACAGAAGTAATGTGGAATACAGTGGTACTATGTGCTACAATTATTGTAGTATGTGACTGTGAACTGGCTTGCCGACTAACTGTCTCCAGGCACACTGGCACAGTGATGAATTATCTCCTCTGTTCCACAAAGTGCAGCCCGAGGAATGTGCCATTGCTAAGAAGCTGTCAGTGGTTTGAGTGTTGGGATAAAGACCATCTGCAAAGTGCCAAAAGATTCTACATGTCACCATGGGACAGGAAAGTCAGGCACCACTAACCAAAAAATAACACAAAATCCTTATCATGTTCACTAATGCACCGATCAGTACACAGGCAGGCGTGCAGATTTTAAATCTTCCAGTCTTCCATGCCATGGGTTAGAATCACAGAGAGGAAAAAAAAAAAAAGGACAATCTGCTGCTATTCACCAAATGTAGTACCATCATCTGCAAATGAAAGCAAACATGCACTGATGAAACCTGTACTTCAAAAGGTGGTGAAGTCAGGACACCTGATGTACATACAGGTCAATGTCTCCTGAAAGTATTGAAGCTACAGCCAAGCCGATTTGCAGAGGGACACATTAGCAATGGCCGCCGCTACAATCTCTCAGTGAAGAGTTTCTGTAAGGAAGAACTGTGAAGTTATTTCCTAAAACACATACGCTGCGGGTACAAGGTGCAAGGGTCATCCTGGAAAATATTAGTCACCGTTATTCCTCTAATAATCTTTGGAATAGTCTTAGTTCAAGGCCAGTCTTCCAGGAATAGCTAGAGATAATAAATAGGTGAAGGTCATCTACTGTCATACCGCATTGATTCCTCTTTTATTGCTTAGAAAAAATGAACACTATCACATTCATCTATATGCTGCCTTTTATTTACCTGAATACTATGCGTTACAGTGATGCATCTGTGCAAAAAACAAACAAACGGTAATTTGCAACCCTTGGGTCCATTCTTACCCTAACACAATGCATCTCTAGGTTCCCTGCTATGTTAGTCATGTGACCAAAAGCCTTAGTGCCGGTTCACACAGGGGCAGCTTCAAAGTGGTCTGACTCTGAAGCCACCCCGTACAGCGCGACTCCAGTGCGGCTTGCAAAACGTCTTCTGTATAGAAGTCAATGCAAGCCGATCCGAACTCGCCCCAAAGTAGTACAGGAACCTTTTTCTAAGTTAGAGTGACTGATTAGAATGGTTCTATTGCAATGCATGGAGTGCGACTTGTCAGGTGGCTAAATAGCCTGACAGGTCGCTCTCGTGTGAACCGCCACTTAGAGTTTGGCGATTTGATTTCTGTTGAACCTTAAAATATATTCCCCACTTCAACAGAGATCATATTCCTGTGCCTTTGATCAAGTAACAAGCATTGGAGATAGAGTGCCGCAACATTAGTTTCACCGTGTAGACTTGGAAATGTAAGAAGGAAGTAGTGCCCGGTGTACAAAGAAATACAAGTTTATTGGTAGATTAAAAGATGTTTATTGGAAGTGGCAAACAAGAGCACATTTAGCCAATAATGTTCAGGGGAAAGGACTTCCTCTTCTTCAGGATTCTCTAACAAGCAGGAGAAATATGCAAAGCTTGCTAGATAGCCCTTAAGAAAGGGGGAATCCTTTCCCCTGAAATGCGTTGGCTTGATGTGCTTGCTTACCACTTCCGATGAACATCTTTTAATCTACCATTAAACTCGTAATGACCATAAGGCTGTACCAAAAAGACAGCATCCCAAACTCCAAGAGGGTTCACCACAATTATCCAACATTGGGCACAACCTACTAGGACAGTGGTCTCCAAACTGCAGCCTGGGGGCCAGATCTGGTCCTTTGCTTGCCATTATCTGGCCCTCTGGGCCCTATTCCACCAACTGACACCAACGATGGAGCATAATTCCCTCTACTGACACCATCAATGGGGCACTATTCTTTTCATTGATATCAACAATGGGGCACTATTCTTCCCATTGACATCAATCATGGGGCACTGATGCCGAGGCATTTTCTACTCCCACTGGCCAAAGCCTTGCCCCTTTGAATCTTGGAGGACAGTAAACTGGTTCTTTGCTTAGAAAGTCTAGAGACCCCTGCACTAGGAGAAACTCCTTTTTCCCACCCACATTACCACCCATCTTAGACTAGGATTGAATCCTGTCCTAAGGCAGTCTTCAGCACAAATGAAATAACATTAGTTTTAGGAAGAGTATGCATTAAAGCCCTTTCCATTACTCTTTACTTATGCATCCCAGCAGGAGACTGTTAATTCAGCTTAAAGACTAAATGATTACCACCCACGGCAACCAATTTCTGGCATGATCATCATATCTATGAACACCAGAATCAGACATCTGATGCTTCAGAAGAAACAAATGATCAGTTTGATTTCATTTATTTGGCCAACTTCTATTGTTCCCTTTTGGATAGAGTTGCTGGCTCCACTTCGACCCACCCTCCTTTATACATACTGTAAATCCAAGTATGCATATTCATAGCAAGATTATCCATAAACAAAAATCTTTCAGTGATTGGATCGTGCCCACTTGTCCATAGTCAGCTAATCGTGAGTGTTACACTTCCCACAACTGTGAAGAGGATTTTGTTTGAACACAGCCTCTTTTTTTTGTACTTAAGTTGAGGTGCATTCCAAGAATATATAACAGGAAGGATGTTATACTCTGTCTTGAGTCATCTCTGGTTCCCCTTTCTATGAAGGCCAAAAGCTGTTTGTTTGATAACGCCCTGGAACACAGCCACCCCCGCCATCTCTTGGCACGGCTAAGATGAGATGTACTGATCTGTGATGGCTCCACTTTCCTTACTGGAAACCTGTACAGGATACATCCAGGAACACTTCATTCCTAGGCTGCTCTTGAGATGTATCATAACATGGCTTCACTTGCGCCAAGAGAGACCTGGAGAGACAGTTTATTTTTTGCACCATTAATCTGCCCCTGGAATCTTGTTCTGTCACAAGGCGGGCCATTAACCTATGACCTAACAGTGACCTGAAAGCCCGTCACTGGCAGTCACCTTTCCTGGCATAACCTCTCCAACGTGTGTCTTGTTAGCCAGGGACAGGAGAGATAAGTAGAACAAAGACCATTGCTTTCTCTTTCTCTCTTGACCAGGTGACCTTGTTTTGACCCTGTGCTGAAGAGGTCGCCAATTGGGATCTCACAAAATCCTTAAGTACTAAACTCTTTTAAAAAGAAAGGTATATTTGTGTAATTTCAGATTGTGTGTCCCCTTTGTAGTGTATATTTGCCTTAGTAAACTCATTGATCTAGGTGTATTTGTCTAGGTAATACAGGAATTTTTCATAATTGAAAAAATACAGGCTACTAATTTGCTTCCCAAGCTGGTTAATGTTGGGATAGTAGGGTTAGGTGTTAAAGTCTGACTTTGGTTTTCTGACAAGTATGATTTTGTAAAGATGGAAAATGAAATAATCTCCAAGCACATCCATACATGGAACATGTAGGAAAAGTAGAAGATTCCATGAAAATTTCATCAAAAATTTGACTAGTTAAACACCCTCAATGTTCTAGGTACAAAAATGATGGACAACTGGCTGGCATGAAACACATTCGTCAAAATGAACTGCTAGATAATAATAATCTGAGATGCTGGCGCTGTGGGGAGGAGGAAGGCACAATGCTTCACATCTTCTGGTCCTGTTCATATCTCCAGAGCTTCTGGGGCACAGTCAGACGTATTACTCAAAAATTCACGGACTATGAAATACCGAATGACGCTGCCTTCTTCCTTCTTCACCTATAGCAGATCCCCCTCAAAAAATACAAAAAGTCATTGCTTCGCCACCTCCTAAATGCAGCGAAGGCATGCGTTCCGCTTTACTGGAAGCAACAAAGGGTGCCCAAAGCATCGGACTGGATGCGTAAGGTAGAGGAAATTAGGAAACTAGAGGACCTAGTCCTCACGGCACAGCACAAAAGTGACAAATACGCTGCTACCTGGGCCATATGGAACCTCTTTGTATATTCGGATGAGGGAAAGTCCCTGTTAGGGTCATAGGTGGTCATCTACCAAATACAACATAGGAAGGAGCACGTTATCACCTGTGGTGGCCTTCGCTCCGGCCAAGACCCCCCCTTCCCTTCTTCACCCCCACTTTTCCCCACCCAATCCTCGCTCTGTTCTTCCCCCGCTTCAATTTCCTAATCTTTCTATCCCCCCCCCCCTTCTCTTTTTTTCCCCTATCTTCTCTATCCTTGATTCACAGAGAAAATGTGGAAAATGCAGGGAGGTCCCCCGATTGACCCCAGCCACACTGATGAAAAAAGGGTACTGTATAGCCATATATGTTACCGGTTTATTAGATACTAATGGGGTGATGTGTACCGCTTGGGTACTATATGCAAATTTACACTGATGAACCTGACAACTATGCATGATTGTACCTTATATTTGACTGCACTGTCGGGATCTTCCCTGATTTGGTGTTTAAATAAAACTTATAATTGAAAAAAAAAAATAATAATAATCTGCAGGTCACCACTTTAAAGATTTGGTATCCATACTAACGATCATTTAAATATCTAAATGTTATGTGATTGTGTACCACTCAGTATTTTGAGCTAAAGAATAAATTGGTGGGTTTTGCAATTTTTAATGTTACACAGTATTTTCGCAGTGGCTTTTCAAACACAATTTTTTTTTAAAAAATACACATTTTGGAATTTGAATGAAAAAAAACACAATTCATAACCCAAATTTTTTTAATATATAAAACATGATGTTACAACGAGTAAATGGATACCAAACATGTCACTTTTTAAAATTGTGCAGGCCTGAGCAACAGCAACAAACAACATACATTTTACTATCCATAGGCGACGCTTTGAAAGTCTTTACAGGTTACCACTTTAGATTTACAGAGGAGGTCTGTTGCTAGAATTACTGCCCACGATCTGACTTTGGCTGATGCCTCACTTGTGTGAAATGGTCCCTGTTTGCGTGCGCGCGGGACTGACGCCTGCTGTCGACCTTTGCACATGAGCGCGGGGGATGGGGGCACTTGAATTTTTTTTTAATTATTCATTTATCTTATTTATACATTTTTACACTGTTGCTTTAAAAAAAATGTTTTAGCACTTTTATTGCTGTCACAAGGAATGTAAACATCCTTGTGACAGTAATAGTCAGTGACAGGTAGTCTTTATGGAGAGATCTGGGGTCTATAAGACCTAAAATCCCTGCCCTGCCGTTAAAAGCATTCAAAACACCAAGATTGGTGTTTTCTAATGCTTATGATTTTTTTTAAATGGCGCGGTTCACATCCAGGTAAACCGTAAGTGATGTCAGGTTACCAAAGCCGAGAGCCAATCAAAGCTGATCTGGGCTTTGTTTGGCTCTCTGACCAGGGTCGCTCGGGTCTTTTGGTGGAACAGGAGAGCTCCAGAAAGCCACGGAAAGTCTGCTCCAGCTGCTTGTAAAATCAATCCAGCGGCTAGTTAGCTGCAAGGAATGCTTTTACAAGAGACTCGATCACCAGCTCTTATTGCTTAAACTGCAAAACAACTGCAAACTAATGAACCCTGCCATGGGGGGGGGGGGGGGGGGGGAGGGGGGTTTAGAGAAACCTATCCCCTCCAGGGAAAACACAGTGATTATTGCTTTAACAGCCACTAGCGATAATCACATGTAAAATCCGACAGGCTGGTTGTACCCAAGTTGATAGATTGATCAACTTGGGGGTACATTCATCCCGCCCATACATGGCTCAAAGTTTGAACTGTCAATGGCCAGCTTTAGGGCTTTTTCATAGCAGAAGCACTGTTGTGTATTCTGCTAAAATTCATTGTTTTAAACCGAATCTCTTTCCGCCAATGTGTCGCACTGCAGTGTGATGCAGAAGGTCTTGCATGTCGCAATTTGGGTGTGTTGTCCAAAATTTAATTTTTTTCTACGAGTGAATGAATTTTAGGTCTGTTATGTTTAAATAATAATTAATTGAAGAAAACAAGGGAGATTTTAATTTTGCTGATTTCCCGGGACATTTGCCAACTACCTACAGTTGGCAAACAAATGTACACAGAGGCTTAGTGTATTTTAGGTACAAAGTTCCTCCAAGGCCACATGGAAATATTGGGAATATTATAAAGTGAAAGGACCATTTCATGTAGGGAGATCTCTTTAGGAAAAGATGAAGTGAACCTGAACCTATAGAGGCTCGCCAACATGCTGAAAAATCTACAAATGTTGAGTCTATCTGACGCTTCTCTGGGTTGGTATCGCTTGCTGTTTATGGCCAATATGCAGATATCTTGCTTCCTATCTTGACCTTCACACTTGATCATGTCTCAAGGCAACTAGACTTAGAAAGAGGTCAATAATGGTAAAGTACACAGTATTTTCCTTTATGAACCATCTTACTGAAGCAACAGATTACAGCAGTTAAGGAATTGCTCTTCTGCTCTAGCTTGTTGATGTCTACTCTGTTCCATTAGACATTAAATTGTTCTCAGCCTTGGATGAAAATGGCACTTCTCTCACCTCTATAGGAATCTTGTTTTATGTTGGTCACAGAGAGGTACAGTATCTAAGCCCACCTTAAAAAAAAAACTGCACATATTTATGCAGGAAAATAAATGTGCAGTCATATTTTTTATGCATAGTAGCCTGCAATGCAATGCAACCCGCATGGATCATGGGTGCAATGCCAGGCTCCTGCAGACTATTCCACCAGGTCCCTACTTCCAGTTGGGGAGCTGGAGAAAGTGTCAATGGACCTTGTGTGTCGTAATCACTGCACTGATATTTCATTAAGAACTACTAATCCTGGGGGATTTACTTGCCACCGTGTTACACCCTAAACACTGGTGTAACATGTAAAATTATGTAAAAGATAAAAGTTAGCTGGTAAGAGCAAGTTGTTAAAATTGGGACCAATAACACACTTCCAACAGTTCATTCGCCCCAGTGTGGTCCTAAACAGCTCACACCTTTCCTGCGTGTCAGGTTAGGATTTGGCTCAGGCTAAGGTGTTGTGTAGATAGAAATTTTTGTTTTGCTCCTGACATGAGTTTGTGGAGTAAATTTAAAGCATGGTTAATCTAACAGAGCAGTATATGCTTGCATTTATTGCCATGTATAACATTTATTTTTTCTCACTTCTGCATACAAGTCTTGCAGATGCATTATAAACATTACATACAAATCTCAGACTCCTATTCAATGAAAGACATCTGCATTTGACTTGCTTGCAAGCCTAAAATTCATGTGTGCTAGCCCTTAAAGTGTTAGTAAAGTCTGGGGGGAAAAACTTCCCCTGCAAGTTAAAGGATATGTAAAGGTTTGTTTTAAAAAACAAAACAAAAAAAAAAACATGTCATACTTACCTCCTCTGTGCAGTTGGTTTTGCACAGAATGGCCCCGGTCCTCCTCTTCTGGGGTCCCTCAGTGACGCTCCTGGCTCCTCTTCTTCTCGAGTGCCCCGTTGGAGAGCCACTCTCTCTCAAGGGAACTCATGCGGGTCCATCGACACAGACAGCAGGACTCGCCCTCGCCTCCCGCGTCATTGGATTTGATTGACAGCAGTGGGAGCCAATGGCTGTGCTGCTATCAATATATCCAACCAGGACCCAAGAAACCGGCTGGAGCGGGTGTGCTCGTCCCAGTTGCTGGAAGGACTGGGTTCAGGTAAGTAAAAGGGGGGCTATGGGGGTTGCTGCATCACGGGAGGTTTTTCACCTTAATGCATAATATACATTACAACCCTTTTAAGGGCAAAATGTGCTAGTATGCATTGCATACTAGCACATTATGAAAGACTTACCTTAAAAAAAAGCTCTCCAGCAAAGTGCTGTCATCCCTGACAGGGTTTCCATCTTCCCCTGGTCTTCCTTCCAGGTTTGCGGGCTGAGGCCATTTGAATGGCCAAACCGCAATGACATCACTCCTGCTTATGTGCACAGGTGCGACAGCACTCATAAGGGACAGCATACTCAGGGTGCAGTACACATGCACCGCTGACATCACCAGCTGCAGAAATGATCAATATCTCCTAACAGTACACATTTAGGAGATATTCCTTGTATCTACAGGTAAGCTTTATTATAAGCTTACGTGTAAGTCACCAAGCAGTGTTTACTACTGCGTTAAGGTGTTGACACGAAGTCAAAACTTTAGAAGTAAATAAACAGAGGACCAATCAATCTATATGGAAAGCCATTAAACAGTTGGAAGAAAATAAACAGCTAGTAATTAGATCAGCTGATCAAGGGGGTGTTTATTAGTTCTTACTAAAGATAATTATACTAAAGAAATTCAAAGATTATTAGACGACACTACCACGTACCAAAGATTACCATATGACCCCATATTTGGGCTCAAACAAGAGCTCACATGCTGGGTCAATAAAGGACTAGAAAAACACCTTTTGGTCAAAAAAGAAGCGGAGTATCTTGTTCCATATGCTCCTAAAACTCCAGTGCTGTATATATTCCCCAAAATACAGTGGAAAACCCTTCCTCCAGGGCAACCTATAGCGAGTGGGATCGGCTCCCTATACTCGAGAGTGGGTGAATACCTAGATATTTTTTTTTAAAACCACTTGTGGAACTAAGTCCATCATATCTTAAGGACAGTCGGGATCTTATCCTTCTGCTCCAAAAGATTAAAACCAAAGAACATACTATATTAGTGACAGTGGATATCGAGTCCCTCTATATTAATATACAGCAACCAGATGCCCTTGATGCAAGCAATAACTAAATTTACTTCCATAACAGACATTCAAATCTAATTTTTAATAGAGGGACTCAGGATAGCTATGGGGAATAACTATGTTTGGGCCCTTAATAGTTTTTTCAAACAAAAGGGGTTGTTATGGGGATGCGTTATGCACCCAGCATGGCAAACCTAGTTCTAAATAAGTGGGAACAATAAACCATATTTAACCTCCCTAGCGGTGATCCTGAGTCTGGCTCTGGCTGGGATTTCAGTACCACGAGTGGTAACCCCGAGCCAGACTCGGGATCGCACCGCTGGATACAGGGAGGACACAGGGAGAAGTTACTTACCTTGTCCCCTGGATCCAGCGATGTCCTCCTGTGAGTGAGCTGTCCTCCGCTCGATTCACACAGTGCCCGAGTGCCGCCGAGCTCTGTTCCCTGCGACGCTACGACGCACGGGAGCGGAGATCGCCGCCAAATTCAAAAAGGTAAAAACACAGAAAACATACAGTATACTGTAATCTTACAGATTTCAGTACTGTATAAAAAAATACACACCCCCTGTGTCCCTAGTGGTCTGTGCAGTGCCCTGCATGCACTTTTATATTATAAATACTGTTTTTTTTCTGCCTGGAATTTGGAGATTGCCCATAGCAACCAAAAAGTGTCCCTTTATGTCAAAAGTGGTTTTAGACCAACTAGAAAACAGCGATAATAAATTATAATCACTTGCAGAATTGAGCGATAGCGATCTGTGGGGAGATCCGTCATCAAATACTAAATCTAATGACAGCGACAATTCTGCAAATGAGCAAATTTCAGTGTTTTTGGATTTGATTACATTATTGAATAATTTTTATTATTATTTATTATCATTATTTATTATATTATAAATTTTATCATACCCGGGATGTCTGCTCGACTCTGGTTTGGACAGATTTAAGAGAGTTATTCCTAAGAATTGCAGGCCTACAATATAAAACGCCAAATTTCCATGCAAAATAATTGTACCACTTTCAGCACCTAAAATCAGAACTAATCATACCGCCAAGAAGGTTAAGGATAAGAATCTGGATCTAATCTTTTACAAAAGGTACGTAGATGATGTTATTGGGAAGGGCCCCAATGCAGTCTGGAATCTTTTTTACAACAATTAAATATTAACAATTATGGTTTAAAATTTACAGAAGAATGGAGTGTTACGTCAATAAACTATTTAGATCTAACTTTAACTAAATATTCAGACCATTTTGGGACAAAGACCTTTCTTTAAAGAGACGGATAGGAATGGCTTTGTCAATATTCAGAGCTGTCACCACCCCCAATGGTTGGGAGCGGTCCCAAAAGGTATACAAGGATTAGACGCAACTGTGATAATCTTGATGATTTTCACAGACAAGCACAAGTCCTGACAGACAGATTTCAAGAAAAGGGTTATGCAATAGAAACCCTACAGAAAACAAAAAAATCTAATATTAGCACTTAGAGAATCTCTTCTAACTACCAATAAGAATAAAATACCCCCCCCCCCCCCCCCCACCAAAGAAATGAAAATTGGGAACTTTTCTTGATGGGTCAGGTTTTTACCATTGTACTAGATGCAAGGCATGCAATATTGCCAAAAGATCAGGATAAAAAGTTAGTAAATTCCATTCAAATGTAACAGGAGAAGAATTTACCATTAAACCCTTGATTACTTGCAATTCTAAATATGTCAAATATGTTCTGGAGTGCCCATGTTCACTCTAGTACATGGGGAGAACTACACGTAAATTAAGAATAAGAATTAATGAACACATTACCAATATTAAAAATTGTTTTCCAAATCATATTGTGTCAAAACACTTTAGTATCCATCATAATAGAGATCCTCGGGGTTTAACCTTTTATGGGATTGACAAAATAGCTAGACACTGGAGAGGCACTCATATGACCAGAGCAGTATCCCAGAACGAAACCCAATGGCTGTATAGGCTCCAGAGTATGCAGCATTTGGGTCTCAATATTGAACTGGATTTATACTGTTTTCTGGCCAAGGACTAATTAGTAGATTTGGAAATGTTCACATATTTGGATTATTACCTTCAAATATACACATTTTTATTATTTTTCTACAATTTTTCCTATTTAGCTAATTAAACATTCTATTTAGGGGCAAAGATGGAGAATGATATAAGATATTTTTTTAATGGAATGGGATTACTTTTTGTTCATTTAATACCAGATGTCCGCTTTATGTTAAGGGATGTTCGATATACATAAGAGTGTTTATAATATAAGTTTTAATATAGCTTTTTAATATATACTTATATACTAATGATATTAAAGAACAATTTTTTTGGTATGTATTTAATAAGGTAATGTAAACCGGCACCGTGGCTGTATTAAGTGTCCATTTTAAATAATTTCCCTTTTGAATGATATGCCCATTCACGCTATAAAACCAATACAATACCAGTGACCAATGAACGCTTCCTGATGATGTAAATCCATACGAAACATACATCCAGGCGCTGTGGTCACGTTCAACTTCCGGTCCCTTTGGTCCTAGTGTTGAGCTAGGTGGAACGCACGCCAGCAAGGAGGAAACCGAGAGAGGAACATACGGCCAACGGACATGCCCTGTTCCGGGCAAAGGCACTACAGATGTAAGCAAGCCACTTGGCTTTTTTTAAATATTATGTTATTTTAATAAACGGGATTACACGATATCTGGTGTTTATATTTTTTCATACACGCTCTATGATCCTTGGTGGGAAGAAGTGTTTTTCTCTCTGGAAGTTTAAGACCTACCATTGCCAGCAGGTTCTGCTACAAGCGATTTATGACCCCCTAAGTGGTCAATCCGGTCTGGTAGGCGGCCCATTTATTTCAGCACAATCTGGGTGATCTAAAGTGGTGAAGGTTGGCGTTCTCTGGGAATACTGGATTATCACTGCATGGCATCAAGCTATCGGTTGCTGACTTACGAAAACTTTCTATTTTGTTTATGAATTGTTTTTGCTTTTTTTAGGTAGCACGTGTACTTGCTAATGTGGGCATGCATGGGCTCTGTGCACTTGATACAAGATTGATGTGATTTTAGTTGATATACACTATGATGAATAATTAATGATTAGCACACTCAGCCTATACTCTAGTATACGGATATTTACATGCCAAATTTCATTTTCACTATGATAACACATAGCGCCTCCTTTTGTATATAATTCACTACATGGTAGCTGGTTAAGAATGCAATATCTGTCTGATAAATGGTCTTGTTTTAAAATATGTGAGACGCTAAAAGTGAAAAGGTCTCTGTATGTCTACAGGATGATCAAATATGTGCATCAATAGGAACCAGTGTACCATATAAATATACGAATACGTTGTACGAAAATATAAAACTCATACTAATAACGAATGAACATTAAAGTAGATATGATGATGCGACAAAATAATAAATAAATCCAAGGGAGAAACAATTAGAAAAAACAAAATCAAAATAAGTCCACATAGGTGCAAAATAAGTGTTGAAGTGAATCCAAAAAAGGAGGGCAAGTCCCGATGGTATCAGCAAAAATCACATAGAGATTGTGTATGTGAAGAAGACAACCACCACCAGCTTTGAGAAGGCTTACCGGAATTTATGGACTCAGAAAGACATACGCCTAATGAGTCGCCAAGGCTTGTGGTGTATCTACACCTCCTGACCAGAATGGGAGATGATCCCTCTGTCCCTTGAATAGCTCAGTGTAGTAAAACCGGTCAAGGCTGGTAGCCTCGAACAAAGGATGGGTCAAGTCTTCCTTATGCACTTATATGGTATAACCAGAATGGAAACAAGTGATCCACGTAGAGTAAAACGGCCTCTGTTCCCCTTTATGAGTATGGACGCTGTCTGTTATTCAAGAGTGTGGGTAGAGAGCAGCTCCAAATAAATCATACATATAATGGTACCAACATCCCTTAAAGTTAGAAAGTAAACAAGATGGAGAAGTGGGATTTTAAGGGTACATACCATGAAAGACAATTAAAATTTTAATGTAAAAATATACATAACTCATTTATTTAGAAATTCAATAAAAGTAGTAAGTACAGTTACATTCAAAGTCTTAGGTATAAATACACAATTCCTATTCCTGACAATGACAGTACTTCAGTCACACATAATCCTACGTCCAAAAGCTTCTACATGTTTCGCGTTCTGGCGGGGAAAGGAAATCCGGGCAAAGGAATTCCGTCACCGCCACTGAGCAAGGGAAGCCGCCGGTGAAGCCCGGGAGAAGCACTGCCCACCATAGATGGGGTAAGTGCACCAGACCCACCTGGCCGACTGGGGGGGGTTGGGGTGGTACTCTTTGCAGCCCCCCCCCAAAAAAAATGTACCACCAGCAGCCACTGCTTCGAAATATGCAAATTCTTAACAGCACACTGTATTACACATAATAATACTAAACTATGAAAAAAAAGGGGGTGAAGTGTGTTGTGCTGTCATTTAAAGTGCATATAAGTGCCTCATATTCATAAACAAATCAAAGAATAAAATTATAACTATATAAATATAGTGTCAAAATATGTAAATATATAATATATTTCCAAAGTTCATAAATATGCTTAATAACTCATAAAAGATAAATTAAATGAAACAGGAATAATCCCAAATTCATAAAGTCCATGTGCTGGATTTGTTTTGGGTTGAGTACTGTTGGGTGATCACCAGAAGCACAAAGAATTTAGGAGGTGCACAGGTGAAGCACTGTGATTTTCTTAAACTTATCATTATTCAGATTGGGACAAATAACAGCACATGAATTTGCGATTATTACCGTTTATTTTTTTTGTATGAAGCATTAAGCATTTTATGAATTTTGGGAATATGTTATATGTTTACAATTTTTTTACATTTATATTTATATATTTAGCATTTATTTATTAATGATGGCCCATTAATGTTTCTCCACTGGTTAGAGACAGGATGGCATTGTGCTCGCATATACAAACTGTTGAGCTATTGCTAAATTTTACTATCTTTTGGAATTGCAACCACACATATTAGTATGTGGATAGCAAAATAATTTGAAAAAAAAAAAAAAAACAATTATTGCACAAGGATTAAAATATAACCCTGACATTGTTAGTCTTGACAGCAAAAGCTCTTAAGCCTTGCCTTGCCCACTTAACCAAAAAATTTACTCAACTGAAGAAGTGACAGGCTAATAGGTGATTATTAATATCCACTTTTTATTTCATTCTGCAGCAGAGTGGTCCAGATAAGAGATTTTTGTTGTAGTGGTATGTATGTGAAATATTGATTTTAGTTTTCTTTTCTCTTGAAACAAAGCGGATATACCTCCAGTATCACTGATTAATATCTTGAGAGGCTGGTTGCCAGTGAGATAAAACAAGGAACAACAGGCAAAAACATGAGAAGCCGTTGACTCAAGGTGGTTCTTTACATACATAGGGAGATAAGGAAAGAAAATCTTGGTAGGGAACTGTAGGATCAGATCATGGAAAAAGGCTAGAAAAATACAGAAAAATTGTTACAAATATTTAATGCGGAGGTATGGAACAAAATAAAACATTTTTTGGTGCTTATATGCTGGACAGCTTATCGAGTGGACATAATCACAGCAAGGTAATGTTTTCTGATGCAAAACTGTGGCCTAAAAAACAGGAAATTGCTGAGGAAATTTACTAAAACTGTTGCATTCAGAATCTGGTGCAGCTATGCATGGTAACCAATCAGCTTACGGGTTTAATCACACATTCCTATCCGTTTTGACATGCAATTTGACAAATCGCCAGCTACGCCGGCAACGACATCGTCCAAATCGGTGTGCCGCTGACTTGCGGCGCTGCACCGATTCCCAAAAGTAGTTCCTGTACTACTTTTGGAGACTTCGGGGGCGTTTTGAATAGACATCTGTGCATGAACCCGCACAGAGGTCTGTCAAATCACCCCTGAAGTCGGACTGCATTGTTGGTTTGAAATTGTGCAAGTAAACCCGGCCTCAATGTGAACCTGGGCTTAGGCTGGGTTCACACTGGTGCAACAAACGCTCCGACATTGGCAGCTCATGTCGCATGAAGTGTGAAAATCAATGTTTCCCTACGGGACCTATCTTAACTGGTCTGAGACAAGTCAGTCCGACTTTGAAAATGCTCCCTGCACTACTTTGGTCTGACTTTGATCCTACTTCAGCCCATTGAATATCAGTGAAGTCGGATCGCCGTCTTGCCTAATCCGACTATGGCATGTGACTTGTGCTCCGATGATCTTGAGGAGGAACTCCACACCAAATTTTAAATAAAAAAATGTCATGGGTTCTCCCTCCAAGAGCATATCAGGCCCTTTGGTCTGATATGGATTTTAAGGGGAACCCCCTAGAAGACCAGGAGAAGAGGCCGGAGAGCTAGAGAAGAAGCCCCCCCTGCCCCAAAGCACCCACCTCCTCTGTTGAGGGCATGCAGATTCAGGAGGGGGGGGTGCTCGCTCGTCGCCACCCCCTTCCTGACCGGCAGGGCTGCGTGCTTGAATAAGGGTCTGGTATTGGTTTTGGGGGGCCCTGTTTTTTCAGAATAGGAGGTTCCCCCTAAATTCCATATCAGACCAAAGGGCCTGGTATGCTCTTGGAGGGGGAACCCCTGCCGTTTTTTTTTTTTTTAATTTGGCGTGGACTCCCCCCTCAAGATTATCAGAGCACAAGTCCCATGCCAAAGTCAGATCAGGCAAGATGGCGATCCTACTTCAATGATATTCAATGGGCTGAAGTAGGATCAAAGTTGGACCAAAGTAGTGCAGGGAGCATTTTCAAAGTCGGACCGACTTGTGTTGGACCAGTTACGACGGCTCCCATAGGGAAACATTGATTTTCACACATCATGCGACAGGAGCTCCCAATGTCGGAGCGTTTGTTGCACCAGTGTGAACTCGGCCTAAGTCCTGTTAGTTGCAAGGTGAGGCCCTGCTTTTTTACAGCCAATCTCACAGATGCTCGATTGGATTGAAATCTGGAGAATTTGGAGGCCAAGTCAACACCTCAAACTCATTGTTGTGTTCCTAAAACCATTTTTGAACCATTTTTGCCATGTGGAAGGGCACATTATCCTGCTGAGAGGCCACTGCCATTAGGGAATACAGTTTCCATGAAGGGGTGTATTGGTCAACAACAATGTTTAGGTAGGTGGTATTTGTCACGTAACATCCACATGAATGACAGGACCCAAGGATTCCGAAAAGAACATCGCCCATTGTTTTCTAGAAGAAATGTTCATGCATAATGATCAGTGAAATACTTGTGTATAAATATGTTTATATGCATAAAGACATGTATGTGTACATAATGATCCATTATTTGTAATATTTGTTTAGACTTAATTGGTGTGCTTACAAACGTGTATACATGCACTTATACGCTTAAGCACATAAAGCACATGTTATTAGATGCAGATTTTTGGATTCTGTGTTACAGATCTGAAGGCAGTGCATGTTTATGATGTCCGGTAGGATGAAACGCGTTGGGTGACGTTCATGGCAATCACTTTTTACCTCCTAAAGAAAAGCTTGTTTTAGCTGAAATCCTGTGTGACCCCCTCTTTTTTAAAAAAAAATAAAAGATCTTACAGAATTACACTATGTGGATTCATTTGTCTTCCATGTCCAATGCTAATGGGTTGATCTAACATCTGCTGCATACTTTGGAGTTCGTCTGTTTGAAGTGTGATCATCTGTGCCTTGGGGTCTACCTTCCATCTACTGCTCCATCCACTTCATCCCTCGCCATGCCCGTTTGACCCGTGTGCTATACAGTACATGCATCCGCTTTATGTGGTAAGCATGCCAACCTTACTTCCTTTGACCTTACTTCCTTCCTTTGATCAAGCACTTTTCAAGATTTATTACTGCAAATTACGCACTATTGTTGACTTTTATTCACACCATTATGGTTCACCCAATCAAGACGGACTAAGCCCCTGTACACACGGTCGGAGATTCCGACAACCAAATCCGTCGGATTTTGTCCGTTGGATCTTGTCCGAAACTGTTGCATACACACGGTCGGACAAAGTTGACGAAAAATCCGATCTTTCAGAACGTGATGACGTAATTTCGTTACGATGGGACTACGCTCAGGCTAGTAGCCAATAGCTTTGATGTAGGAATTTGATCTGAGCATGCATGGCACTTTGTCCGATCGGAATTCTCTACACATGATCGGAGTATGTCCTATCGGACCAGTTTGTCGGAAAATATTTCCGGCAAGTTGGAAAATTTGGTCCGACGGATATTCCGATGGAATCAGTCCGATGCATACCACACACAGTCGGATTATCCGACAACACGGTCCGATAGGACACATTCCGACGGATTCTCCGACCGTGTGTACAAGGGCTAACATGTTATGTTATTACCCTTTTCTATTTTATATATCAGTTGTTTTATTTTTCCTTTTTTTTTTTCACTAAAATTTGAGCGCTACACTGTTTTTATTTGTGTTTCACTTTGTGGTGTATTGGAGTGTTGGCTGCTCACCCATTTTCCTATGCGCAGTTTTTTTCCTTTTATCTAGTGCATGTTTACCACCTATGTGAATGGCTCCATTGAAAACAATGCAGCTGTGTTCAGATCCATGATTGAAAAACGCGTGTAGATGCATTTTTCTAAGACCCTGTGAATGAAGCCTAAGGCCGGGTTCACATGTATGTGAATTGGATGTGGGTTCCCATCACAGGAGAGTGGGACCGTCTCTCAATAGAGTTGGTTCACACAGCTCTGGGGTGCCCATGGCCCGCATTTGAAAAGGGTCCTGTGCGTCTTCTGGTCCGATTCAGGCCCTGATTCGCACCTGAATTGGTGAACAGGGGCGCACAAGACCCCTGCTGTGAGCGGCGGCCTCAGTATGTGTGAAAGGAGCCTTAAACACACTGACTTAATGGGAGAAACCCAAGTGTGTTTGAAGCTAATATGAAGTTTGTCCAAGATTAATAGAAAGTGGCTGTGAAGGTGAGATGGAAAATTAAAGCATTAGAGAATTTGATTATTTCAAAATAATAAAAAAATTAAATCTCTCTAATAGTATCTGATTCCTATTGGGATTGGGAGAAAGGGACTAGTATGTTCTGGAGCACCCTGAGAAAAGCCATTTAAACAGGAGGAGGACCTGCAGATTCTATACTGAACATTGTCCCTGGTGGGAACTGGATTCAAGAACCTAGAAATGCAAGGGTTTTCTTAGCAGTTGCTAAGAGTGTATATGTGCTCCTCAAGAATATGTGCTAGTTGGGCCTTTCATGACCTTGCACAGACACCTGGGTACATTTTTTTTCACTCAAGTGTATGTATACTTTTCTTGAGTATTTATTATAAGGAAATATGACTATATAGTCATGCAAAACTGTAATATTATGATGTTTATTTAGAGCAGATTAGGATCATACATGTTGTAAAAAAAAGCAAGCATACAACAAGGAAATAGCAGTGGGCTCGCTGCAGCTGATCTTGCCTCATTACTGACTTGCCATGTCTTATTCTGTCCTTCTGGATAGAGACAGCCATCTTCTTATTTGCAGGGCTTTGCTTCCCCACATCCGAGCTGATACTGTGATGACCGTTAATCTGATGAATGGTGTGGGAATATACAAGTAGCAGCAGGAAAGGTGGAGGAATAAAAAGTACAGAGGGATAAAAAGCAGAAGCAGGGAGGTCTTTGCCCTGCAGATCATCAGGTACAGATTCCACTCCAGCAATGAAGAACAGCACAGTCAGCACACATTATTGGCATCACCATATTTCATTTCAAATCTGGTGAGACTAGCAGTCAGGGAGAGCAGCGCCTTAGATGATCTCACAATGCATATTTCAGGAGAAAAAAGGAAAATCTTTCAGGGAACTGCTTATGTAAAATTAGCAATTCTAGATATTCCCCATAAGATATCAAATCTTCACTTTTTGTGTTTAAGTTCACTTTTAAAGATAACAATCATATCAATATCACTATTAGTCCCGGTTCACACTGGTACGATGCGGGAAACCCTGCGATTTAGTGCCGGTTCCCGCATTGCACCTGAATCGCACACTGGTTTACACTGACATCTGCAAACCGCCGGGGGTGTCAATGCAAAGTTAATGACATCCCCCAGATCGGTTCACAGATCACAGTGCGAACTGTCAAATGGTGTAAGAATCGGATAGCATAGGTGTGAACACCCATGCCATCTGATTCCAGTGCGGACCAAAAAAAGGGTCCTGCACCATTTTAGTGCGAATGCGATGCCATTTCAGCCATTTCTATTTCAGCCATGCAGTGCGAATCACTGTCTGTGATCGCACAATTCTGAAACCAGCCTTAATGTAAAGGCTCTGAGCATAGACGTGCATACAAGGTGTGCCAGGTGTGCCAAGGCATACCCTAATCCCCCTTTGTGGCACAGATCCCCCATATTGTCCTGCCCTCCCCCTTTCCCCCCACAGCGCTGACAGCTTCCCTCCTCTGCCGCTGGTGTTTTGCCGAGAACTGTCCCCCCCATCGGATAGTGTCCGCCCCGTATTGGACAGACGCAGCTCTTGCGCAGTACAGAGGACAAGGAGATGCAGAAAGTCTCCGAAGATGAACGGCGCCTGCGTACTTAATAGTACCTTGTGCCCTGAGTCCAGGTTCAAGCCCCTCCATGCAAGTGGACATATGATAGATGATGTTAAACAGCACTTAGTAAGAGGGCCCCTCGCGGGCTCGCTTCGCTCGCCATGCTTTGGGCACAGCCTCACGCTTCACTCGGCAATTTTTTATTCTAATTTTATGTCCACTTGGATGTTGGGGCTTGAACCTGGACTTCATCTTTGGAGACCTTTGGCGTCTCCTTGTCCTCCGTACTGCGCAAGCACAGTACAGGGCGGACACTATCCGATGGGGGGCAGTATTCGACAAGACACCATCTGTTATTGCAGGGATGTTTTAGGATGAGTGGGGGAAGGGGCCATAACATATGTAAATTAACTGGCCCCTTCTCTTCCTGAATGAACATCGTGAGTGATCGGTAGTGTGTGTTTGAGCTTTGGGGTGTACACCCTAATGCCATAGGCTGCACATACATATGGCTCTGAGTTAAAGTAGTTTGATACAGTGTAAAAATAGCTTTTTAGTAATTAATCTCTGCAAAAGATCAATCTATCACACCAGACTGGACAAAGGGTGAAAATAACACATTGTAAGTGTGAAAGCAACATACCACTTTTGTATTGAGTTTATGTCTAACACAGGCAGTCCCCATTACAAGGGTATTATAAGTTATCAACATGAATTTCAAGAATGTCCTTATCAATTCACCTAGCAGAGAAAAAGAAAACTGGAAAAAAAAAGGTGAATAAACAATCTTATCCAACCGTGCCTGCCAGACTGTCTCGCTTTAACAAATATTAAAACCATTATGCTTGCTGCCATGCAGGGCAGGTCTGTGTGCATACGCCGTAGGCGCCCTGGCACTGGACCATACAACGAAACACTGCGCCCCATGAGTTGGGTGACCTTGGGGAGGACAACTATGATTCAGGCTGAGATCACAACGTGTCAATAGTTTCATGTCTACACGTAGAGGAAATTAAGGTTTAGTCTAAAGGCAATTTGTTTTAAAGGGACCTATTGTGTAATTTATGTGAGGCCTCACTTTCTATCATCATTGTAACATTTATCCGAACATACACGATTATTAAACATGATTATATCAATATAAGGCTTCACGTACATGGGACGTTTTTACAACCTCTCCTGAACAATTTAACTTGACAGATAGTAAACTACGTTTAAACCGTCCGTTTTGCCGTGTTTACATGCCCCATTTATCGGCGCTTTGCCGCATTTGCGTTTAGAAAAATAAAATAAATGAAAAAACGCCTGTAAATGAAACACAGCTAAGTGCGAGTTACCGCGTTTAGAAGAAAAGTAACAGCGTTCTCTGCAGGGACAACTCAATCCATACACCAGGTCCACTCACAGGTGCCGAAGCTCGATGTGTCCCAACACACTCCAATGCAACAGTAGTAAGAAGAGCCGGCAAAACTGTGATCCTTGAAGTGTCGTTTATTTGTACATCAGAGTGACAATAAAATAATAAAGTTGACGCGTTTTGGCAATAGCCTTAGTCATAGCTACAACTAAGGCTATGTAGGTTCTCTCTCCAGATGTGGCAACCAGCACATCGGCAATCAAATACTATCAGGAAATCAATTTTAGGATAAGCCACCCAGTCAATATTTTGTCCTTAATTCAAGTCTACAGGACTCTGATCATGGACTTCCACTGAGACAAGACGCACCCAAATAGTATATTCACATTCCGTTTATCTTTTTAAAACATTAAAGTGGTTGTAAAGGCAGAAGGCTTTTTATCTTAATGCATTCTATGCATTAAGAAAAAAAAGCCTTCTGTGTGTAGCAGTCCTCTTCAGCCCCCCTAATACTTACCTGAGCCCCATCTAGACCTAGCGATGTGCATGAGTGCCTCGACTGTCCAGGACTCCCGTTGCTGTCCAAGTCAGTTAGCCAATCAAGAGATAGCGGGAGCTGCTCCGTGTCTAAATAGATACAGGGAGCTGTGGCTCGGCTCAGGTGACCCCATAGCAAGCTGCTTGCTGTGGGGGCACTTAACAGGAGGGACAGGGCAGGAGCTCCAGCCAGGGATCCGAGAAGAGGAGGACCTGGGCTGCTCTGTGCAAAACCACTGCACAGAGCAGGTAAGTATAACATGTTTGTTATTTTTAAAGAAAAAAAAAACTAGACTTTAGTATCACTTTAATTCAATCTTATTCAAAAGGGTCATCAAAACCTGGTACATATTTATATTTTTGGAAGGCAATAATGAACAGCCAATATGTTATTATTATTATTATTAAACAGGATTTACAGTATCTCACAAAAGTGAGTACACCCCTCACATTTCTGTAAATATTTTATTATATCTTTTCATGTGACAACACTGGAGAAATGACACTTTGCTAAAGTATGTAGTGAGTGTACAGCTTGTATAACAGTGTAAATTTGCTGTCCCCTCAAAATAACTCAACACACAGCCATTAATGTCTAAACCGCTGGCAAGAAAAGTGAGTACACCCCTAAGTGAAAATGTCCAAATTGAGCCCAAAGTGTCAATATTTTGTGTGGCCACCATTATTTTCCAGCACTGCCTTAACCCTCTTGGGCATGGAGTTCACCAGAGCTTCACAGGTTGCCGCTGGAGTCCTCTTCCCCTCCTCCATGATGACATCACAGAGCTGGAAGATGTTAGAGACCTTGCGCTCCTCCGCTTTCCATTTGAGGATGCCCCACAGATGCTCAATAGGGTTTAGGTCTGGAGACATGCTTGGCCAGTCCATTACTTTTACGCTCAGCTTCTTTAGCAAGGCAGGGGTCATTGGAGGTGTGTTTGGGGTCGTTATCATGTTGGAATACTGCCCTGCAGCCCAGTCTCCAGAGGGAGAGGGTTCATGCTCTGCTTCAGTATGTCACAGTACATGTTGGCATTCATGGTGCCCTCAATGATCTGTAGCTCCCCAGTGCCGGCAGCACTCATGCAGCCCCAGACCAGGACACTCCCACCACCATGGTTGACTGTAGGCAAGACACACTTGTCTTTGTACTCCTCACCTGGTTGCTGCCACACATGCTTGACACCATCTGAACCAAATACGTTTATCTTGGTCTCATCAAACCACAGGACATGGTTCCAGTAATCCATGTCCTTAGTCTGCTTGTCGGCTTTGTTGTGCATCATTTTTAGAAGAAGATGACATGTCAGCCATGCAGTCCAATTTGATGCAGTGTGCGGCGTATGGTCTGAACACTGACAGACTGACCCCTCACCCCTTCAACCTCTGTAGCAATGCTAGAAGCACTCATACGTCTATTCCCAAAGACAACCTCTGTATATGACACTGATCACATGCATTCAACTTCTTTGGCCGACCATGGCGAGGTCTGTTCTCAGTGGAACCTGCCCTTTTAAACCGCTGTATGGTCTTGGCCACCGTGCTGCAGCTCAGTTTCAGAGTTTTAGCAATCATCTTATAGCCTAGGCCATCTTTATGTAGAACAACAATTTTTTTTTTCAGATCCTCAGAGAGTTCTTTGCCATGAAGTGCCATGTTGAACTTCCAGTGACCAGTATGAGAGAGTGACCAGTATGAGCAAACAAATTTAACACACCTGCTCCCCATTCACACTTGAGACCTTGTAACACTAACGAGTCACATGACACCGGGGAGGGAAAATGGCTAATTGGGCCCAATTAGGACATTTTCATGTCTAAACCGCTGCTCACTTTTGTTAACAGCGGTTTAGACATTAATGGCTGTGTGTTGAGCTATTTTGAGGGGACAGCAAATGTACGCTGTTATACAAGCTGTACACTCACTACTTAACATTGTAGCAAAGTGTCAATAATAAAGAATAAAATATTTACAAAAATGTGAGGGGTGTACTCACTTTTGTGAGATACTGTGTATAGTGCCAACAGTTTGCACAGAGCTTTACATGAGGGCAGACAGTACAGTTACAATACAATTCAATACAGGAAGAATCAGAGGGCCCTGCTCTTTAGAGCTTACAATCTAAGAGGGAGGGTCAAGTGATACAAAAGGTAATAACTGTGGGGGATGATCTAATAGAGAAAATAAAAGTACAGTTGTTAGGTGTGGGTGGGATAGGCTTCTCTGAAGAGGAGGGTTTTCAGGGATCGTCTAAAAGCAAACAGAGTAGGAGATAAATCAGACAGATTGGGGTAAGGCGTTCCATAGGATGGGTAAGGCTCAGCAAAAGTCCTAGAGGCAAGCATGGGAGCTAGAAAGCAGGAGGTCTAGCGAGGAACAAAGATGACGATTAGGTTGGTATTTTGAGATCAGGTTAGTGATGTAGCTGGGAGAAGAATTGTGAATGCCTCTGTTGCCGCTAAAACTAATGACTCTTTACTGCTAACGGACCCGCCGTCCCAGTGTGAAAGGGGTCTTAGTGACCTTTAATCTAGTTGCTGTTAAAAAACACCAACCTTTATGCCTGAGCTATGCATCTTGTTTGCACTCCCAATTGTGTTCTTGTGGTTGGTCTTGCTGCCTACTTTTCCTCAAATGTTAATGCTGTGTAAGCCCCTGTACACACGGTCGGAGACTTTGACAACCAAATCCGTCGGATTTTGTCCGTCGGATTTTGCCCGTCGGATCTTGTCAGAAACTGTTGCATACACACGGTCGGACTAAGTTGTCGAAAAATCCGATCATTCAGAACGTGATGACGTAATTTCGTTACGATGGGACTACGTTCAGGTTAGTAGCCAATAGCTTTGATGTAGGAATTTGATCTGAGCATGCGTGGCACTTGGTCCGATCAAAATTCTCTACACATGATCGGAGTATGTCCAATTGAACCAGTTGGTCGGAAAATATTTCCAACAAGTTGGAAAATTGGGTCCGACGGATAGTCCGGCGGAATCAGTCTGATGCATACCACACACAGTCGGATTATCCGACGACACGGTCCGATAGAACACATTCCGACGGATTCTCCGACCGTGTGTACAAGGGCTAAGAGTGTTTAACTAATCCTTAAAGTGATTGTAAAGGAAGAAATATAAAAAAAAAAGAACAAATGTATTATACTTACCTGCTTTGTGTAATAGTTTTGAACAGAGCGGCCTTGATCCTCCTTTTCTCAGGTCCCCGCTGGTGCTCCTGCAGGCTATTCTGACATCTGGCACCCACAGCTGTCAGAATACCCAAAATATGAATGCAGCTGACTGACGGTGGTCGCTTTGCCACTGACTTTTTTTTTCCAGGTTTCTTCAATTTGGCAATTGTCTGAGAGCAGTGATTGTGAGCTGGTCAGCTGCTGGTTTTCCAGCATGCACGTCCGACAGAACCGGGCCAAATGGCCAGCTTCTGTCAGACTGGCTGCCATACATACACAAGGGCCGAATGTCGGCCGTTTTTTATTGAACCAGGCAATCTCACCCGACATTCAGCCCATGTGTACGGGGCTTTACTTTAGCATCAGCTGCACATCACCAATGCACATCATTGCTTTAAACTAGCTTCCTAAAGCATGGCACACACGGGCTGAAAATAAGTCGGTTCAGCGGGAACTTTTGGTCCATGTGTACTGCTGTCTGTTCTACAGAAAAAAAAACTTGGATGGTTTTTCCGACAAAATTCCGCTCAAGTTTGGCTTGCATACACACAGTGACACAAAAGTTTGCTGAACTTTTGACCGTCAAAAACGCGGTGGCGTACAACACTACAACGAGCCGAGAAAGTTCAATACTTCCAAGCATGTGTCAAATTGTTTCCGAGCATGCGTAGAAATTTTGCGCACCGGAATATGTACAGACGATCGGAATTTCCGATCAGAACTTTTTCCAGCCGAAAAATTGAGAACCTGCTCTCAATCTTTTGCTGGCCGAAATTCCGCCAGCAAAAGTCTGATGGAGCATATATACAATCGCATTTTCCGACCAAAATCTCTCATCAGACTTTTGCTGGTGGAATTTCCGATCGTGTGTACGGGGCATTATGGTCAGCTTCTGTCGAACGGGTTTGCTGGAAAACCAGTAAGTGCTTGTGTTGGTGTAGCGATCTGTCAGTTTTTTTTCATTCATCTCACTGTTTGAACGGTAAAAAAAAAAAATTTAAGTGTGTACCCAGCTGCCTGTAGTCTCACCTAGGGGGCATGTGACAGGGTGATAATGCAAGAGTATAATCGGGATGGAGATGTCCCACCATAACAGGAAATGCCTGAAGGATTTTCATGGCAGGATCACAAGGTATTCTTTAACTGAAAGCTGAATCTTTAAAAAAAAATTAAAACAGCTTTTAAAATTTTACATTTTAAAGTTTAACCACTTGGGATCCGCGCTATTGCCGAATGACGGCATTAGCGCGGACCTAGATTGCCGGGACTACGTCTATTGACGTCGTCCCGGTTACGAGCGGCCTGCGCGCCCCCTGAGGGGCGCGCGCGGCGCGCTCTGTGATCGGCGAGTCCGTGAGACTCGCCTGATCACCGATCCGTGTAAGGGGTCGATCCCGACCCCTTATCACGTGATCAGCTGTCAGCCAATGACAGCTGATCATGTGATAAAACGGAGCCGGTAATCGGCTAGTATTCCTCCTCGCGCTGAGAAAAAAAAAAAGCCGATCGCCGGCGGCCGTGTTCGGGACTGCCAGCAATTCAAGCGGACACCTGCCCCCTGCCAGTGCCCACCTGCCACCCGCAGTGCCATCCTGAAATAAAGTAAGTGCCCCCCTGTCAGTGCCACCCAGCAGTGCCCATAGTGCCCACAGTGCCACCCAGCAGTGCCCACAGTGCCACCCAGCAGTGCCCACAGTGCCACCCACAGTGCCACCCAAAATCTGCCTCAAAGGTGCTGCACCCCAGTGCCGCCCATCAGTGCCCAGCAGTGCCGCCCATCAGTGCCCAGCAGTGCCGCCCATCAGTGCCCAGCAGTGCCACCTATCAGAGCCACCTATCAGTGCCACCTATCAGTGCCCATCAGTCCCATCTATCTGTGGTACCTATCAGTGCCCATCCGTGCCACCCATCCGTGCCACTTATCCGTGCCACCCATCCGTGCCATCTTATCTGTGCCCATCTTTGCCCATCAGTGCCGCCTTATCTGTGCCCATCGGTGCCGCCTTATCTGTGCCTATTAGTGCCGCCTTAACTATGCCTATCAGTGCCCACCAGTGCAGCCTATCAGTGCCCACCAATGCAGCCCATCAGTGCCCACCAATGCAGCCCATCAGTGCCCACCAATGCAGCCTATCAGTGCCGCCTAATCAGCGCACTTCAATGAAGGAGAAAAATGACCCGTTTGCAAAATTTTATAACAAACTATTAAAACATGATTTTTTTTTTTTTTTTTTTGCATCTTTTTTTGTTTGTTTAGCAAAAAATAAAACTCCGAGCTGTAACTAAATACCACCAAAAGAAAGCTCTATTTGTGGGAAAAAAATGATAAAAAATTCATTTGGGTACAGTGTTGTATGACCGCGTAATTGTCACTCAAAGTGCATCAGCGCTGAAAGCTGAAAATTGGTCTGGGACTGAGGGGGGTTTAAGTGCCCAGTAAGCAAGTGAGATGAAATGAGATTACTGTTTGGGCTTAGATCTACTTTTGGATGCATGGCCGTCTTAATGCACGGGCACCCTTGGGCACTGCCCAGGGGCCCCAGGTGCATGGGGGCCCCATGATAATTTTGCTTTACATCATACTTTCCTACTTTCCAACTGTCCTGGATCTGCCGGGACAGTCACACTTTTTACTAAGCTGTCCTGGGAAGCATCCCAGAACCTGTACTGTGCCCTTCTGATTCCAGTGTTGTGCTCTTCTGATTCCCCCTGTACTGTGCCTTTCTGGTTCCAGTGTTGTGCTCTTCTGATTCCCCCTGTACTGTGCCTTTCTGGTTCCAGTGTTGTGCTCTTCTGATTCCCCCTGTACTGTGCCCTTCTGGTTCCAGTGTTGTGCTCTTCTGATTCCCCCTGTACTGTGCCCTTCTGGTTCCAGTGTTGTGCTCTTATGATTCCCTTTGTACTGTGTCCTTTTGGCCCCCTTTGTACTGTGCTCTTCTGACCCTTGCCCCCCCATAGTGTGCCCCTCTGATGCCAGTATTGTGCCCTTCTGAACCCAACCCCCCCCCCTGTACTGTGCCCTTTGTGTTGATTAGTCTTTGATTTACAGCATGTGTTCTTATTGTTTAAAATCGATTTTATTGAAAGTACTTATAAATATGTTTAATTCTGTCAACTATTTATACTTTCATTCTTGAGAGTAGGTGTGTAAATTACGGCATGCTGGTAGGGGCCCCAGGGCATTACTTTGCCCAGAGGCCCATGGTGCTATTAGGACGGCCCTGTTTGGATGAACTACAGTTAGAGAAAACAAAATGAATCTCTGTCATTTTCATTTTACTGCTCCCCAATATCTCTTAGCTATGTGAAAGGGATACCAGCAAGCCAAGGAAGACAGAAATAGCAGGATAGTGTATGTGAACCTTCTTCATTTTACTAAAGGGTCATTTGTGACAGGCTGTAAAGGGAAACATCAGCCCCTGTCACATCTCATAGTAATAATTAGACTTTGAACGGAGGTGCTGGGGAATCACAGAGGTGTTTTGTAAGCGGCAGAGTCATTTGCAAACTAGTGCACGTTGGGACGTGGCAGAAGAAAGAAAAAAACAGTTTACCTTAGCAATTACAAACAGTCAGTGAAACCGGTGTGATTGCAGTGTGAGAGGGAGCAGCAGGCGGGCGGCATGGTACTGCCAGTTACGAGACATGTTTACACACTCCACCTCGCAGCCATAAACTGCGGCATGACAACTTCTGTTAATTGCAGGCCACTGACATGCCGGCTTTAAGGGAACCTGACTGACAACTGTACCGATGTGAGTTCTCACTGCAGTGTGTGATGGCACAGAGCGCCCCAAGGACTGCGGATAATCCTGCGGCTCAAACATGAACTGTAAAGAGTAGCAGGGGCTCTTTAAATGTACAAGTGACAGTGACAAATGACTACTAGGGTTGATGTGTTTATTGCTCTGTCACGTGGCATTCCTATACTACTCAGTGCAATTCCTGCTACTCAGTGCAATCATTACAAGTAATCCAATGGTTGTTTGTGAACTATAGTCGAGTTAAAGTAAATCCTTTAACTAAAATTGCACCCAAATACAAATAGCTTGGTTTGTCTCGGTACAGTTTACAGCTTTAAGTACACTTTTATAGTGTACAAAGACTCCCGTACTATTGTTTTATAAAGGCGTGTTAAATCAAAAACAAGAATGTAATTTATTGTAGCTTACAAATCCTTAAGGTCCCATTCACACCTTCGCGTTCTGGAAATGTGCGCTGAAATGCACATTTCTATACGTTTTCCAGGAAATGTAAAAAAACAAACAAAAGTGCGAATCGCGCTTGCGGTGCCATTATTTATTAATAACAAGCCAAACGTGGCTAAAAGCCGCACATGTCGTTACGCTACAAAAAAAACAATATTGCAAAGACACGCTGGGCTCACTACCAAAAAAAGGTGCAGGAGCTACTCTACCGCGTTTCTGGTGTGGAGGGCAGCTCATTCCAGTGAATGGGCTGTCCTATGCTGTCCTGCGACAAATGAGCAAAAATATTGCAAAAAACTGCAATGAGTTTCTCAGGCATGAATGGAGCCTAAATGGGGTGTCTGCATTTTTTGTGTTTTAGGAGTTTTTTATTTTCTTTTTTTTTTTTTACTTGGTGATCCTGCCAGTACCACACTTCCTGTCTTAGGGTGTCTCGACTCTGGATGGAGGAGCAATGAAGGCACCTTTGGACAGCAGCATTGTCAGTCTGAGGAGAGAGTAGTTTTAGATGTACTAGCAGATTTAGATGCACTTGACTAAAAAATTAAGCCCTTGTTCATACTGCCGCAGCTTCAATGTCGCACGACTTTGAATATGACATCTCTGCACGACGCCATCGTGGCATCTTTAACAGAAGTCAATGCAGATCGTGCTCAAGTCGCGCCAAAGTAGTCCAGGAACCTTTTTCTAAGTCAGGGCGACTTGACCGATTACAATGGTTCCATTGCCATTAATGGGGCACAACTTGTCATGCGACTTTGACGATTTCGGCAGTGTGAATAGGGGCTAAAGTTGAACTCCAGCTAACACGTGTAAAGCAGTTAAAGCTGTTTTTTTTCTTTTAGGATAAAGTTCTTACATAAATGAATGAAATCATACCATTGTAAGCACCTCTGTCAGTGTTAAATGGATTATCTTAAAGCAGTTGTACACCCGCACATCTAAAAAAAGAAAAAAAACTACACCCTGCAAGGCAAAGGCATAATGAGCTAGTATGCACCATATACTAGCTCATTATGAAATACTTGCCTTAGATCAAAGACCTTGTATTGCAACCCGGTCCACGGTGAGGGAGCTGAAATCTTGCCCTCTGCGTTTCTTACGGGCTCATGGCTCCGGCACTGTGAGTGGCTGGAGCCGCGATGACATCACTCTCGTGCATTGTACAGGTTTAGGAGATATTAATTTTACCTACAGGTAAGCCTTATTATAGGCTTACCTGTAGGTAAAAATGACAAACTAGGGTATAAAACCACTTTAACCCTATATCTGCCACTTTTGCTGGTGTTTAAAATGAAGCTGACAATTTTAAATTATTTCCTGGCCGCATAGTCAGGTGAAAATAAAAGAAAGAAGCCTAAAAAAAAAGACAACTGATGCAACCACCACATCTAATGCCACGTACACACAACCGGACTTTCCGGCAGACTAGTTCTAAAGGGATTAGTCCGCCGGACAATCCGATCGTATGTGGGCTAGTCCGATCGTTTTTCAGAAAAAAAATCCAACAGACCTAGAAATAGACATGTGCAGAGTGAAATATTTTGTTTCAGAATTTTGTTTTCATCCGAAAAATCTATTTATTTAGTTACTCCCGAAATTCGTTTTTATTTATTTAGTTTTTCATTCAAATAGGCGGGGACATCATCTGGCGATGTCCCTATATAAGTCGCCGCGTGCCCGGTCCCCGTCATTGTGAGTGGAGCGAGCAACGAGGCAACATCTGAAGAAGAAGAAGAAGAGAACAGAAGAACAGAAGGCGGCGGCGACGTCAGCGGCATCGGCGACAGAAGACCGGGCCACCGCCTGTAAAAGAGCTAGAAGAAGGCGCGGTGGCCCGGCAGAAGAACCGAAGAGGGGGACAAGACCCCCGAAGTCGGAAGAAGGGCGGCGGCAAGGAAGAAAGCCGGGCTCCTCCGCTAGTAAAAGAGCTACAAGAAGATAGCGGAGGAGTCCGGCAAGAAGACCCCCGAAGACAGAAGACCCCCGGAGCTGTGCAATAAACTATTTTATCTTGTGTGTTGTGTTTTTTTTGTACTTTATTTTACAGATGAATGGGTAGGGGTACATTGTACCCCATACTCATTCACATAGGGTGGGGGGCCGGTATCCGGGGGCCCCCTTATTAAAGGGGGCTCCCGGATTCCGATAAGCCCCTCGCCCACAGACCCCGACAACCAATGGCCAGGGTTGTCGGGAAGAGGCCCTTGTCCTCATCAACATGGGGACAAGGTGCTTTGGGGTGGGGGGGCCGCGCGGCCCCCCCTTCCCCAAGGCACCCTCCATGTTGAGGGCACGCGGCCTGGTACGGCTCAGGAGGGGGGGGGGGCGCTCGCTCGTCCCCCCTTTCCTGGCCGTCCGGGTAGTGTGCTCGGACAAGGGTCTGATGTGGACCTGGGGGGACCCCCCTGCTGATTTTTTTCGGCGTTGGGGTTCCCCTTTAAGTCCATACCAGGCGGCGGGGCCAGTGACGTCTCCTTCGCGGGCCCCGCCTACCTGGAGACCCGCTCGAAATGAGCGGACTTTTCTCCGGGCGGGAAAAGTCCGCTCATTTCAAAAGTACGGTGGACTGGCATACACAAGGCCGGATTGTCCACCGAAATGCGAGTCCGGCGGGAAGATTGGAGTGCAAAACTACTTTCTAAGTCCGCCGGGTCAAAAAAGTATGCCGGAGGCTACACACGGGGGGATTGTCCGGCGGACTTCAGTTTGCTGGACTTTTTCACCCGCTTGTTTGATCATGTGTACGCGGCATTAGTCTCATAGTGTCAGGTGTCAGATAGTGAGTGACTGATAATAAGGAATATGGTGGCAACCCATTGTGAGAGCGACATGGAGGCATTGGAGGACGTTCCTGGGCCATCTACAAGTGTTTTTGTATATATTTTATATACTCGTTAAAACAGAAACTGGTGGACTGGTGATAGCGATCACTGATCAGACAGGTAACAAGATTCTATAATAATAAATCCCCCCCACAACACAGGCAGCCCCTGAGGCTATCACAACACCAGCAGCAACACTAGTATCACTATAAGGTTCTCACACTAACACAATAGAAGCAGATTATTAGGAAAAAGCTAAGTTGAACTGTAGCTTGCTTCACTATTGTTCTGCTGCTGTGCTTATGCTTAATAATAATTTAGGTTCTCTGACAAGTGACAATTCAAACGGACCAGCTCAGACTGACTGTCTTCTGAAATAATTCAGTGTGTGTGTCTCTCTCTGCTAGCAATCGTAAGTGAAAGTCAGTTGGCTGTACGTGTGTACTTAGTTCTATTTTACTGCTCCTCCTCTTTGGTTACAATCAATCAATAACATTCATCATCATCATTATTTTTATTTTACTTCCCCCACCCAATTCCAGAATCTTTTCTCTCTGTCGAATCTTTTCTCTCTACGTCGAATATTTTCTCTCTGTCGAATCTCTTCTCTATATAATCTTGGACTAATAGAGGTAAGGTTAGGCACATTCGACCACAGATTCAATAGACACAGATTGTTATTGTCAGAGTCACGTCGAATCACCTATTCTATATCGAACTGTTGTAACAACGAAAATGAAAATAAAGCATAAATAAATGGCAGATTTTTCATATTCTGCGTTTTCATTATCGTTCGTCAAAACGAAAATACCTGAAATTCGGACGAAAATGCATTCGGATGAAAACAAATGCACATGTCTACCTAGCAATAGAACATGTTTCAAATCTATCCGATGGACTCAATTCCGACAGACTAAAATCGGGAAAACCGTTCGTCTTTGTGCTGGTCCGACAGACCAAATACGACACAAGGGAAGCTGTTGGCTACTGGCTACTGAACTTCCTTGTTTAGTCCCGTCTTACGTCATCATGTTCAAAACTAACGGACTTTCGAGCGGACTTAGTCCGTTCGTGTGCCGCCAAGTATGTTCGCTCGGAAAGTCCGTCTGAAAGACCGTCGGACCTTGTCTGCCAGAAAGTCCGGTCGTGTGTACGCGGCATAAGATTTAGTGCAAAATAAAAAAATAAAAATAATAATGCATTTCTGTATTGGGGATGAATACCGCTTTAACAATGCATTTTTTATTGTGCGTCTCTCTTTTTTTTTTTTTAGAAGCCTACAGAGCATTTCACCTGTACATGGTACACCCTGAATATGTAACATGTTACTAAAGGTGAACATATCCTTTAGGCTCGGTTCACACTGCCGCTACCTGAAAGTCACGCAATTTACAGTGCAACTTTGCCAGGTGACTTCAGTGCGGCTTGATGCGTCTTGAAGCGACTTTGAAGTGACTTGAAGAGACTTTGAAGCAACTGCAGAGAATTCTTGGGTAATCTTCCTGAAATGTCGGATCCAAATCATAGCAATTAAGATGAGGATCCAACTTGGAGGTGACTTCTATTAAAATCTATGAGCGCAAGTCGGATAGAAATTACCTTAAAGCAGTACAGGAACCTTTTCTAAAAGGTTCAGTAGTGATAATTAAGACAGCTCTCATCGACTTACATGTGATTTTCCATCTCACATGACTTGGGGTCTCACAAGTCGGATCCCAAGTCGCGGCACTGTGAACCGAGCCTTAGCCCACGTACCCATCGGGCCGTTTTGACATGTGATTTCACATGTGAAATCACCGACTTTGCGCCGGGCACACTGATTCCCAAAAGTAGTTCCTGCACTACTTTTGGTGACTTCTGGGGCAATTTCAATAGACATCTGTGTGTGAACCCGCACAGATGTGTCTGAAATTGCTCCCAAAGTTGGATTGACGTGTGGGCTTGAAATCGTGCGTCAAGAGTTCAAACCTGCATCAGTGTGAAAATAGGCTTAAGGTCCTTACCTGCTGGTACATAATATCCTCAAAATTTTCACACCTCCATCCCAATCAGTCAGAAAAATGTTTTAGAGGTTGTCAGACTGTTGGAGACATCCTACACATCTATACTAGAGAGCCTGTTTAAAATTAAGATTCCAAAGATACATGGTTGGCACTCCTTCACATTTATAGGGAAATCCCAGAACTTAGGGGTTTCCAATAACATTTTGACTGCGGATCTACATTCAAAAATATGTATTTAATATTCAAGCCTATAGTTTTAGCCACAGTCAGGGGAGCAAACGTATACAGTACATGGTGAAGTAATTGCTCTGACTGAGGCTGGGAGAATACAAAAGAACCATATTCATACCACTAGCTTCTAATTAAACAATAGTCTACGCATAGAAAAAAACAACATACACAAGTCACAGAAGTGAAACAACATCAATGGCACATTGGGGTTGATTTACTAAAGGCAAATCCATTCTGCACTACAAGAGCACTTGGAAGTGCAGTCACTGTAGATCTGAGTGGAAGATCTGAAAGCAGGGGAAGCTCTGCTGATTTTACCATCCAATCATGTGCAAGCAAAAATGCTGATTTTTATTTTCCTTGCATGTCCCCCTCAGATCTACCGTGACTGTACTTCCAAGTGCACTTACAGAGTACTTGGAAGTGCACAGTGGATTAGTAAATAAGCCCCACTGACCACGATAGTCACAGACACAACACATTCCTCAAAATATGAGGATTCAATCCTCACATCCCTCACTTCCTGACAAAAGTTTGACCTACCTATATGTTGCCTGCTGTGGAACGTGGGGGTCTCTGGTACCACCTACCCCTCACTTGTATAAGGCCACACCCCGCCCCCCTTGTTAACTAATTGTATTCCTATCCCTTCCCCACTTTATTTATTTATTTTATTTGTGTGTAACGTTTTATGTTGTCACTGCACGTTTGATGAGTAGGGTGTCGGTCCTCGGACCAACCCTGAAAGTCTTGTGGGAGGGTGGACATAGGCCTTCTGGCTTGGTTTGCCCTCTCTTTGGGGGGTCTCCCTTCGTGGGAGCCCCCCCCAAGTATCTGGGTGGGTCTGTTTCGGCAGACCTTCCGGAGAAAGGCGGTCATCTGGTTTCACCCACTTTATATTGGTTACATATTCTCACTTACACAACATAACTAAAAAAAAAAAAAAAGTAAAAATTGTTGCTTACCTTTTTAATTTCCTCTTTCTGATAACTCCAGCACTGAAAAAGCCTGCTTAGCTCTCTTTGCTTCCAAGGGGGCCTGGGGAGGGGTGTTTGCCACATTTGAAGAAGTGGTTGTAACCTCTGCTACACCCCTTTTACCTACAGGTAAGTATACTATATATAATAAGCATACCTTCCAACCACCCCGCATTCGCCAGGACCGTCCCGGAAATTGATCTATGTCCCAGCGAACCAAAGCAATGTCCTGGAGCAGAGCAGTATCTGGGTGGGTCTGTTTCGGCAGACCTTCCGGAGAAAGGCGGTCGTCTGGTTTCACCCACTTTATATTGGTTACATATTCTCACTTACACAACATAACTAAAAAAAAAAAAAAAGTAAAAATTGTTGCTTACCTTTTTAATTTCCTCTTTCTGATAACTCCAGCACTGAAAAAGCCTGCTTAGCTCTCTTTGCTTCCAAGGGGGCCTGGGGAGGGGTGTTTGCCACATTTGAAGAAGTGGTTGTAACCTCTGCTACACCCCTTTTACCTACAGGTAAGTATACTATATATAATAAGCATACCTTCCAACCACCCCGCATTCGCCAGGACCGTCCCGGAAATTGATCTATGTCCCAGCGAACCAAAGCAATGTCCTGGAGCAGAGCCAAGTGCTGGAACAAGTTCCAGCACTTGGCTCTATTGAAATTACTGGCAGGGGCGCGCTAGCGCCGGCCTTTTTTCACCCGTCGCTGCTCACTTCTGCCTGCAGCTCCTTGTTGACGCTGCTGACTCCACCTCCCCTCACTGGCACTCTGTGGGCCCAGGGGCAGCCTAATCAATTGAGTGCTGCCCTGGGCAAGAATGCAGACTGCGGCAGCAGGTACAGGGAGCAGGAAAGCACCCAGCTGAGGAGGGACCACAGACAGGACTAGGATCTCTCTCACTTCTTCCCTTCCTCTCTCCCTCCTTCCCTCTCTCCCCCCCTCACTGTCTTCCACTGTCCCTCTCTCCCCTTCCTATCTCCACCCTTCAATCTCCCCCTCCCCCTCAGTGTGTAGCGCACCATGCAACCCTGCACTCAGTATGTAGTGCACCCTTAAACCTGGCACTCAGTATGTAGCGCACCTTGCAACCCTTTTTGTAGTGAACCCTGCACTCTTTATGTAGTAAAAGAAGGTAGTAAAAAAAATGCAGACTCCTGCATTCTGTGCATTACACACACCTGACCCCTGCATTGTGTGCATTAAGTACTCCGGACCTCTGAATTCTGGGCTTTATATACTCTTGATCCTTGCACTCTGTGCATTACATACTCCTGTCCCCTGAATTCTGTGCATTATGTACTCCTGACCCTTGCACTCTGTGCATTACATACTCCTGTCCTCTGCATTCTGTGCATTATGTACTCCTGTATCCTGCTGTAGCTGTAGAATATACTGTAGCTGCTGACTTTTAATATAAGGACACTTGCCCTCCTAGGTTCCCCCGCGTTGGCACCCCAGATGATTTTCGGATCAGCTCTCGGGTGCTGCTGCCACCATTCGGCTTCACAGCCGGTTCCCCACTGAGCACGCTCATTCTAACTGGCCCAGTGTCAGAGGAAAGAGGAGGAGAGCCGAACTTCTGAGCGACGGCTCTGTCTCCTGGAAGTGGGGAAGGGTACCTGCCAAAAACAGGTATCCGTTTCCCCCTCCCCCCTAAAAGGTGTAGCACTGGAGATGGAGGAAGCGCATAAGTGGAGGTTCCACTTTTGCCCCCATTCACACCTCATCGTATTGCAGCTCGAAGCTTCAAAGCACTGCAGGAGAAAATATCAATTATTATTTATGTAGATGGTTCACATCTTCACTCCAAGTTACCTGAAGCCCATTTGGACTGCAGCATCATCTATCGGAGGGGAGGGGAGTGTTAAATATGTTAACAGATTTAGATACACTAACAAATTGAAGCCAAACTCCAGCTCACACCATTTTGGAATAAAGCACCTGAACCCATGTACAGACATGCACCGGATCCAATGCTGGGATCCTGTGGGTGGAGATATGTGAACCCGGACTTAAAGTGGTTGTAACCCTAAAAAAATAAAATAAAATAAAATGTTTTCCTTGTAGCAGGTTAAACAGCACAGTGCTTGTGCTGTCTAATGTGCCACTTTCTAAGCTGTAAAAACCCTGGCTGATCTGGCCTGTTCCTGTGCCCCCTATGTAAACTGACCACGGTAATCACGGCTGCTGATTTCTGATTATCGTGGTCAGTTTACATGCCTCTGTCATCCCACTGCTTTCCCTCTTGCCCTCCCAACCTGCCTGTCAGCTCCTGTGTGTGTGTGTGAGCTGTCTCTCCCTCTTGCTACTAATAGTGGTAAAGGAAACTCAATTAAATATCACTGCCAGTCCCTCTCTTTGATGCACCCATCCTATGCTGTGTAAGTGTTTGTGGAAAAAGATGCCTTCTCAACAACTTTTTTCAGATTTGTTCTGTCCAGTCACATGAACTCCAGCTGCTCTCCTCCCCCATCTAAGGGCTACAGCGGGAGGGGCTGAGCGGACAGCGAAACGGTCACGTGACCTCCCCGGCTGATGTCAGAGGGGATCTCAGCCCCTCCCATTATAGCACTTAAATCGGAGTAGGAGAGTGGCCGAAGGTCATGTGACTGGCCAGAGCAGATCTGAAAAAATGGTATTTAAAGGCATCTTTTGACACAAAGACTTACACAGTGTAGGATGCCTGCATAAAAGAGAAGGGCTAGCAGTGATATTTTTTTAAGGTTTACAACCACTTTAATGGCAAGATCACCAGGTGAAAAAAAAAAAGTAAAAAAAAAGAAAGAAGGATGAATGCAGACATCACATAATAGGAATTGGTAAGCTGCAATATAGTAAATATTTGTTTTTCAGTTAAATAACACTTTAAATAGCTCAGGAACAGCATTTATATGAAGAAAGCAAAAAAACAATTACATAAATAACGTTATTTGGCAATGCTGACACATAAGGAGCATATTTTACAGATAGATCAGAGCTGGTAACACAATGCCATGAAAATCTCTCAGAATCCAGTCACTGGGTAATTCATCCAAGATCTGTTTTGGGTGGAATTTCTCTCCTACAAAATCACACACGGGCCAGTTACGGGGTCTTTATTTGCCAGATACTGTGAAAAGACGATGAAAAGAAAGAACTTTCAGACACCTTGTCCAAGCTCCGCATTACCAGCAAGCGAAGGCCAGGAGGAAACTATGACATCATTGTTTACATATTTCAGGTGATCGAGAAAAATGGGCAGAATTTAAGGAGAGCGCGCTTTTATGGTAAAATTACTTAATGCAACTGAAGTCTGAACCACAATGAGTCAGTCATGGCAGCCAAGACCGTGACCCGCAGCTGACCCACCTCTCCATTACAAGGCCCTGACATAAAACATTAGGAGGCCGATTTATAAAGATACATGAGAAAAAGGAATTGGGTTTCCTGGTTTTCTAACTGAATTTGCCTACTATTTTCTGAAGACTTGTAAAGCAACAATCTACACGTTGGTGAGCTATAAGAACTTAGCACAGAGAGAGGCTGGTGAACAGAAAGAATATGAAAGAGGTCACAGCACAGAGGCTGCAGCTTCAAGGAAGAACCCAGTGCAAAGCCTGCTGAATCTGGCAGCTCAGATCAAAGGCAAACTGAGAGAACTCTAGCTTTAGCATAGTTGCAGGGTTTTCTGGATAGCATCAGCAGGTCATTGCAACTCCATTGCCAAAACTGAAGATGCGTACTCTTAGAAACAAACACTTTCCTCTTTTCAGTCTTTAACCACTTTCAGACCGGACCAATTTGCTGGTCAAAGACCAGACCACTTTTTGCGATTCGGCACTGCGTCGCTTTAACTGACAATTGCGCGGTCGTGCGACGTGGCTCCCAAACAAAATTTACGTCCTTTTTTTCCCACAAATAGAGCTTTCTTTTGGTGGTATTTGATCACCTCTGCGGTTTTTATTTTTTGCGCTATAAACAAAAATAGAGCAACAATTTTGAAAAAAACACATAATTTTTTACTTTTTGTTATAATAAATATCCCCCAAAAATATATAAAAAAACATTTTTTTCCCCTCAGTTTAGGCAGATACGTATTCTTCTACATATTTTTGGTAAAAAAAATCGCAATAAGCGAATATTGATTGGTTTGCGCAAAAGTTATAGCGTTTACAAAATAGGGATAGTTTTATAGCATTTTTATTAATAATTTTTTATTTTTTTTTTTTACTAGTAATGGCGGCGATCAGCGATTTTTATTGTGACTGCGACATTGTGGGGGACCCATTGGACATTTTTGACACATTTTTGGGACCATTGTCATTTATACAGTAATCACTGCTATATAAATGCAGTGATTCCTGTGTAAATGACACTGGCAGTGAAGGGGTTAACCAGTGGGTGGCAGTGTAGGGGTTAAGTGTTCCTAGGGGTGTGTTACTAACTGTAGGGGGGTTGGGCTTTCATTTAGTGAAAACTGATCTCTGCTCCAATCACATGGAGCAGAGATCAGCGTCACTAGTTGCTAGGCAGAATGGAGAAATGTTGTTTACAACGGCACTTCTCCATTCGGCCGCTCCGTGAGACGATCGCGGGTATGCCCGCGGCGATCGAGTCCGCAGGTCCCGCGACCGGACTCACGCGGGTCCCGACCAGCGCGGGAGCACGCCGGCGGCGGCACGCTCCCGATGGCAGGGCGGCAAATTTAAAGGGATGTACATGTACGCCCATTTGTCTGCCCGTGCCATTCTGTCGATGTACATCATCGTGCGCTGGTCGGCAAGTGGTTAAATAAACCTTTTGGTAATTTTGTTGTTTCTTGAAACAGTGTAGTTGAAGCAAGTTCAGATTTTACTTGTATGTACTGTAAGTTTTGGAAAGAGTAGGAAATGGTCAAGACCCATGTTGGGTTGCTTTGTCCCTACTACAGGGAGAGTTCTCCTTACTTCCTGTCCCAGAGACACAACAGGAAATGAGAGAAGATCTCTCTATATGGAGGAGATATAATGACTTACACAGTCATCACTACATTGGAAAATTTCCCTCAGTGACAACTCATAATTTCCCATTACTTTCTGTACTGAAGATAATGATCACCAGGATCAATAGAGAGGGACACAAGCAAAAAACAAAAAACAAAAACAGGAAAGCATTCTAAAACATCACATTTTATCCCAAAAAAGTAAAAAAAAAAAAGCATGCAGACTTCCTCAGGGCGTATCTCCACCCTGAGGAAGTCGGCACACTGGCAGATGAAAAATGCTGGTGTCTTAACTACAAGTCTTTCCATTTGACTGCAGATGACCAGCAGTGTGCAAAATGGATGCTGCCCATGCAGCCCAACACCACTTTTTGACTAACGGTCCCTGGGATTGGAGATGTGGACATACAGTGAGGGAAAAAGTATTTGAACCCCTGCTGATTTTGTATGTTTGCCCACTAAAAAAGAAATGATCAGTCTATAATTTTAATGGTACAGTAGGTTTATTATAACAGTGAGGGGCAGAATAAGGCCCCTTTCACACAGGTTTTCCAATCAGGTCCGACTGTCAGTTTTTCAGGCAGACCTGACCGGACGCTCCATTCACTCCTATGGGGCAGCAGATGTCAGCGTTGACATGTCTGCTGACACCCGCTGCTATCTGATCCCGTCTGTGAAATCCAGATGGATGGAGACCCTATTTTCCATCCGTCTAGCGGATCGGATTGGATGAAAATGGGCAGGCGGTCCGTTTTCATCTGATTTCCCTATAGAGCGGGTCTCTGTCAGGCCCGTCTCTGCACAGTGAGCGGAGATGGACCTGTCATCTGCCTGCTCAGCGGAGTTTAGCGGATCAATCCCCCGTGTGAAAGAGCTGTGATCTGTTGGGGACAGGTTTCCTTTTCTCCTATTTCTTCAACAATTTTTGGATGATGATACAGTTGAATACCCTTATAGAATTACACGGTATATGAGACCAAAAACTCCTTTGGTGAGAGTATGTAAAAAAAAAAAAAATTGTGAAGAAAAGCATTTCTTTCATTTCTAAATTTTCCAAAAAAGTGTGACAAAAAAATTACAACTTCAAAAAAACTCACCATGCCTCTTACTAAATACATTGGACTGTCAAATTTCCACAAAGGGGTCGTCTGGGGGATATTTGTACAGTCCTGGCGTTTTTGGGCGTCAAGAAATGAGATTGGGTGTCAGAATATCAGGCTTGATCAATTTTCAGATATATGTTTATACCATAGTTTGTGGACTCTATAACTTTCCTACAGACTAAATATTTATACACTGATTTGGGTTATTTTAACCAAAGAAATGTAGCAGAATACATTTTGGCCTAAATTTTGTAATTTTCTTTTTTCATTTATTTAGTAAAAAGTAAAAAATAAACGATGGAAATTAAATACAGGAATACCCCACGTTTATGTACACAATGGGGTTTATTTACTAAAACTGAAAAGTGCAAAATCAGGCTCACTTCTGCATAGAAACCAATGAGCTTCTAACCCCAGCTTGTTCAATTAAGCTTTTGTAATAAAACCTGGAAGCTCATTGGCTTCTATGCAGAAGGAAGCCTTATTTTGCCCTTTCCAGCTTTAGTAAATAAACCCCATTGTGTACTTAAAAGTGGGATATGCCTGTACCCCCAAAAGAAAGCTCTATTTGTGTGGAAAAAATTCTAAAAATGTCATATGAGTACAGCGCTGCATGACCGAGTGTGACAGCACTGAAAGCTGAAAATTGGTCTGGGCAGGAAGGGAATGAAAATGCCTGGTATTGAAACGGTTCATTTTCCTTGCACTTACATTGAGTATTCTTTGCAAAGTGAAGCTTCACTTCATTTACTAAGCTCTGGAGTAAATTTCCTTGCCGATTGGAAAAGTACTTGCAAAGTGCATAGACTATTTGCCTTTAGTAAATTAACCCCTCTGTGTTAATTCATAAAACAGTTATCTTTGAAGTTAGAGCCTGAACATCCAGTTTTTGTAGTCTGAAAATTTGCAATCGGCTGTCGAAAGCACCATACTAAAGATCAGAAAATCGGCAGATCGTTCATTGGACGAAATGTTACTTCTGATTTTCTGATCATGTGTATGGATGGGCCTTTAAGACCCAATACACACTATTAGATTTTTGTCTACAGATTTACCAAAACCATGTAGTGCAAGGCTTGCCTGACTGCATACAAATTGAAACTCTAATGCCCCGTAAACACGATCGGAAATTCCACAAGGCAAAAGTCCGATGTGAGCTTTTGGTCAGAAATTCCGACTGTGTGTCTATGCTCTGGACTTTTGCTGGTGGAATTTCTGCCAGCAAAAGATTGAGAGCAGGAAATTCCAATCGTCTGTAGCAATTCTGACGCGCAAAATTCCTACGCATTCTCGGAAGCATTGCACTTGATTTTCTCGGCACGTCGTATTGTTGTACATCACCGCGTTCTCGATGGTCAAAAGTTCAGAGAACTTTTGTGTGACCGTGTGTATGCAAGCCAAGCTTCAGCGGAATTCCGTAGGAAAATCCATCCAAGACTTTTCCAACAGAAATTCCGCTCGTGTGTACGGGGCATTAAGGTTTGACCTCCATATTATATGGTTTTGGTAAATCTGAAGAGAAAAATCTGCAGAAAATCGAATAGTGTGTATGGGGTCTAAGGCCTCGTACACACAGTAGGGAAAAGTCGTAAGACAAGCTGTCTGCGGATTTTCGGATCCTTAGTACGGTGCTTTCCACAGATGATTTGACTTTTTCGTCAGACAAAAGCTGGATGTCCAGGCTATAACATTTTTGACGGATATGAACTCAGCATCTGATTTTCAGATGGTCAGTACAGCAATCATCACAGAAAAGTCAAAAGTACAAACACGCATGATCGGAATCAAGGAATGAGCTGTTCTTGTAAACTACCATTCGTAATCTAGAATTAACATTTGTGACGCGGCAGCTGATGAAATGCTGAAATGCAGCGCACATTCTCTTCTTCTTTAATGGGATAATAATGAAGCTGCTTTGCTGGTGATACTGATAGAGTTATGCCAAACGTATTTTAAAAGGCTTTTGTTTTGTAAGATCTGAAAATCGCAAATCAACACTCACCAAACTTCTACTAACATGAAATTAGCAGCAGGGGTCCAAAGGGCTTGAGAAATGAACTTCCTCTTTATACTCTCATAGTGCGTCACTACATTCGCGTTTGTCAAAGGACAATTTGCGGATAGTTAGTACGCTAGACAAAATCCTACACACGCCCTTTTGACAAAAGTCAGACGCTCGTCCAACAATCAGACTGTGTGTACGAGGCTTTAGACTTCACTGGAAATAATTACAGGAAAGAAAAATTACAAGTACAAGGAAATGTCAATGTTCAAACATTATCTACAGATACTTATGGAATCACTTATTATGTAAACAGTAACTTTGTGCTGATACTTTGTAATACAAGGTCTACATACATTCTACATACATTCAACAGCTCCATCTACTGGCCATGTAAGTCCCATTTCTTTCCCCCACCCAGGAAGCCCAGGTGCAGAATCACTTACATAGCAATGGAAATATCAATGCAATGGATAAATTGTCAAAAGAATGTTTAAGAATGTATTGATATTTCAATTGATATGTAAATGGTGCTGATAAAGTCCTATTTGTTGTACTGGTGGACAACAATTGAATACAAATATCAGTTTTTTTTTTATATTTTCTATGGCATCGAAAACGAACTGAAAGTTTTGGTCACAATCTGACCATTGACTGTGGGCAGCCAACGGGTAGATCGCAAACACTGCCCTGCTTTGTCGGTCCTTTCCCCCCAGCCTCTGCTATTCTCATCTTTACTGCAGAGCGGAGAGAAGAAGGCAGCACAGTACTGGATGGAGGGTGGGAGCGGGAGCTGCCTCAGTTAACCTTAAGCAGCAGGTGACCGGTTGCTAGGATGCCAAATGGTCCTAGCAACCAACCACCAGCTTGTTAATATGAAAAGGTAACTTTGGCAACTCCCACTCCTAGTCTCTATACAGTACTGTGCTGCCTCTTGCTCTCCGTTCTGCTGTACATAAGGTAGGAATGATGTCAAGGTGGCAAAGGACACTGTTGGGGGGGGGGGGAATAGGACACTGCTTTGGGGGATGGGGGCACAGGACACTACTGTGGGGAGAGGTGGCAGAGGAAAATTTTGTGGGGGGCAGAGGTCACTACTGTGGGGGGGGGGAAATTAAGTGAAGAGGGCACTGGACACTGCTGTGGTGGGTGATGTGAAGGGGGCACAGGACACTACCGTGGGGGGGCTAAGGGGAGAAAGTGAAGGGGAGCACAGGACACTGCTGTGGGGGGTGGGAGGTAAAGGGGCAGAAGACACTACTATGGGGGGGGGGGTGAACTGGATGGGGGCACAGGACACTACAGTGGGGGATAATGTGAAGGGGCAGAGGATGCTACTGTAGAAGGGGAATGAAGTGAGGGGGGGCAGAGGACACTGCTGTGGGGGGGGGCACAGGACACTACTGTGAGGACGATAAAGGGGGGCACAGGACTCTGCTGTGGGGGAATGGGGGCACGGGACATTATTGTGGGGGGGGGGGTGACGTGAAGTGGGTCAGAGGACACTACTATAGGAGGGGGTGAAGTGAAGCGGGACACAGGACGCTAAAGTGGAGGAGGCACAGGACACTACTGTGGGGAGGTGATGTGATGGGGGCAGAGAACACTACTGTGAGGACGATAAAGGGGGGCACAGGACTCTGCTGTGGGGGAATGGGGGCACGGGACATTGTTGTGGGGGGGGGGTGACGTGAAGTGGGTCAGAGGACACTACTATAGGAGGGGGTGAAGTGAAGGGGGACACAGGACGCTAAAGTGGGGGAGGCACAGGACACTGCTGTGGGGGGTGATGTGAAGGGGGCAGAGGACGCTACTGTAGGGAGGGAATGAAGTGAAGGGAGGCACGGGACAATACTGTGGGGGGGGGGGGGCATAGGACACTGCTGTAGTGTGATGTGAAGGGGGGCAGAGGACACTACTGTGACACACTATGTGTTATTCATGCTGCTTTCTATCTTTTTATTAGGTTCTTGATAAGCCAACCCCAAGGGGATCTTTGATTTCCTCCATGTTGTTCAGGTAGATCTCAATCTCTGAAAGGTTGCCTACCCCCTGCTGGAACCCTGTAACTGGAAGAATATGTAGGAAGCAAGTCCGGCTTCTGAAAAACACTTTTTCTTTATGAGTTCAGCCTTCAACTTACAATTTCGAAAAGAGGTCAGCAATGGTCACCTTACATATTTATCTCACTTTAATTGGACATTTAAAGCAATGCTAAACTCCATTCAAGCATTTATCCTTAAGACCCCCTTCACACTGGGGCGTTTTTGGGCTAAAAATAGCACCTGTAAAGCGCCTTAAAAACGCCTCACCTGCAGCCCCAGTATGAGACCCTGAGTGCTTTCACACCGGGACGGTGCACTTGCTGGATGGGAAACAAAGTCCTGCAAGCAGCATCTTTGGGGCGTTGCGAGAGCGGTGATTACACCGCTCCTAAAACGCCCTGCTATTGAAATCAATGGGCAGTGCTGCCGAAGCACCTGCAAAGTGTTTCGGCAGTGTCGCTTTTAACCCTTTTTCGCCCGCTAGCGGGGGCTTTACTGCTAACGCCCCCACCCCAGTTTGAAAGTAGCCTTATGCCGCATACACACGATTGGAATTTTGGTCGGAAAAAGCTCTGATGGTTTTCCCAACGGAATTCCGACGGGATTTCGCTCAAGCTGTCTTGCCTACACACGGTCACCCCAAATTCCGACCGCCAACAACGCTGTGACGTACAACACGTACGACGGGACTAGAAAAAGGAAGTTCAATAGCCAGTAGCCAATAGATTCCGTCTTGTAGGTGAATCTGAGCATGCGAGTTTTTGCATGTCGGAATTGCATACACACAAGCGCATTTGTGGATAGGAACTTTTTTCGCCCGAAAAAATTGATAACATGATCTCAATCTTTTGCTGGCCGAAATTCAGCCAGCAAAAGTCCGATGGAGCGTACACACGATCGCATTTGGCGACCGATCTTTTGCTGGCTGAATTTCCGATCGTGTGTACGTGGCGTTACTCAAAAAAGTCCACTCTATTGCTCTCAGCTTCCAAATCTCCAAATATTTTTTTTTTTTTATATGTTTGCTGCTGTGACCGATCTTCCTATTAGAGAGCGGCTTGGTGTGTTCTCCATGTTCCCACTGTATTTAGGAAACTAGTAAACAACCTCTCTCTCTCTTTCACTCCTGAGATAGATCGGGGTAATTGTAGTGTGCATAGAGCTGTGCACAAAACTGACACTGACATTCCAAACAAAGATAAGTGAGAGGGAAAAGGAGAAGATTGGGAGCTCATGGAGGACTTTATAAGGAGGCAGGAAAAAAGTTTCATAAATAACAGAATACAGGACCCTGAAGTAGTGGATGTGTATGCATTGATTTTGGAGATTTAGTGTCATTTCAATCCCGTGTAGTACTTCATCTGTAAGTCATCTCAGTGATTTTACCCCACAGGACCACGTGTGCTTTATCATGTATTCAGAAAAAGCATCTGGAATACAAACATTCTGTCAGCCTGGATGACTTGTACACATCTCGAGGTTCCCCTTTTCCTGTTCAAAGACCACTTCCACTAGATTTACAGCTGTGAGAATCGACCAATTATGTCACAGAGAGAGCCTGGGAGCCAGAAAGCTCTTTGTCAATGAGAAGGGCCACATATCACCGCCGTACATCAAAGCTGAGCCAGTGGTGAGGTGGGGATGAGGTCCATCAGACAGACTTCTGCTGAATAATGTCATTACAGACACTGGGCTTTCTATAAACCCCACCTGCCTTTGATTAGGCTTTTAAAGCCCATTAAAATATAAAGGAGCATTTTTTTTTGTTTTGTTTGGAGAAGATATAGATTTGGTGGGGTATAAAAGTCTGCAGACCATACACAGAGCGGTGTGAGCCCGTATGATGCACAGGATACAGACATACCCCACGTTTAAGTACACAATGGGGTATATTTACTAAAGCTAGAAAGTGCAATCAGGCTCACTTCTACATAGAAACCAATGAGCTTCTAACTACAGCTTGTTCAATTAAGCTTTGGTAATAAAACCTGGAAGCTGATTGGTTTCTATGCAGAAGTGAGCCTGATTTTGCACTTTACAGCTTTAGTAAATAAACCCCATTGTGTACTTAAACGTGGAGTATACTTGTAAACATTTCCAACTAGTTCTGATCCATTCCTATGGAAACCATAATGTTCTGGTGGAGAGGAGAGTCATGTCTAACCAGTACTGAAGAGAGACCCTGATCTGAACTCACAGCCCCCCCCTAAAGTAAACGAACAATACTGTATAGAATGCAATGCGATGATATGTAGCACAGCTTTCCTTATGAGTCTTTCCCAGTTCCTGCGGAGATTGTATTGATTATCAATTCACTGGATTCATTAAAGCCGCATTAAACTGTAAAGCAAACATTATATTGCAGCTTACCAATTCTTTTTCTTTTGTCAGCTGACCAATTCTTAGATGTGATGGCTGCATTCGTTTTCTTTTTCAGGGCCAATTCACATCATAGAAAGGCAGTCCGGATGTGTTCCAGATGCATTTCTGCATGAATGTTTTTTTACGTGTCTTGGATGCATTTCCAGCACATTTTTTTCCCGTCTTTCTTTCTTTGCCTTAAATGGGGACATGTGCGTTCTAGTGCACTTTTGATGCGTTTTACCGCAATGTGCACTCTGGGAACTCATTCTTCATTGTCTGAGACCATTGTCTCACGCTGCTGTCAATCACAGCCAGTGAGCCAATGAGGAGAGAGAGGGGGCAGAGCAGAGCCACGGCTCTGTGTGTGAATGGACGCGCAGACCTGCGGCTTGGGAGCGAGCCTGCTCGGGTGCCCTCCAGAGCAAGCTGCTTTCTCTGGGGGTACTCGGCAGGAGGGAAGGGCTAGGAGCGCCAGCAGGGGGGACCCAAGAAGAGGAGGATCAGGACTGCTCTGTGTAAAACCACTGCAGAAAGCAGGTGAGTATAAGATGTTTTTTTTTTTGTTTGTTTTTTAAACAACAAGCCTTTAATATGCCCTCATATTGTAAAGCGCTGCGCAAACTGTTGGCGCTATATAAATCCTGAATAATAATGAATAATAATAATAATAATATGAATTTAACCACTTCTGGACCGACCGCATGCCAATATACATCCTTACTTTGAAGAGGGATATTATTGTTTTGGCCGCAGCTAGCGGCCATAACCCTGGTATTCTCTTTTTCGGCCGGCGGTCCGGTTTCCAATAATATTGGTCTCTGCGGCGGATTCGCCGCAGGATCACTTTTATCGGTGGTGGGAAAGGGCCCCCCGCCGCACTCTGGTGATCGGATCCTTTCGGCTCTGTGGCATGGACACGAGTGAGGGGAAGATGGCCCCCATCTGTCTCCATTGCAGGGCGGAAGTGACGTCAAAACATCACTTCCGCCCATAGCTCATAAAGGAAATTTTTTCTTTCTTTTTTTTTTTTTTTTAAATGACAAAATTATTATTATTTTTTTATTGCATTTTAGTGTAAATATGAGATCTGAGGTTCTTTTGACCCCAGATCTCATATTTAAGAGGTCCTGTCAAGCTTTTTTTTCTATTACAAGGGATGTTTACATTCCTTGTAATAAAAATAAAAGTGACACAATTTTTTTTTTTTTTTTAAAGAACAGTGCAAAAATAAAAGGTAAAATAAATAAGAATTTTTTTTTTAAACGCGCCTCGCCAAGCTCGCGTGCAGAAGTGAACACATACGTGAGTAGCTCCCGCATATGAAAACGATATTCAAACCACACATGTGAGGTATCGCCGCGATCAGTAGAGCGAGAGCAATAATTCTTGCCCTAGACCTCCTCTGTAACTCAAAACATGTAACCTGTTGAATTTTTTAAACGTCGCCTATGGAGATTTTTAAGGGTAAAAGTTTGTCACCATTCCACGAGCAGGGGCAATTTTGAAGTGTGACATGTTGGGTATCAATTTACTCAGCGTAACATTATCTTTTACAATATTAAAAAGGAACTGGGCTAACTTTACTGTTGTCTTATTTTTTAATTCAAAACATTTATTTTTCCCAAACAAAGTGTGCTTGTAAGACCACTGCACAAATACGGTGTGGCAGAAAGTATTGCAACGACCGCCATTTTATTCTCTAGGGCGTTAGAAAACAAAATCTATAATGTTTGGGGGTTTTAAGTAATTTTCTAGCAAAAAAAAAATGTTTTTAACTTGTAGACAACAAATCTCAAAAAGAGGCTCGGTCCTTAATCACTTGTCTACCAGGCACGAACACCCCCTTCCTGCCCAAGCCATTTTTCAGCTTTCAGTGCTGTCGCACTTTGAATGACAATTGCACGGTCATGCTACACCGTACCCAAACAAATTTTTTTAGCATTTTCTTCACACAAATAGAGCTTTCTTTTGGTGGTATTTAATCACTGCTGGGTTTTTTATTTTTTACAAAAAAAAAAGACCAAAAATTTTGTAAGAAAAAACTTTTTTTACTTTTTTTCTGTCAGTAAATTTTGTAACTAAGTAATTTTTACCTTCACCGATGTGCGCCGATGAGGCGGCACCGATAGTCACTGATAGACTGAACTGGTGGGGATTGATGAGGTGGCACTTATGGACACTGATGAGGTGGAACTTACGGGCACTGATGAGGTGGCACTAATGGGCACTGATGAGGTGGCACTAATATGCTGCACTTATGGGCACTGATATGTGGCACTGATAGGTGGCAGGCACTGTTAGGTGGCGGGTACAGATAGGTGATGAGCACTGATAGGCGGCACTGATGGGCACAGTCAGGTGGCATTGATAGGCAGCAGTAGCAGGCACTGATAGGCGGCACTGGTGGGCATGCACAGGCGGCATGGATAGGTGGTACAGATGGGCACTGATGGGCATTGATGGGTGGTACTGATGGGCAACACTGATGGGCATTGGTGGACAGCAGTGATGGGCATTGATGGGCAGCACTGATAGGAGGCACTAATTACCAGCACTGACTGGGATGGCTAATGGGCACTGATTTGTGGCACTTGTGGGCAGTGTGGGCTCTGATCACTGGCATTGGTGGGCACTGTATGCTGGCATTGGTGGGCACTCCATTTTTTTATACTTTATTTATATATTGTAATCAGGGCCCTGATTACTTTCCTAGCTGTCCGGCTGATCGGCTATCCTCTCCTAACACTCTGTCAGTGCGTGGCGAGGAGCGCTGGCATCTCCGTGTTTACATGTGACCGGCTGTGATTGGACACAGCCGATCACATGGTTGAAGAGCCGCTGACGCGGCACTTTACACAGATCGGGGTCGCACTGTGTCCTAGCAACACGGTGCGACCACGATTGCCGCGCTACGAGCCCCCGCACCCAAGCAGTTAAAGGGGTTGTAAACCTCCAGGTTTTTTTCACCTTAATGCATCCTATGCATCTGATAGTTGCATAGTTGCATCTGATAGTTACAGGCCCCCGGTTTACTTACCTGAGCCCTCGAAAGGCCCGCGTCGAGAATACGCTGGCTTCTCTGCTCTTCGATTGATAGTAGCGCGGCCATTGGCTCGCGCTGCTGCCAATCAAATCCAAATGATGCGGCCACCAGGGGGGTGGGACTGAGATATACACTCTATGTCTATGGATGCAAAGTCTATTAGACGGGAGCGCGCCCGCAAGGTAACCCCCTCGGGAGAGAGCTTCCCAAAGGGGGGTTAGCTATTGCGGGGAGGAGCCGAGAGAGCCGCCGTGGGACCCCGGAATAGGAGGATCGGGGCCACTCTGTGCAAAACAAGCTGCACAGTGGAGGTAAGTATGACATGTTCGTTATTTAAAAAAAATAAAAAATGAACCTTTACAACACCTTTAAGTGGTCAAGTAAAATGACTTTATCGTGTGCCCTGGACCTAAACAAACAGCCACACTGCAAGGGATCAATTTTAATTTTCCCACAGTTGTACTGATCAATTTACTGATCAATAGAGTTTCCTGAGGAACTGGTTGAGACTCCTGAGGAAGTCTTCTAAGAGGAATGTTGTGCTAATACATTTCAAGACATTGCATTGTAGTTTCCAGCTTACTTTCAGGGTCTGGAAGTGCAGATAAGGGACTTGGAGAGTCCCCCTGCCTCCAGTGCTAGGCAGACATGCCTTGTGTCCCATACACCCCCCTCTCCTCCCCTCTCCTCTCCCTGCTCCCATGCACCATGTCTGTTTTTATCAGGGTGCAGGCGTTGTGGAGCCGGAGTCCGGCCTAGTGATGACAGACGGGCTGTGAGAATCTCTCTGCAGGTAAAGCGGCCATCGCTCTTTTCCCTCAGCGTGTTCAGATAACGGCTGATGTCACATCAGTGCTGGCAAATCTCTGCGCCTTAAGTGCTGGGAGGAGGTGATGCTTGGAGACCCTTGTCCGTCGGGATGTGCTTTCCCATCCCAAATACCTCATCGATCAGGACCAGTCAGGCCAACCACATACTAGCAGTGCAGATTCTACAGATGACGTTATTCCAAAGGGATTTTTTTTTTTTTTACCAGTATGATAACAAAAGGGACCCGTGGAGGAAGATTCTTTGCCAAAAAGGCAATCCTGGAACTTTTCAAACAAAACATCCACGTAATGAAGATCAGCCACTGGCCATATTGCCAGTCACACATAAACTATATTGTCAAAAGAATTGGGACGCCTGCCTTTACACGCACATGAACTTTAATGACATCCCAGTCTTATTCCCTGTACACACGGTCGGAAATTCCGACGGGAAAAGTCAGATCGGATTATGTTGTCGGAAAATCCGATGTGTGGGCTCTATCGGACTTTTTCCGTCGGAATCTCCAACGGAAAAAATTTGAGAGCAAGATTTCAAATTTTCCGACAACAAAATCTGATTGTTTGTAGAGAATTCCGATCAGACAAAGTGCCACACATGCGCAGATCAAATTACGAGACCAAAGCTATTGGCTAGTAGCCTTAACGTAGTCCCATCGCAACGAACGAACGTCATCACGTTCCGAACAATCGGATTTTCCCGACAAATACTGTGTGTATGCAACACCAGTTTCGGACAAAATCCGTCGGAAAAAAATCAGACGGATTTTGTTGTCGGAATGTCCGTCCGTGTGTACGGGGGCTTAGGCAGGTCATACATGGTTCGAATTTTGAAAGAATTTTCTTTTGAAAATCTTATCTAAGAATTTTCGTTCGTATTTCACACCATTAGTGGGCTGCAGCAACAGCCGATTTTCATGTGGCAATCAAATTTGAGTAATCGGACATGTTGGAAAATTCAGACAGAAAAAGTCGGAATTTCCGACGAAAAAAGTTTGAGAGCTGGATCTAAAGTTTTCTGACAACAGAATCCGATCTGACTTTTTCTGATCGTGGGTAGAGAATTCCGACTCACAAAGTGCCACGCATGCTCAGAAAAAATTTGGAGACAAAAGCTATTGGCTACTGGCCTCTACGTAGTCCCGTCATACGTTTTGTACGTTACTTCGTTCCGGACGATCGGATTTTTCAACAACTTTGTGCGACCGGGTGTACGCAAGACAAGTTTCGGCCAAAATCTGTCGGAAAAAATCTGATGGATTTTGTGGTTGGAATGTGTGTATGGGGCATAAGTCTGTAGGGTTCAATATTGAGTTTGCCCACCCTTTGCAGCTATAACAGCTTCAACTCTTCTGGGAAGGCCATCCACAAGGTTCAAACACCATTCTACTAGAAGCAGATTTGTGAGGTCAGGCGCTGATGTGGATGAGAAGGCCTGGCTCGCAATCTCTGCTCTAATTCATCCCCAAAGTGTTCTATCAGGTTGAGGTCAGGACTCTGTGCAGGCCAGTCAAGTTCCTCCACCCCAAACTCGCTCATCCATGTCTTTATGGACTTTGATTTGTGTATTGGTGTGCAGTCATGTTGGAACAAGAAGGGTCCATCCCCAAACTGTTCCCACAAAGATACATACCGGTAGTAGGTGAGATTGAAAAAAGACACAAGTCCATCAAGTCCAACCTATGTAAAGTTGAGAGCATGAAATTGCCAAACATGTCTTGGTATGCTGATGCCTTAAGAGTTCTCTTCACTGGAACTAAGGGACCAAGCCCAATCCCTGAAAAACAACCCCACACCACAATCCCCTCTCCATCAAATGATTTTGACCCGTGCACAAAGCAAGGTCCATAAAGACACGGATGAGCAAGTTTGGGGTGGAGGAACTTGACTTGCCTGCACAGAGTCCTGACCTCAACCTTTGGGATGAATTCGAAGTGGCAGGGGCAGCAGCTGAATGATAATTATAAAACCACTTCCACACAGATTCCCTTTCTCACATGGACACCAACAGTGATTTCTTCAGAATAACAAAAGGCTGGAATCTGCAACAAAGTTTGTTAAAAAGGGGAATGTTTTTTTTCTCAACAAAGTGGAGTTGCTCTTTAAAAATATGCACCAGGAAGATACAGAGAATGTCACATTCACTGCTTTACACATGTGCTCCCTGTGGGGTCAAGCACAGTTAAGCACACAAGCTTTTACTGGCCATACAGGGTTCTGTTTTTTTTTTTCCAATAGGCCAGCGGGCTGAATGAAAAAAACTGAACCAATCCCCCCATCCACATATTTGAGGTGGATGGAGAATCCTCCCTGCAACACTAATCCATTCTAAAAGAGGGACTTCCCTGCTGTCAGAATACATAGCCATTGGCTGCAGGTGATCGATCGAGAGGCTTTTTTCCAATAGGACGGTTGAACAGAAGTGGCCACACCTGGATCGAAATTCGGGCGATCTCTGCTGAACCGGCCACATTTCAAACCATCTGCGGCCAGCTTTACTCTACTGCCATTTTCTATGAAGCTATACATTACTACATTTTTAACATGTGTGATTTAGTTTATATTGCATTTTATGTTTCAATAGATTTTTATTAGGCATATTGAACAATACAACGACATCAAGGACACATGTGGGGACGATTCACAGAGACCTTCAATAAGTAATGACTTCCCATAGAGGCATAGCTGAATTTTAGACTGTATTTTAACACTGCTGTGCTGTGTATGGCTGTGAATGTAAAAAAAAATGTAAACAGTCGGTCTCCAATCCAGTTTTCAGATAACAATTCACAAAAAAAAGCAAAAAACAAATGGTAGGCACCAAAAGATACACAAAACCTTTATAAAACAGTAATATTTATTGAAAACAGGGCCGGTGCTACCATTAGGCAAACTAGGCAGCCGCCTAGGGCGCCCTGCTGCCTAGGGTGCCAAGCCACTGGTGTTCCTAGTTTTCTCTCTCTGCAGTAAGCAGCTAAGTCTCAGCATCAGCAGACAGCCGCCACTATTTTCGCACATAGTGTCAGAGGCGCAGCAGTGGTGGAGGACTGTGTATGTGTCCCAACTCCCGAATGAATGGAAGCAAGCAAACATTCATTGATGGGCACTGGTAGGCTGCATTAATGGGCGCTGGTGAGGCTGCATTTGATGGGCGCTGGTGAGGCTACATTTGATGGGCGCTGGTAAGGCTGCATTGTTGGGCGCTGGTGAGGCTGCATCTGATGGGTGCTGGTGAGGCTGCATCTGATGGGTGCTGGTGAGGCTGCCTTTGATGGGCGGTGGTGAGGCTGCATTAAAGGGCGCTGGTAAGGCTGTATTGATGGGCGCTGGTGAGGCTGCATCTGATGGGTGCTGGTAAGCTGCATTTGATGGGCGGTGGCGAGGCGGCATTAAAGCGCGCTGGTGAGGCTACATTTGATGGGCGCTGGTGAGGCTACATTTGATGGGCGCTGGTGAGGCTGCATTGTTGAGCGCTGGTGAGGCTGCATCTGATGGGTGCTGGTGAGGCTGCCTTTGATGGGCGGTGGTGAGGCTGCATTAAAGGGCGCTGGTGAGTCTGCATTGATGGGCGCTGGTGAGGCTGCATTGATTGGCTCTTCATTAAAAAGGTGAGGTTTGCTTGGGCAGGGAAAATGGGGTGGAGTTGGGGGATGCACTCAGGGGGGGGAGCCAAGGGGGGCGACAAAATTAGGTTTTGCCTAGGGTGTCAAAAATCCTTGCACCAGCCCTGATTGAAAAGCCATATAAAAGATCGCAATAAAAACAAAGGCTGACACAAAACGGCTGTGACAGAAGACCAGCAACCAATGCAAATGTCCTATAAGCATAGATTCCAATCAATCAGATCTTGACCGATTGTTACATGTAGGTCCAGCGTTCTTCAGTTTCTAAAGAATCTTCATCAGGGACAGAAGACGGGGGACAGTTGGTCTTAAAATGACTGCTAGAAACAAATAAAATCAGCCAAAACTTAGAACTGCTGCATAGAGATGGTTTCCGATAACCTACACAACGGACTGGTCAAGGGAGCAGAAGGAGCACCAGGAAGACCTCACATTAAGGCCCACTAAGAAGGGGACACAAGAGGGGATAAGTTCGGGGTCTGACGTGTAGTTTAATCATCCCCTATGGTGGATTTTAAAGGCACTGAGTTTTTTAAAAGATTGAAAAGCATTAAAGGTATTATATTACAAAAATGATTTATTCGTAGTTACACACAGTGGTTAAAATGTGGAATGCATAAACAGTTCATAACATTGTCACCATATTTTGACAAGACATATATGAAGTCTTCTTGCACCCAACATGTTCCGGAGTACAGTTTTCTTCTTCTTCAGGGGTGTATGAAGAGGAAAATGTATATATGTTATTAGGTGACAGGATGAATGCAACATTCCATCATATTACGTTTAAAAACAGAAAAGATGTATATATCAGTAAGAGCCGTATCTGTTGACTCTCTACTTCAATAACACAGACACAGTGCCGTCTTTAATATTGACTGGACCCTGGGCAAACATTTTCTTGGGCCCCCTCTTCCACACAATTTTGCTCTCCACATGCTTTGAGACATACAATAAATAGCAGCTAGACTCAAATTCAGTTTACTGGATCAGATCAGGCAACATTTGGGATTGGTTGCCAAAGGTTACAGTGTATTATTACCGCTCACTGACTGGCTGCTAGAGGTTACAGCACGCATTATGGCTCACTGTTATTTTCTAGAGTTTACAGCACATGACTTCTGCTTGTTGATTGGTCGCTAGAGATTACTGTACCAATCAATACTGCGCACTGATTGATTGCTACAGGTTACTGAACATCTATACCACTCACTAATTGGTTGTTAGAGGTTACTGCACAGCATTACTGCTCACTGATTGGTTGCTAAAGGTTACATCACATCATCTCCTCACTGTCTGCCTTTGCAGGCTTAATGACCACAGTTGTAGGCAGGACTTTCAAGCATGCCCCTTTACCTCCCCAGTGGGCAGCATTCAGCAGAAGTAATGGTGGATGTGACCTCAGGGGGACATGATATACATATGAATGCTACCTCTATTTACATAATAATGCCACGGTCCACAACTATTTGCATATCATTGCAGCTACTTTTTACATATCAATGCAAGTTATTTACATGTAAACACAGGGTCTGCAGGTAATTCATCTGTACATGGCAATAGGGCAAAGCTGGGCAGCAGTAGCAGAAGTTTACACTGAGATATCGGAACACAGCACATGATTAAATCTTCAAGGGATAATGGAAATTAAACTGGGATAGTTGGCAAGTATGAGGCAGCTGCTTTGGGCCCCACTACAATGATGGGGCCCAGGGCAGCTGCCCCTTTTGCCCTGCCTTAAAAACGGTCCTGCACAGACATCAAAAAGAGGCTTTGTGAGGCTACGGGGGTGGCCAGAAGGATTCAATGGGGCCAGAGAAGGAGAAAATTAGTAACACTCAACCAAGGTGAAAGAAGAAGTTCTATTTTAGAGAGAGTGATGTCAACTTAAACCAGGGTGTTAAAAAGAAAAAACGATTGCACGTCCTGACATCGAGCACAATACTGGATTCTGCTATTCTGCTGGATATCAGGACGTGCAGGCATTTGTTTTTTTAACACCCTGGTTCTATTCTCCATTTGTAGTTTAATCATGCACGATTGGCCTGGAGTATCACACCAGAGGACCATCAATGAAGGATATAGGGAGGGAAAGCACAGCCTGATGCACAACTCAAGAGCCTAGGTCTAGCCTAGAAAACCAGACCGGGAAGCCAAATAAAGTAAAATATACAGGCAGGATGGAAGACAGGAATCCCAGGGGACCCCCTGGGGTTGCAGCAGCCTTTTTGCTAGAAAGCATACTTTGTGTTTATTGAATGATAAATCTGTTCAGAATGAAAAGAATATCAGGGAAGCGAAAACGCTCTTCAAAGGATTACATGGCCCTTCGTGTTTTAACTCTCCTGCATGATAAGTCAAAAAGACTGCTGCTGCTCTAGGGAGTCCCCTGAGATTCGGTATGCGTGTTCTGGGCTGTAAATAGCTTTGAAGACAAATCCAAGATTGATAGCCAGAAAACTAGTATTTTCAAAAGGTGAGATCAGCAATGGTGGTCTCTATTAACCTCTCTAGGCAGTATCCCTTTAAGACTTCACCCAAACCCAGGAGTGCTCAAATAGCACCATCTGCTCAAAACAACTGCCTCCCTCTAGCGGTACCTGCGCTTCTCTGTCGGTCAGTAAGGCGCGCCCACTGAGGTGGGTAAGGCATACTAGAACATCAGCTTACAGATAAAGTTTTGCATATTGAATGATCTCAGGTCTGGGCTCTGCAGAGCACGAGTCATGGGGTCATGAGAGCAAAAAAACAAAAAAAAAAAGGTTATGTGCAGGTATTATTATTATTATTTAACGTACATTTATAGCGCCGTCAATTTACGCATCGCTTTACATATACATTGTACATTCACATCAGTTCCGACCCTCAAGGAGCTTACAATCTAAGGCCCCTAACTCATTCATATACTAGGGCCAATTTAGACAGAAGCCAATTAACCTACCAGCATGTCTTTTATATGGCCGAGTCTTTTTTTAGCTTGATATTTGATATATCAACTTACCTTTAGAAATTTTTCTTGATGACAGGAAAACTTTAGAACACATTTGTTGTGCCGAAAATGCAAAACAAAGGGGGAAAACATAAAATGCAGTTAACAAGATAAGGAGAGAAAGGGTAAAGGGCCACAGGGCCCTAATTCAGAGTTTGCAGGCAAGATGGACAATGATATAGTACAAAAATGTACTAGTGGTGGTTTGTTAGTTCCTGGGGGAGACACTGAACCTCATGCTACTATGGCCTGCTTAAAGGGGTTGTAAAGGTTTTTTTTTTTTTTTTTCTAAATAGGTTCCTTTAAGCTAGTGCATTGTTGGTTCACTTACCTTTTCCTTCGATTTCCCTTCTAAATGTTTTTTTTCTTTGTCTGAATTTCTCACTTCCTGTTTCTCCTCAGTAAACTTCACACCATCGTCTGAGCTGTGTTTAATCAGCCAGAACAGCTTACTGAGGAGGAACAGGAAGTGAGAAATTCAGACAAAGAAAAAAAAACATTTAGAAGGGAAATCAAAGGAAAAGGTAAGTGAACCAACAATGCACTAGCTTAAAGGAACCTATTTAGAAAATAAAAAACAAACCTTTACAACCTTTAAATATACTCTTAGAGCCTATATAGTTATACTGACTGTGGGCAGGTATAGGAGAGTTCAATTTATCCAGTTTGTAAGAAATATAAATCTGTCCATATGGATTATTTCTGAAGCCCTTGTTTCTGTGGACTGAAAACGGGTGAAAGGGTGCTGTTTGTTCTACTCTTCTCCTCTCTATTACTCTCCCCCTTTAATTATCTGGATACTTACGGTGTATCTCCTTCCTCTTCAGACCATATAAGTTTATATTCATATCTATGTACCTTTACACCATCAGCCTTACACACGGTCGCTGGTATTAGTAAGAAACTGCCTCCTGCTTTATACAGTGATTCCTGGGTGATCATTTGGGAGCTCTCCACGTGGAGGTATTTCTATGCTGACAAGTGAGACCCGTTCCTTTCAACAACCCCCAAGTGTGTCCTGATGAAGCAAAACAGTGAAACGCGTTGATGCACAGGTACTCACTGCCGTTTATTTGGTTTCCACTTTCTTGTTTACACTAGATACTCATCATATGCCTATCGTATGTTTTTAATTATTTTTTTACTTGACCTGTTTGAAATGACTTATGCCCTGTACACACTGTTAGACTTTCCGACGGAAAATGTGCGATCGGATCTTGTTGTCGGAAAATCCGATCGTGTGTGGGCTCCATCAGACTTTTTCCGTCGGAATTTCCAACACACAATGTTTGAGCGCAGGATCTAAAATTTTCAGACTTCAAAATGCGATCCTTTAAATTCCGATTCTGTGTGTAGACAATCCCGACGGACAAAGTGCCACGCATGCTCAGAATAAATAATGAGGTCGAAAGCTATTGCCTACTGCCCTCTTTATAGTCCCGTTTGTACGTGTTCTACATCACCGCGTTCTGAACGATCGGATTTTCTCACAACTTTGTGCGACCGTGTGTATGCAAGACAAGTTTGGGCCAAAATCCGTCGGATTTTGTCGTCGGAATGTCTGACCATGTGTATGGGGCATTATTGTTAATAAAATATATTTTTGTACCATATCATTATCCATCTTGCCTGCAAAGTCTGAATTAGGGCCCTGTGGCCCTTTACCCTTTCTCTCCTCCAATCAAGTTTATACAGATGTGGCCTTAAGAGTGTTATTTAAATTTTTGCAGTTAACAAGATATTACTGCTAATAGCATTGACCGGGTTCTTATTAGTCCCCTAAAATAGACCTAATTCTTTTTGGAAAATATTCCAGAGTTTATTGATAGCTTTTGAAATATTTTCCAGGGATGCTTTAGCCTTGAAGTGGTGGACATAACCCGATTATAATACTATATCAGAAGACTCTATTATACGGCAAGCTACATTATCACTATCTTTTCTTTTACACCTTAATTACCTTTTCATTAAAACATTTGGATGACTGCGGAAACATCACATGTTCAGGAATAATTAAAGTAAAAGTCTATTGAACTGTGCCTGCTTATCGCTTTTTGGCCGATGCATAGCCAAGATGCACCTTGATTGCACTAAAAAAAGCAAAAGAGTGCCATCTACTGGACATTAGTTTTATGTTCATAACATTAAAGTATAACTAAAGGCAAAACTTTTTTTTTTTTTTAGTTTTGGACAGTGGAGAAGAATTAGAGCCCCTGTCAGTTTTTATTGCAGTCTATAAAGATTCGCCCTCTCTATTTGTCCTGCTTACCATCATCATTGAAAGTGAAAGTAAACAGAAAACCCCAAATTTTGGATTGTCCACAGAAAAAGTAATAGATGGGGAAATCTTCCAATGGGGACACTAGTTCTGGTGAGTTTGGGGTCCCCAAGAAATTCCTTTAATTTTCAGCGATTTTCTCTCACTTCCTGTTTGGCTATGGGACAGGAAGTGAAGGGAAATCTCCACAATGGGACAGAGAAGGGGGAAAAAAAATGATAACTCTCCCTTGCTCTATACAAAATAAAAAAATAAAAAGTTTTGCCCATAGTTCTACTTTAACCACTTCAGCCCCGGAAGATTTTACCCCCTTCCCGACCAGAGCACTTTTTGCGATTCGGCACTGCGTCGCTTTAACTGACAATTGCGCGGTCGTGCGACGTTGCACCCAAACAAAATTGACATAGACAGAAATAGAGCTTTCTTTTGGTGGAATTTGTTCACCTCTGCGATTTTTATTTTTTGCACTATAAACAAAAAAAGAGCAACAATATTTTTTACTTTTTGCTAAAAATAAATATCCCTCAAAAATATATAAAAAAAAACGAATTTCTTTCTCAGTTTAGGCCGATATGTATTCTTCTACATATTTTGGCAAAAAAAAACGTAATAAGTGTATATTAATTGGTTTGCGCAAAAGTTATAGCGTTTACAAAATAGGGGATTTATTGCATTTTTAATATTATTTTTTTTTATTAGTAATGGTGGCGATCTGCGATTTTTATTGTGACTGCGACATGATGGCGGACACATCGGATGCACTGATTACTGTGTAAATGACAATGGCAGGGAAGGGGTTAAACACTAGGGGGCGATCAAAGGGTTAAGTGTGTCCTAGGGAGTGATTCTAACTGTGGGGGGGGGGGGGTAGGCTTCCACTGACATGACAGGCAGCTACTGCTCCCTGTCATGGGAAGAAGTGATCGCTGTCATGTCAGTGTGATAGCCCACTCCCCCCCACAGTTAGAATCACTCCCTAGGACACACTTAACCCCTTGATCGCCCCCTAGTGTTAACCCCTTCCCTGCCATTGTCATTTACACAGTAATCAGTGCATTTTTATAGCACTGATCGCTGTATAAATGACAAGGTAGAACGGGGAAATGCCTTGTTTAGAAAGGCATCTTCCCATTCTTCCACTCCGTGACACGATCGCGGGCCCCCGGTGTACACCAAGTCCAGCACGGTCCGCAGGCACAGTTACAGAGCACGCCGCAGGCCCGTGCGTGCCCACAATGCTGTGATTTAAAGGGGACATACCTGTATGCCCATTTGCCCAGCCGTGCCATTGTGCCAACATACATCGTCGTGCCCTGGTTGGCTAGTGGTTAATATGAGTATCGCTCTATATTACATGGGTCTCCATATTTTCTAAGCAAAGGGCCAGTTTACTGTCCTTTAGACTTTAGGAGGGCCGGATTGAGGCCAGTGATAGTAGAAAATGCCTCAGACTTAGCGGTCGGTGGGGGTAAAATAATTGTATAATGTCTGTGGGCAGATTGATTGATATTAGTGGAAAGAATAATCTCCATTGTTGGTGTCAGTGGGAGAAATAGTGCCCCATCATTGGTGTTAGTGGGAGTATTAATGCCCCATCATTGGTATTAGTGGGAAGAATGATTCCCATCATTAGTGTCAATGGGAGGAATAGTGCCCCCATTGCTGGTGTCAGTGGAAGGAATAGTGTCCCATTGTTGATCACAGTGGGAGAAATAGTGCCCCACTGATGATGACAGTTGGAGGAATTTTGCCCCATTGTTGATGACAGTGGGAGGAATAGTGCCCCATCTATGGTGTCAGTGGGAGGAATAGTGCCCCATCTATGGTGTCAGTGGGAGGAATAGTGCCCCATCTATGGTGTCAGTGGGAGGAATAGTGCCCTATCGCTGATGACAGTGGGAGGAATAGTACCCCATTGTTGATGACAGTGGGAGGAATAGTACCCCATTGTTGATGACAGTGGGAGGAATAGTGCCCCACCCATCATTGGAGCACATGTGTGTCAGGAGGAAGTCTTCTCTGGAGCTCCTCCAGGGGATCGGTGTGAGAGGGGAGTGGTGAGGAAATCTATCCCAGCTCTCCTGGCCCCTTTCTGGGGAAGCCATAGAGGCCAGCAGGGCCTCTCCTGCTGGAAGTTCTCAGCTATCTCCTGGGCCGTCGGGTGACATGCCTTCCTGTGGACAAGCGGATCTCTCTGCCCCTGGAGAGGACGAAGGCTCGCAAGCCATTAGGGAGCGAGTGGTGGCTGGGATAAAGGTCCTGAATAGGAAGAGGGATAAGCTTTACAAGCTGCGTGCGGAGCTGAAGCATCTGAGAAGGCAGCGTGAGGGCTTACACAGCCAAAAGCGAGGATCCATGGATCCGGAGAGCCAATTGGCCAAAGTCCGTGTGGACCACCAGGAGACCACTGTGGCCATGATGGAAGGCAGAGATGGTCTCTTCAAGGAGAAGTTTGGAAACGATAGGAAGTTTGGAAGGGTGACAAAGATGGAGGTGGAGGAGGAGACCCCCAATTCCGCCCCCCTGCCCCCCCAGGGAGAGGTAAACAGCCCCATGCCTTCCCAGGACTCAGGAGGCATGCTGAGGGCTATCCTGGTAATGGAGTCTCCTATGCGGGGGATCGGTTGGTGTTTAATGAGGAGGGCATTACAGATAATGTACCTGATAAGGTAAAGCCAGCAAAGCCCCATGTTGTGGACAAGACTGTTTTTGTGCCTTTTACTGATAATGACAATGTGCCTGATGACAGTCAGACTGCTAATGTTGTGTGCAGCCATGTTGTGCCGGATGATGTTGCAATGCAGCAAAACTTACATTTAAAAAGTGTAATTTCTGTGGATGAACTACAGGTGTCAGCAGAGCCCATTAACCCTTCTTTAGCAGAGTCCAAAGCTGTTTGCCCCACTGCTGCTGAGGACTCTACAGCGCAGCATCAGGAGACAGCTGGTACTGCAGCAGAAACTATGACCATTCCTGATGGAAAAATTTCTGTGACTGATAACAATCACCCCAGCACCAGTGTGATGGACAATCGTCCGGCTGCGGATTCTGCTAATCCAGTTCAGACAGTTGATAATGCTAATAATGTACAGACTAATGTGACTTCAGTGTGGGGCCTTGGCCCTGATAAACCCACGTTTGCTCAGGTGGTACGCTCTGCTCCTGGTAGCTCCGCTCCCAAGCGGGGTTTTCCCCTACAGACTACCACTTTGGGCACCCCGGGATCTGGTCTTGGGTCTCTGGCTTCTGCTGGGGGTCCCAGACATAATGTAGTGATTCTGAAATGGGAAGGTGGTGCAGTCCCTCCAGCGGGGCGTTGCGGTGGTGGATCTCATTTCAGAAATGGGTTTTGGGGCAAATTACCTGTATGCCTTTATACATGTGTCTGGGACGAGGGATTATACAGTTGGCTTCACCAAGCCAGAGGGTCTTGACCTGTTCTGGGAGCAATATGAGGCTCGGTGCAGGTCAAGACCTGAATGGGAAGGTCCGGCCCCAGTTGCGATCTCTCAGAGGTCAACAGTTAAAAAAATCACCATAATTCTGACCAATGAGAGCGTCCCCGCTTGGGGGTTTGGTTGCGGAACTATGGGGAGGTTTTGATTAAGCCCAGCAAAATCCTTGATGAGTGTAACATCTGGACTGGGGGTTGGTCAGTAACAGTCAGGTTGGCCAGGGATGGGAATGTTATCCGTCACCTGCCCTCCTCAGCTTTTATAGGGAGGGATAGGATGACTATTTTCTACCCTGGTCAGCCGAAGCTGTGTCACCGCTGTGGAGAAAAGGGGCATTTGAGCTCCTCCTGTTCAGCCTTGATATGTTCAGTGTGTTGGGGTCAGGGTCACATGGCCAAGGACTGCACCGATATGATTAGGTGCAACCTGTGCCTGCGCCTTGGCCATCCCTACAGCAGATGTCCTGAAGCCTGGCACAATATGGAGAAGGAGGTAATGGATGACTTGTCAAGGCTGGACAGGATGGAGGGTGAGGCTCTTGGTGTACCATCCTCCTCTGCGGTGACTGACTCCCCTGGTCCTGCTCAGGATCCCTCTCCAGTCCCTATTGCCACCCCTCCTGTTTCTGTAAGTATTCCTTCTGTTTCTGTCTCTGTGTCCCCGCAGCCTACTGTATCCTCTCCTCTTATGTCAGAACCTTCCAAGTCTGTGCCCCCCGTGTCAGTTACCCCCCCCCCAAGTCTGTCTCAAAGGGAACACCACCCCCACCAGGAGTGGTAGCAGGTACTAAAAAGGTCGCTTCTTCCTCTGTAAAGGAGTCTTCTGTGAAGACTTTAAAGAAAAAAAACAGAGATTATGGCATCTCTGAAGCTGACCTGCAGTACCTGGAGGAGAGAAGGAAGGTTGGGAAGCGGAAGCAGACGTGAGGACGGAACGGGCTCCAGTGCCTGTCTCTAACCGTCATAGGTCCTCTGAATGGTATATTTCTTCATCTGGAGCTTCTTCGGAGCGAAGTTCCGATTCTGAAATGGAGTTTGAGGCTGCCTCAAGAAAGAGAGAGGCTTCTGGTGATAAGCAGCAGAGGGGAGCTAAGAAGCAATCCACCCAATAACCCAAATGGCGGTTTCCCCTCCGTTAAAAGCGGTGACAATAAATGTCGCCAGCATTAAGTCAGTAAGAGCTCGTTCCATGGCCTTCTTTTTGTTCAGCCAATTAGACGCTGAAATTTTATTTTTGCAAGAGACTAGGCTCACCTCCTTGGCAGATATTCATATGGCCAAGAGAGAGTGGAGGTATGGTCCATCTTACTGGTCTCTTGCGGCCGAGCCTTACGGCGGTGTGGTGGTGTTGTTTAAAACCGGTATGGTAAATGTCCGGTGGGTTATTGAGGTGGAGATTGGGAGATGTATGGTCTTAGACGTCCTTGTGGGGGAGGGCAGGACCTGCGCTTAATTAATGTTTATGGGCCGCACACAAAGTGGGACAGGAAAGCCCTTTTTACAAGGATCAAGCCATTTGTTTTTACATCCTGGCAAGTGGTCTTTGGAGGTGACTTTAATACAGTAACTAGGCCCAAGGACAGGAAGGACTTCAAGGACAGGCTGGGATATGATAGCGTTTTTTTAAATAGTATGGTTAGGGATGCTGGTCTTGTGGATGTGCACATTAAGCACCTCCCGGATGACACCGGGTTCACCTTTCATCAAGGTAGTAGTCAGAGTAGGATAGATCGTTTTTTTTTTTTGAAGGAGACCTCTGCTTTCTCACCCCCAGTTGGCATTTGGTTCTGGAGAGGGACTATGGGAAGTACCACTCTCCTGACCCTTACCAGAACTGCAAACAAGGTGTAGCTGTTAAAACGGTTGTTGGCCTTAAGGACAGTACAGGTTCCTTGACAAAGTCCAGGTCAGGGATTCTGGAGGTCGTGAGGTCCTTTTATGCTGACCTTCTTGGGAGGAAAGAGCTTGACCGTGACAAGATGGACAGCTTTTTGGACTCTACTCCAGGTCTAAATGGTGATGTTCCATTGATGAATTTGACAGAGGAGATCACAGTTGATGAGGGGACGAGGGCAATTGATCAGCTTGCCATCAAAAAGTCACCTGGACCGGATGGCTTGACGGCTGAGTTTTACAAAGCCTTTAAGTCTATTCTGGCCCCACATTTGGTAGAGGTTTTTAACAGTTGCCTTGCTGAGGGGGTGCTTTCCCCTTCCATGAGGCACTCGGCTGTGATTCTTCTTTCAAAGGGTAAAGATCCTTCGATGATTGAGAATTGGCTCCCCATCAGCCTTCTTAATGTCGATAGAAAGATCCTGGCAAAGATTCTTTTCTGGCACCTATCGTCAGTAGCAGAGTCTTTGCTTTCTCGCCATCAGCACTGTTCGGCCCAGGGTAGAAGCTCCTTCACAGCGGTTTTAGCTGTCCGGGAGGCCTTGGAGCGGTGCAGGGCTGCAGGCTGGGGAAAGTATTTGCTGGCATTGGATCAGGCAAAGGCTTTTGATCGTGTTAACCATGAGTACCTGTGGTTGCTCCTTAGTAAGTACGGTCTGCCGGGTGGTTTTGTCGATTGGTTAAAAGTCTTGTATAAGGGGGCAGAAAGCTTTCCTCTTGTTAATGGTTGGGTTGGGCAGTCCTTTGAGGTTGGCGCCGGGGTGCGCCAGGGTTGTCCTCTAAGTCCCCTGCTCTATGTGTTTGCAATCGACCCCTTCATCAGGAGGCTAGAGAGCGGCATGTTGTGTGGGGTGCCAGTGGGGCTCCCGGGTGAGCCACCTTTGAGGGTTGTTGCCTATGCAGACGATGTGTCGGTGATTGTCACTGGGGCAGATGAAGCAGAGGAGGTGGTCTCTCTGACATCACGGTATTCTGAAGCATCAGGCTCCAAGATCAATCAGGAAAAGAGTGACGTTTTTTGGATGGGAAAGGAAGTTTGATCTCCCGGACACCTTTCCAGTGCCCCAGGAAAGAACTAAGATTCTAGGCATTGAATTTGGACCCGGCGATTATAGCCTCAAAAACTGGGAAGGCAGACTGGAAATTGCCAATACTAAGGTGGTCAGCTGGAAGAGATGGAAGTTATCTCTGAGGGAAAGGGTTGATCTGATTAGGACTTACCTGATTCCGATCTTCTTGTATGTCAGCTTTGTCTGCATCTTTCCAGTGTCTCTCTATGCTAGGGTCAGTAGTGTGTTCTTCCAGATGCTGTGTGGGAACAGACTGAACCCCATCAAGAAGAATGTCACCTATCTATCCAGGAGGGAGGGTGGCTTAGGTATGGTCAACCCAGTTCTTTTCTTTTCACTGCTATTTCTCAAATTTAACATTGGTAATATGCTTGCAGTGGAACCTCCTGGATGGGTAGGCATATTTAGATCTTGGTTTAGGCCTTTTCTACGACTTTGGGAAGAAGGTGGCCAAGTGAAGAATCTCAGGGGTCATCGTGGTCAGCTACCAGCCTATGTTGCTCCGTGCCTGAAGTTACTGCGGCAGTGGCGATTGTCGGCTGAAGATCTCAGATCGGTTCCGAGGAAAGTCCTTATGAGTCGAGTCTTGAGCGAAGTCTTTCATGACCCACTGGCCTTAAGGGATTGCCCAGGCCCAGTTTTGAGGGTGGGGTTAAGATTGATTAATTTGGACAGAGTACCCCCTAAATTTAGGGATCTGGCCTGGTTGTGCTTCCATGGGAGGCTCTATGTTCGGGGCAATTTGAAATTCCGCAGTGGGGTGGATTGTAGCTGTCCTCGGGAGGAGTGTGCCGGTGAGGAGGAGACTATGGACCATTTTCTGCTTCATTGCCCCTTTAACATAGAGGTGTACAAACGGGTGGGGCGGGCCCTCGGTGTCCCTTTCCTCTCCAGGCTGGGTTATGCTGAGTGGGCGTACGGAGCATTCAATACTGGTGGGGTTTTTTGTTTGGAGACACTTTTTCTAGTTAGCCTAGTAGTCCGTTATTTCACCTGGAATGCACTGTGTCAGGTCAGCATTCGGCATAAAATCCTTCCTGTTGAGGTGGTGGTGTATGACATTCTGCATGAGGGGGAGAAGATTCGGGTGCTTGAGAGAGACAAGCGGAGTCGGGGGGCTTGGTTGAAGGCGTGGAGGGGTTTCAAGCCTCCCTGACTGCCAGGAGTCTCTTTCCCGGGTGTGGCTGTCTGTCTCTTGTCACCCTAGATTTTTTCATTTATGATTCATTTTTGATAAATGGCTGCGTACATAGGTGATGGGTTGTGCCTCTTAGGCCCTCTCTGCTGCTTTATGTAAATAGTTTTTCTAAACATGTTTTGCTTATGGACTATGTATATATTGTATATATTCTGAACGTTGATGTGTATTCCTTTGTTTTCTGTTGACGTTTTATAATATGGTTTTGTTTTTTACTTTTGTATAAAATTGGTCGCTTGATTCTTTTTAATAAAAGATCAATAGTGCCCCATTGTTGATTACAGTCGGAGGAATAGTGCCCCATTGTTGATGACAGTGGGAGGAATAGTGCCCCATTGTTGATGACAGTGGGGGGAATAGTACCCCATTGTTGATGACAGTGGGAGGAATAGTACCCCATTGTTGATGACAGTGGGAGGAATAGTACCCTATTATCGATGACAGTGGGAGGAATAGTGCCCCATTGTTGATGACAGTGGGAGGAATAGTGCCCCATTGTTGATGACAGTGGGAGGAATAGTGCCCCATTGTTGATGACAGTGGGAGGAATAGTACCCCATTGTTGATGACAGTGGGAGGAATAGTACCACATTGTTGATGACAGTGGGAGGAATAGTACCCCATTGTTGATGACAGTGGGAGGAATAGTGCCCCATTGTTGATGACAGTGGGGGGAATAGTGCCCCATTGTTGATGACAGTGGGAGGAATAGTGCCCCATTGTTGATGACAGTGGGAGGAATAGTGCCCCATTGTTGATGACAGTGGGAGGAATAGTGCCCCATCTATGATGACAGTGGGAGGAATATTTTCCCATTGTTGATGACAGTGGGAGGAATAGTGCCCCATTGTTGATGACAGTGGGAGGAATAGTGCCCCATTGTTGATTACAGTGGGAGGAATAGTGCCCCATTGTTGATGACAGTGGGAGGAATAGTGCCTCATTGTTGATGACAGCGGGAGGTATAGTGCCCCATCTATGATGACAGTGGGAGGAATATTTTCCTATTGTTGATGACACTGGGAGGAATAGTGCCCCATTGTTGATGACAGTGGGGGGAATAGCGCCCCATTGTTGATGACAGTGGGGGGGAATAGTGCTTTGTATCAGTGAGAGGAATAGGGCCCTGAGGGCCGGATAAAGGTAAGCAAAGGGCCACATCTGGCCCACTAAGGGGGAGAAAATTAGGAAGGGGGAAATGAGAATATCTTTGCAAAGCTTCCTTTCACATACTGATACTTTTCCAGCATTGCCCGCCACAACTTCCTCTGTTTTTGAAAACCAACAGATCTACTGCTGAAAATAAAGGAAAGAAAACCTAAAAGAAGAAAACTAAAGCAGCCATCACATATAAGAATTGGTAAGCTGCAATACAATAAATGTTTGCTTTGGGGTTTAATACTGCTTTAAAACTTATATGAGAGTTTCTGGATTACATCTATTTAAAAGGACAATGTTAGCTTTAGCACAAGTTGTCTTTTAAGGAATGTTCCCAACCCCCTTAGTGTAGCCCACCAGGTCCAAAACTTGCCTTCATACTTATTTTTCATACACTGTGCAGTCCTGCATAGCCTTTCTTCTGAAACCGCCCCCACCGGGTCCTCTTCATCCTACGCATGTGTGCTAAAGTCCCATTTGTTTCAATAAGGAGAGCTATACTCCCCAGGACCGATGGAGGATGCTATGAGTATGGTTCGCCATAGGAATGAATGGGGATAAAACAGGTTTGGGTAGAATAAAAACGAGGGGGGACGTATTTGGAAGAAAAGATGGACAACTCCAGACGAAGATCATAGAAAATGAGGTGTAGATGTAAAGATGACCAAAGTCAAAGACAGTCGCCTGCTAGGATGAGCTACAGAAGAGAGGCCTGTTTATAAAATACATTATTAATGTTTGTTACTTCTGCATTTTGTTGCTACATTTCACATTGATTATATCCTGTTACTATGAATAAATAAACATCTCCTATGGAAATTTGCAAAATCAAAATGAAGAGAATAAATAGAGGATAAGTAAACATCATGGCAAAATGTTGTCAGAATGTGATAAAAAATAAAGACAAATATACAACCTTGAAAAAAAGCCTCGTCTTTGCCTTCTGGTTCTGGGTGGCATGAATTCTCATGAAGACTTTGAGAAAAAGTCTTCACTAACTGCCAAATCTATCTACAAAATACATGTCTCTGGAATATTCCCGTCTTTGATAAAATGTTGTAAAACACAGTGGAAGAATTTCCCAGGGCAGCCTAGAAAAAAGGCAAAGCATGAGGATTCTACCTGCCCCACGCAGAAAAAAATTGACCTATTTCAATCTGCAAATGGATCTCTATATGTGTAACGAACAATAAAAATAGTGAACTGTTGCTCTTCAGTAAATGGAGCGGTGAGGTGAAAAAGTGACTCCGGCTCTTAACTTCACTGGGTTCAAATGCTCTTTCTTTGCAGGTTTCCTCCCATAATACAAAAACAAACTGGATAAGAGCCGGGCGGCAATTGCCCCCAGGGGCCACTCTCATGTATCGTAGACATGCTTAAAGGCTTCTTGGTGAAGAGGAGTAAAAAGGAGTAGAAAGTCCTACCGGGATGAGGATGAGGACAAAGCGCAGTAGAGGGTGTACACTGTGTCCAAGCAGAAGGCAGCTCCATGCCCCACGGGAGGCTCTCCTCCTCTGTCCAGCCCCGACCGAGCTTCCCCGGCTCCATCCTGCAGCCCCCAGCCACCCCCCTGTCGGCCAATTCGGGAACCCAGAGTCGGTGGAGGAGGTGCTGTCCAGCGCAACCTGCTTAGCGAGCAGAGAGTACCCTGAGGAGAGCTTCAGCCTAGGATGGGGGTTGGAAGGAGGCAGCGAAAAGGGGAGGGTAGCCAAGTCTCTTCACCATGGGCCTCTGGGTTGTACTTGCCCCCCCCCCCCCCCCCCGGACCAAAGGTTTCCGGTCAGCCCCTGCACCTTATTCAAACAGAAGACACTCAGTAATATGACAGAGACTTGCGCTACTGGCTGGCATGTCCGCCGGTTAGTTGGAGACCCAAAGAATCGGGTTTGATTAGGTCTCCGATATGGTAACCCTGAAGCAATGACATGACATCACTTGCGGTTCACCGGCTTGTTAATGGCGCCATTTTTAAAAAATCAAAAGCATTCAAAAACGCAGATTTTGAATGCTTTCAAGTGCAAAGAAGGGATTCAGGGTCTTATCCCTTCATAAAGAGTACCTGCCACGTGCCTATTGCTGTCACAAGGATGTTTACATTCCTTGTGAAAGCAACAGAAGTGATAAAAAATAAGTATTTTAAAAGCAACAGTGTAAAAATAAAAAATAAAATAAAGAAAAAATAATAATTAAAGCGCCTCCATCCTAGCGTGCAAAGATGAACGCATACGCAAACAAGCAATCCTCTCCGTGATCATGGGATCAATCAAATCCCTTAAAACGATAGCAAGGGAGAGCACTGATTCCCAGACACTGGAAATCCCCATCAATACCATCAATACGGGAATGGGTAGTGGAAGTGAATAATATAATGCGTATGGAAGAGATGGTAGCCATAGCAAATGAAAATCATCCCAAGTTTAGAGAAGTATGACCCCTTGCTTGATTCTCCCTTGCTTTTGTTCTTTATAGCAATAAAAACTGATACGACATCCCTGAAAATCATACCTGCCTGCTTCTTAGGAATAGACATTACGAGACAAAGCGGGAGAACAGATGGAGATTTCTTTTCTTGTCACACATAGCTGACTCGTATCGTAGGATGTTACTTTAACCCTAAAAAAAAAAAAGAGATATACATACATATATATATATATATATATATATATATATATAGATATACTAAAAAAAAAGAGGTATATATATATATATATATAATTGTTTTATTCTCTCTCTCTTCTGTTCTTTCTCTTTTCTTGCTTTTTTTTCTTCCCTTTTTTTTTCTTTTTCCTTTCAGGGGTTCCCCCTGACGTGGAGAAAATGTGGCCTTGAGAGTAAACATTTTATTATTATTCACTGATTTAATTTTAGGTTTTGCAGTTATTGAAGGATAAGAGGGTTATAAACTGTATTTATGATTGACATACTTGAGCCTTGTAAATGTCATTGTAATTACTACTGTGAATGTGCCCTATTTACCTTCTTTTTCATAAAAATAAATAAATAAACATATTAAGGAAAAAAAAAAGAGGTCATACTTCTCTGCTCTGTGCAACGATATCGCACATAAAGCACCTTCTTCACCCTTGAACCCATCACCTTCCCCCTGTTCTGGGTGCCTTCTTAACAAGCCAGGTGCTCAAGAGGCATCCACATACAAAGCACTCCCAAGCCGGGATGTGTGTGTCCTTAGACACACACAGCGCCTGTAAGTCACACCCCCATCCCAACCCCCTTCTCACAGGAATTTGGCTCACAGCCACAGGAAACTATGGCTCTGCTGCCCTTAGTGACTCCTGTGCAAGCCAGGTAAGACCTGCTTCACACCTATGCATTTTTCAGTGCATTTTCAGTGCTCTACAGCCCATTTAACATGGCTCCCTATGGGTCCTATTCATACCTGTGTGTTTTCCACCTGTGCAATTTTTTTTAGAAAGTGTCAGGGATTGTTGTGCGTTTTTGGTTCTATAGACGTTGTTTCTGCTGTTTTTTTTGCTGGTTTCTCCCGCAAGGAAACTAACACCTCCCAGAAACTCACAGGGAACAAGATACCTGTCAAAAATAGGTATCCGCTCTCCCCCCCCCCCACCCCCCAAAAGGTGCCAAATGTGGCACCAGAGGGGAGGAAACAAATGAGCGGAAGTTCCACTTTTAGGTGGAATTCCGCTTTATTCCAAAGAGTGAATCAACCCTTTGAGGACCAAGAGACGTATTTGTCCCATGTTTTTAATTGCCTGTATCATCTAAAATAATAGTTCTTATCAATAAATGGATCTAGCTTTTTGCCAGTTATTTTATGAAACGGCTTGGTTACAGCAACTAAAGTGTACGAACTTAGGAAACTGTACGAAAATAAACATTTCTTCTTTTTTTTTTCCATAAAAAATAACCTAAATAGTCAGATGTTATTGGATCATAATTCCTCCCCCAAAAAAGACACAAGTGTGGAAATGGTTTTATTGTTTAAATACGTTCTTAAAGGGAAAAAAATATAATTATTTTTATATTGATGATGGTAATCTTATGGTCCTCAAGGTAAAAAATAAAAAATAAAAAATAAAAATTGACTTTAGAACCACTTTAATATTTTTTTTGTTTTGGGTTTATTATCACTTTAATCAAGATTGGAGTTTCGCTACAGCAGCCTCCATAAGAATCAAACATATAAAACATTTAATCTAAGAGCTTACATTCTATCAGCAGTGCTGCCCTGTGAGCGTGAACTAAGTCACCTAAAGGAATTGTGCTGCTGCTGCTGGCAGTTTCCTGTGGGAGGAGCAAGGCCCGCTGATCAATTTAAGGATGCATTGTAAAAATCAATGTTCTGTATAATCAGGGCACTCCAAGGGTAAAGATGCAAGATCGAAAAAAAAAAAAAAACTTGCACAGTTGCTTGAAAGCGGAGCAGGTTTCCGGGCTGGGTGCATACACAGCAGGATCTGGGCTCTCTGAGGCCAATATGCAGCAGACACAGTTAGCATTTTGCAAGCACAGATATTAACCCTGTCTGCTACACAGGAGCCAGCAATCTGCAGAGATAAAAAAAAATCAATGGCTCTTTTTTTAAAACGTCAGCGACTGCAAATCTCTAGACAGTTCTCACTGGAGCACAAATATAGACACAAGCTAAGGGAATCCTGACTAGGCGGGCATGCTGGGATTCCTAGTTCCTAGAAAGAGTCAGGGCTAAAACAAGTCAGTGCACAGGTGGAATTAAAATGTGAGAGTATATATATATATATATATATATATATATATATATATATATTTGTTCTCCTACTCCCCCTGGTGGAGTGACCTTCTCTAGGTGGCTGTAGTCAACCAGATGTGTCCATGAGATTGATGGGCAGCCTGTCCTCAGTTGCTCTGAGACCTATTCCATTTTCCCTTACACCATGACCTATAGACAGGTCTGATGTATGTTCCGTCAGTTGCTTCCTTCCCTTTTCTCACTGGGAGGACTGGGAAGGCCAGGCGCTGGTATGCAGAGCTTTCCAACAAGTTGTTAGGATGGGGGGTATTTGTTATGACCCCACAGGGTTGCTTTAACCACTCTTCAACCAGGGCAATTTTATTCATTTTTTTCACACATATATTAGAATTTGCATAGAAAGCTGCTAGATACATTGCAGCTTACCAGTCATTAGATGTAGTGGCTGCATTTGTTTTCTTTTTTTTTTTTAAGGCTTTTTTTCCTTCTGTTTCCACTTGGTGATCTGACCAGCGACACCTTTGGATATCAGCATTGTTAATCTGGGGGGTGAGGGGAGTGTTAGATGGACTAGCAGCAGGGCAGGTGCTACCACTAGGCAAACCAGGCAGCTGCCTAGGGCGCACTGCTGCCTAGGGTACCCGGCCACTGGTGTTCCTACTCTCTTCTCTCTGCAGCAAGCAACTAATTCTCAGAAGCTGCCCCACCATTCGCACATAGTGTCAGAGGCACAGCGATGGGAGAGGACTGTGTCTGTGTTCCGACACCCGAATGAACGGAAGCAAGCAAACCTTCATTGATGGGTACTGGTAGGCTGCATTTGATGGGCACTGGTGAGGCAGCATTGATGGGCGCTGGTAAATCTGCATTTAATGGATGCTGGTGAGGCTGCATTTGATGGGTGCTGGTGAAGCTGCATTTGATGGGCACTGGTGAGGCTGCATTTGATGGGTGCTGGTGAGGCTGCATTTGATGGGTGCTGGTGAGGCTGCTCTTGATGGGTGCTGGTGAGGCTGCTCTTGATGGGCACTGGTAGGCTGCATTGATGGGTGCCGGTGAGGCTGCAATGATGTGTGCTAGTGTGGCTGCACTTGATGGGCGCTGGTAGGCTGCATTTGTTGGGCGCTTCATTAAAAAGATGGGGTATACATGGGCAGGGTAAAGGAGTCAAAATTAGGTTTCGCCTAGGGTGTCAAAAAAATCATTGCACCAGCCCTGACTAGCAGATTTAGATACACTAACAAATTGAAGCCAAACTCCAGCTCATACTTTATAATCAGCTACAGCAAGCAGCGTTTTTTATTTTTTTGGGGGGGATAAAGGTTTTACATGAGTAAAAAAAGCTAATCATTGTAAGCTCCCCTGTCAGTGGGAAATAGTTTGTCTCAACATTCTAACTGCTACATCTGCAGGACAGCTTGTTCTGCTGAAAAAACAACTTACTTACTGGCTGGATCATCAGGCGAAAATAAACCAAAGAAAAATGGATGTAACCACCACTTTTAGGGATTGGTAAGCTGGAAAATAATAAATATTTGCTTTTGGGGTTAATAGCACTTTAAATGGAACTGCACAGCAGCTGTAAATTTCTTCTTCTGTGGCCCCCCGCTGGCAATCTCGGCTCCTCCTCTCCAGTGTCTGCCACCATAGCAAGCCACTTGTTATGGGGGCAAATTTACTGGCTCACTCCAGAGCCAGGCTGCGTGTGTCCATAGACACACACAGTGTGGCTCAGTCCCGCCCCCAGGATGTGAATGACCGCTGCTGATGCCAATGGTTCTGCTTGCTGCCTCTCTGTCCTCTGAATGCAGGGATAGAGGAGAGAGCTGCTACAGACAGGCACAGTGTTGGGTTGACTGAGGACTCAGGTTTTTACAACATCTCCCGAACGATTTAACTTGACAGATAGTAACCCACATTTAAAACGTCCATTTTGCAGAGTTTACACGCCACGATTAGCGGCATTTTGCCGCGTTTGGGTTTAGATGCATTAGGGGAAAAAACATATTTATTTATTTAGTTTTTCAACATAGCAAAAAATGAAAAACGCCTGTAAACGAAACGTGGCTAAACGCGAGTTAGCGTGTTTAGACGTGCTTAGAAGCATTTGGCGCTTAAAATGCCTCTAAACTCAGCGTCTGAACTCATTTTTTTGCTTTCCAAAAAAGGCCTCTAAACTTAATTGCGTAAAAACAACATTAAACGAACCTGTGTACATGTACACATAAGATAACATTGGATGAGTTCAGGGGCCTCTGAAAAAAACATCCACCTGCCTCTGAACGTCCGTTTACCAGCAGCCGTGTACATGAAGCCTTAAGGTTTGACTTCAAATTATATGGTTTTGGTAAATCTGAAGACAAAAATCTGCAGAAAATCTAATAGTGTGTGTGGGGCTTTATCTTAGCAGGTGGGTTTGTGGTAGATCTGCAGATATTTTTCTGTATTTGAAACAGAGATTTACTGAATGTGTTTTTTTTTTTTTGTGCCCAGGCATGCACTTTTTTATTTTTATTTTTTGTAGTTTCCACAAGATATAAGAAGTTAGTTGGTGAGTTAAGAGCTAAAATACTTGAGATGGTTTAATAATTCACACACTCAAGAAGGGTACATTTATACTGATAATCCTGCACTTCTAACCATAACAGAGTTGGTCTATGAATTTAGAGGTTTGCTGAGTAGTCAAGTCATGGAGACTGATGGAAGAAAGAGAGGGATTCATCAGAAGAAATGCAGAGAAAGCACAAGAAAGATTTGTCGCCCCTCCACCACTGATAGCTTTATCCAAGTCCTTGTTTTAGGACCTCCCCGGAGTAGTCAATTCTGGGCAATAGGCACATATGTGTAAAAATTGAGTAACAAAATTCTGGTAAATATATTGAAATTCAGCAAAGTGCTAGCTATTTTTAATCTTGTATATATAGTTCCATACAGTAGGTAAAGCTGAACTCCAGGCTAATATAAAAGACATACAGCGGGTAAAATAAGTATGGAACACGTCACCATTTTTTCGAAGTAAATCTATTTCTAAAGGTGCTATTGACGTACAATTCTCACCACATCGGTAACAATTCCCTCTACCTACGACTTCCAAAATACCAAATTTCACGTCTACAAACCACCCAGAACACAGCAGCTAGACTGGTAACTGGAAAAAAAACCATGGGAATCAATCACCCCGTCCCTGAGGATCCTCCATTGTCTAACCGTGAAGAACGGACTTACATTCAAGACCCTCTGCCTCACTCACAAATGTGCACAAGGAAAAGCCCCGCAATACCTCTGCCACAAAATAAAGCACTACACCCCAGGTCGCTAACCAGAACCTCCTCCACATCCCCAAGACCCATTACAAATTAAAAGGCGAACGAAGGTTCGCAGTACAAGGACCACCGCTATGGAATGCTCTACCCACGGACATCTGCTCGGAGGAAAACTATCTGGCCTTCAGGAAGAAGCTGAAGACCCATCTCTTCTGAAAACCCAGACTGACATTGGCAACAAAATCCCAATAAATACATTAGGAGGTCCAACAGTTCTCTTTATCTTAACATTAGTGGTTAAAGCGTAGTTTTGTGGTTTGATTTTGCATTTCATGTTTCTGCATTAATTGAGGTATAGCACCACTCCTACCTACATCTTTTTCATTGGCAGCAAAAGCGCCCTGAGGCAATTTAGTTTGCATATGTAGCGCTATACAAGTTATTCATTCATTCAACCCATACATACAAAGAAACCAAAACAAATACGTTCAGAATTAAGTTATGTGTAATAAAATGGAATGACAGGGAAAAAAGTATTGAACACACTAACTGAAATGTATTTAATACTTGGTACAAAATCCTTTGTTAGTAATGAGAGATTCATGATGTCTCCTGTATGGAGAATCTAGTCGCATGCATTGCTCAGGTGTGATTTTGGTCCATTCTTCCACACAGTCTTCAAATCTTGAAGGTTCCGTTGGCTTCTTCTATGACTCTGATCTTTAGTTCTTTCCATAGATTTTCTAGTGGATTCAAGTCAGGTGATTGGCTGGGCCATGCTAGCTATTTTCCTTCTTTGCAACCAACTGAGAGTTTCTTTTGCCACGTACACACGAGCGGACTGTATGGCGTACTTAGTCCGTCATACAATCCGACGGACAGTCCGTCATACTTTCCACTGAACGGACTTGACCACACACGGATACCCAAACAGTCCGACGAAAGCTTGCGCGATGACATGTACAGCACGTACGACGGAACTAGAAATAGGAAGTCCAATACACAGCAAAGCACCCTTCCGCCGTGTAAATCCTTTCTGGGCATGCGCCATTCTTAGTCCGTCGAACTAGCCTACTCACGAGCGGATTGTCCGCTGAAACCAAAGTACGACGGACAGAATTTAGAAAAATCCGAAATTCTTAGTACGCCGGACTGCACACTGAAAAAGTCCGCTGAAGCCCACACACGAGCGGACTGTCCGCTGAAATGTGTTTTGACGGACTAAGTACGCCATACAGTCCGCCCGTGTGTACGCGGCATTTGGCTTTGTGTTTGGGATCATTGTCTTGCTGAAATGTCCACCCTTGTTTTATCTTCATCATCCTGGTAGATATCAAAAGATTTTCATCAAGTAGATTTTTCCATTCATCCTTCCTTCAACGATATGAAGTTTGCCAGTACCGTATGCTGAAAAACAGCCCCACACCATGATGTTCCCACCTCCAAACTTCACTGTTGGTATGGGGGTGTTTTTAGGGTGATGTGCAGTGCCGATTGACCTCCAAACATGGTGTGTATTATGACATCCAAAGAGTTCCATTTTGGTCTCATCTGAGCAAATGGTATTCTCCCAGTATTTCACAGGCTTGTCTACATGTTGTGCAGGGAACATTAAATGAGCTTCAACATGCTTTTTCTTCAGCAATGGAGTCTTGTGTGGTGAGTGTACATACAGGCCATGGCAGGTGAGTGTATTACTTATTGTACCTGCTAATTCCAGGTCTTTCTGAAGCTCTTCACTAGTGGTCCTTGGCTCTTGGCAACTCTCCTGATAATTATTTTCACTCCTCTGTCAGAAATCTTGCAAGGAGCACCTGGTCGTGGCCAGTTTATGGTGAAATTATGTTCTTTCCACTTCCGAATTATTGCCCCAACAGTGCTCACTGGAACATTCAGAAGTTTAGAAATCCTTCTGTAACCAATGTCATCAGTAGGTTTTCCAACAAAACCAAGGTGCCTGGTCAGGACTCAATGTGTAACAAACACCCCATTCTCCCACACCAGTTCTTCATTGTCAGTGTCCACTAAATAGTTGCTCCAGAAAAGAGTCCCTTTATAGTGCAGTTTAAGCAGTGCAGTCCGCAGCTATCACACATCTCCTATGTAAGGGGTGAGTATCTCCCATGGTTAAGAGAAGTGGGATTTATCTTTCTTCTTTTTTATGAATAGTGTAGGACCCACTGAAAATGGGGTACTTTGGTGCAGTGGTGGGCTTAAGCATGGTATGGCCATATTATGTGACTAAATCTCCATATTTACTCATTAAGATTAGGTGCTTCTAAGCAGCCTTGTAAGATTTAAGGTACACCTTTTGCATTTTTGTATGCATGCGCTATTCTCTGTGGTTCCATGTATATAGGTCTTTATAGCAGTACCAACTTTAGATATTCAGGTTTTAAACATTATTTTTATTCCAAGCAGCATACAGTATCTGACTTTAACCTGGCAGCATCCTATTTTAATGCCCAGCTCAGCAGAGCTCAGGCTGGGAATAGAAGAAGCAGCACAAAGAAACCACACAGTGGTGCTCCATTGCTCATATGCCAACAAGAAACATGCCGATAGGAGGAGAAGACAGATGGTCATAGAGATGCAGATTCTCCTTTTTACTGTCTAATCACTGGCTGGGGCAGGGACAAGACCTGTAGCTGCAGCAGAAGGATATTAAAGGGGTTGTAAACCCTCTTTTTTTTTAAAATAACAAACATGTCATACTTACCTCCAATGTACAGTTAGCTTTGCACAGAGTTCTCCTTTTCTGGGGTCCCCCTGGCGGTGCTGGTAGCTCCTCCCCTCGTTGAGTGTCCACATTGGAGAAGGCTCTCCTGAGGTGGACACCTGTGCGGGCGCGCTCCTGAGTCCTGCTTCTGTGTCCATTCACACAGAATGCAGTATTCGGCCCTGCCCCCCGATACCCACGTCATTGTATTTGATTGACAGCAGTGGGAGCCAATGGCTGCGCTGCTATCAATCTATCCAATCAAGAGCCGAGACAACAGGCAGAGAAGTAGAGCACGTCTCCGCCGTGGGAATGAACGGGCTCAGGTGAATATAGCAGGGCTGAAAAAAATCCTGATGTCCATCAAATGATCTAGTTCAGCCTCTGCAAACTTATGATGTGAGGCAGCAATCTCTGCCAGTTTCATGCACTTATTGAGTCACGTAAGCCTGGGGAGTAATTAGAGGACCAAGTAGGTTCACAGGTGGTCATATAGAGCAGTGGTTCTCAACCTCAGTCCTCAGGTACCCCCAACAGGCCATGTTTGCAGGTTTTCCTTTATCTTGCAGAGGTGCTTTAAATCAGAGTCAATGGCTTGGTATTTTCGACAGCTATTTTATCTAAGAGAAATTCCCAAAACATGGTCTGTTGGGGGTACTTGAGAACTGGGGATGAGAAACAATGATATAGAGGATGCTTCTTCTGCAAAGTATGAACCAATGTGTACCAATCTTGTGTGATCCATCAAAATGGAACATTTCTGCAACCATTAGAGATATATCTGCTCTGTGCAGTATTGACTCATGGGCATGGTATGGATGCAGCCCCAAAGTCCACAGAATAACAGTGTGACAGAATGACAGGAGATAATTTATGGTTCGGATTGTTCAGTTCCGCATGATCAGATCACTTTTTTTATGGCCAGCCAAAGAATAAATGTAAAACGTTCAAATTAGAATAAGGCAAATCTTCCTTTGCTTTGTTCTAGTAATGCGAAGACTGACAGTTTCCGCAGCTCGCAATTGTCAGTGCTGATTCTTTTGCTGGCAGAAAGTTCCTCCCAATTAATATCATTACATAATCTCCTCTCCACATTCTGATTTCATTCTGCTCATCTGCAGAATGTCTGCATCGCAGTTTGATGACACCAGATTATTTACATCCAGACGCAGTGTGCTGTATATTTCTCCTCTACCAGCCATACTGCTTTACGGTGAGATCTGTGCATACTAAGTGAATGTTGTACGGACACACCGAACCATCTTGTCCAACACACTTTTATCGCTGCCAACTATGTAGATTCATCAGTGCGTAACTTTTTAAAACTCTCACCATAGACACAGCTAGTAATAGATTGGCAGATGTCTCACAAGAAATGTTGGTGGAGGAATCTACTTTATTTAGGGGCCTATAGTGGTTTAGTGGGTATACCGCGATGATGTCTGCAGCTGATTCTGTTTTTAGTAAAAGCAATCCCAGCGGCTAATTAGCAGTTCCGCCGGGGACCAGATCTTCCCCAATTATCTCAATGGTATAAGAAACTGGAAGTGATGAATATTTTGTTGATTACGGTTTCATATAAAGAAGTAATTTTTTACTTGTAAAAAACATCTGATCAAATGTATCTTGGTTTGATCAGATGCTTTTAAAGTGTAAGTTCACCTTTACAGAAAATCTGTAGGATGACCTTACACTGGACCCCGCTCCATTTCCTCCCGGTCTTACTGTAATGGAGTTCCGCAATCCAGGTGCCCGGCATGCCCCTTCACTGGTCCAAGGAATTTCAAATCTTTGTGGCTTAATCTCCTATAGGTAGCCAGTATGAACCAGACAGATTCTAATTGGTCAGCGCTAACCAATCAGAATCCGTCAAGACTGTCCTGTCAGCACTGCGAGGAGAGGAGAGAAAGTCGCGGACCGGTGAAGCGGCATGCCAGCGTCTGATGTCGGAGGATCGCGGGACTCCAATACAGCGGGACTTGGAGGCATAGGGAGGTCCAATGTAAGGTCACCTTACAGATTTTCTGTAAAAACAAACTTACACTTTAAGGGCAGAGGAGAGATCTGGGATCTAATAGACCCCAGATGTCTAAGTTCGATGTTTCCATACGCTTGATAGCAATAAAAGTGATCATGTTTCCTTTTTTTTCCTAAAGGGCTCCTTTCACACTGAGGCTCTTCTAAACTGCCAGCAAAACATTTGAACGCTTTTGAAGAGCTTTTCAGGCGCTTTTGAAGAGCTTTCCATTAATTTCAATGGAGAGGGGTGTTTTTTTCACTGCCCTGCCAGCCCACTGCCCCAGTGTGAAAGCATTCATTGATTTGAATGGAAATAGGTTTTTCATGAGCTTTTCAGGTGCTTTTTTTCAGCGTGAAAGCGCCTGAAAAGCGACTCAGTGTGAAAGAGGTCTTAGAGACAGTGTAAAAATAAAAATAAAAATTCACATAAAATAAATAATCATTTTTTATTTTATTTTTTTAAGCACCCCTTTTCCACCATGCTGGCACACAAAGGAGAACACATTTGTTGGTCCCGCATGTATACATAAAACGACGATCGCACCACACAGGTGAGATATTGCCACAAACGTCAGAGCAATAATTCTAGCACCAAACCTCCTGTGTAAGGCCCCCTTCACACTGAGGCGCTTCTAAACTGCCAGTATAACATTTGAGCGCATTTGAAGAGCTTTTCAGGTGCTTTTGAAGAGTTTTCTATTATTCATTTCAATGGAGAGGGCCATTTTTTCACCGCCCTGCCAGCCCACTGCCCCAGTGTGAAACCATTCATAAATTTTAATGGAAATAGGTTTTCGTGAGCTTTTCAAGCGCTTTTTTTAGCGTGAAAGCGCCTTAAAAGCACCTCAGTGTGAAAGGGGTCTAATCTTGTAACCCAGTGATTCTCAACTAGGGTTCCTCCAGAGATTGCTAGGGGTTCCTTCAGCATTTGGCAATTTCTGCCTCTCAGATAAGTTCCCACTCACAGCAGTGTTCTTTTTAGCTATCTGTAAGGAGGTAATTCTTCCCAATGATCACAAGTGTAAGGACCATTCATCCCACTGACCATCACACTAATGTATCACGAGTTGTAGATTTCTAATTTTTAGCAGGGGTTCCCCGAGACCAGTGAACTATTTCAGGGGTTCCTCTGAGTTGAAAAGGTTGAGAAAGGCTGTTGTAACCTGTGAAGACTTTTAAAACTTTGCCTAAGGAGAATTTTAAGTACTGTCGTTTGGCGCTATTGCACAAGCGTGCGCAATTTTAAAGCGTGACATGTTAGGTATCTATTTAGTCAGCGTAGCATCATATTTTATATTTTACCAAAAAAAGTGGGTTTTCTTTTATGTTTTGTGCATAAAATTCAGTACTGCGTCTTTTCCCAAAAGAACTGCATTTAAAAAAAAGACATTGTGACAAAAAAATAGCATTTTATTCTCTAGTGCCGCTGCTTAAAAATATACATGTTTGGGGGTTCTAAATAACTTTCTAGTTATAAAATAAAAATAAAAATACAGTGTCAGAATAGGCCTGGTCTTCAAGTGGTTAACAAAAGAGCTGTTAATCGGATCGGTTGCAATGTGTTATTGCACTTTGGGGGTTATTTACTAAAGGCAAATCCACTTTGCACTACAAGTGCAAAGTGCACTTGAAATTGCACTGAAAGTGTACTTGGAAGTACAGTCACTGTAGATCGGAGGGGGACATGCAAGGAAAAAACAAACAAAAAAAACAACATGTTAGCTTGCACATGATTGGATAATAAAATCCCCTCATTTCAGATCTACCCCTCAGATTTACAGCGACTGCACTTCCAAGTGCACTTTCAGTGCAATTTCAAGTGTACTTTGCACTTGTAATGCCAAGCAGATTTGCCTTTTGTTAATAACCCCCCCCAGTGTCTTGATAAATAAGGTTACTACATGCTCTCCTTGATGAGATAACAAATTCCGAAAACTAACAATTCATACAGCTTCTTGGCTACACTCCTTGTGAGCCAGTAGAGGGCGCTGTTAAGTAACAGAAACCCTCATCCGGTGTCATTGGCTGGCAGCTCAATGATCTTTAGAGAATTAGAATAGGGTCGGTTGGAGAGTCATTGAGTCCAGTGGAGCGGTGATGTGTCATTAAACCTCACAGAGGACCTGGCATCAGCACTTCACTGTTCTATGCATTGAAGGCTAATGAATATACTGCAGCCGGGACAGTTCCTGCATCCGCATTCTTGGATCTCTGCTCATTCCCCTGTCCTTACATCCACAACAAACAAGCAAAATCCTTTTTTTTCTATAATGCTCAGTTTTGTACTAGGACACAGCTTAGGAGGTAGCCAACTACAATAAAATGTATGAACGTCGTGAAAGGACGGAACGCTCTCCTTCAGTCTATATATCCAAAGTTGGTTATAAATGGTGTTTAATTTTATAAAATTGTGTTTAATAATTTGCAATCCTTCTTTATATCAGATTTCCCTCACCCACGGCACACCAGCTGAAATTCCATACCATGCTAAGAGAAAGCGACTTCAGTCTCTGTCTTGAAAGCAGACCTTGGCCCACCCTCTTTCACGTTCTCTCATTCCCCTCCTGGCCCTTCCTCTTTTACAATTGTCATTTTTGCTTTTTTTTTTATAAATATTTATCAAAGGGACCGTCCTTTTTGCACTTCCTTATTTTTACACTTAAAGAGGGGTTCCCATAAAAAAAAAAAATTAAAAGTCTGCAGTTACAAATACTGCAGCTGCTGACTTTTAATAATCGGACACTTACCTGTCCCAGGGTCCAGCGATGCAGGGGATCTAAGCCCCACTTGTCTCCCCCTCCGTTCGGCAGCGCTGGCATTGTAACTGTGGGCACCTGGCTGTGGCTTCACAGCTGGGCACCCACTGCGCATGCGCAAGAGGCGACAGGCGCCGTGATTGTCCGAGCAATCATCTGGGACCTGTCACGTGTCCGAGATGATTGACAAGAGGGAGGGAGCAGAGCTGAGCCCTTCCTGCGCTGAGGGGAAGTGACGTCAGGAGCAAAGGCACTGAAGGAGGCAGACTACGAGGGACCCCCCCAGCAACAGCCATTTAGAGGTGAGTGAAATTTTCATTTTTTTTCTTTTTTTTTAGGCACATTAATGCATATTTTTTTTTCAGTGGAACACCACTTTAAGCTAGATTTACGTAACAGTTGCCTGCAGTCTCCTTCGATACACACACCATGAATCCCAGAAGGCTGCGGGGTCTTATGCGCCACATGCACATCATGACATGCAGGGCCGGTGCTACCACTAGGCAAACTGGGCAGCCACCTAGGGCGCACTGCTGCCTAGAGCGCTCAGCCAATGGTGTTCCTACTCTCTTCTCTTTGCAGCAACCAAGTCTCAGCATCAGCAGGCAGCCGCCGTTCCGTTCGCACATAGTGTCATAGGCACAGCGGCGGTGGAGGACTGTGTCTCTGGGCGCTGGTGGGCTGCATTTGATGGGCGCTTCGGGGTGGAGCCAAGAAGGGGCGGGGGGGCAGCAAAATTAGGTTTCGCCTATGGTGTCAAAAATCCTTGCACCAGCCCTGATCACAAGTCAGCTGCAAGAACCCAGAGGAGAGCAGCTGAACCCCCCCAGATAAAATCAAAAGAAGATGGCCAAGGGGGCCCAGGTGTGCTGTGGCAGAACAGTGGATTCCTAGAGGACACTGCTAGATCACTGGGATGTTTTGTATGTACAACCTTCTTCTACAAGAAAATTTCAGTTCAGAAAAGAATTGCTCAAAAACCTGAAATGTATCAAGATACGGTATGTGCAATGCATATTTGATTTTCTTTACTGAGAACTGCATGGGTTGAGAATTGAGGAGAGTTTAATAATGCAACTGCATTTTGCACATTGTCTTGGTAGGAGCAAGGAGCAAATACAGAATACAACTTCTGGAAAGGTTTGCATCCCCCTAAAAAAAAAAACAGAATGCAGACAACTAGGTCTTCCTTGATTGGTTCCTTGTTGATTGTGAAGTTCTATAAGAGAGGATCACAGCTCTAACTTTTGGTCATGGCACTCTCAGAAAAGAATAAGAGGGCTCCCTTAAAGTGGAACTCATAAAAAAAAGTGGCCCAATAAAACTTGGCAAAAATAATGTTCTTTAGCAAGGGACATACATTCCACATTAATAATTATGCTACCAAAATGAGTGTGTGATGTAAATTGTTCCTGTTTCTTCTTGCTGGAGGCTGACATTTTTCTGAAACCCAGAGCCCCTGAACAGCAGTAAATCTTTAGGTTGTAGGCAGACCGGCCTCTACAAATTCCACACAGTGCCTAAAAATAGAGCAAAACTGAACTAGTGCAGAGCAGGGTGGGACAGCGTATTATTGGATTTCCAACAGTTCTACATAGCTATACCTGCAAAAAGGGATAGCCTGAAATAATCTCCCAGGACTTCATTTTCTGGCTTAAGTTCCACTTCAAGTATCATGGGGTAACACTCCCTTCTGCGAAGTTGTTTAGGTGTATCAGGATGGAACGGTAGGGTGCAATGCTGAAAATCCCAGTGATATGTACAAAACATGGATATGAATGTCACTTAAAGTGATTGTAAATGTTTGATTTAAAAAACAAACAACATGTTATATACTTACCTGCTCTGTGTAGTGGTTTTGCCCAGAGCAGCCTCAATCATCCTCTTTCCGTGAGGACGATTGAGCCGCTTTCCATGAGAGCACCCGTACAGGCTTGCTCCCGAGTCCATTGACACAGACAACGGGACTCGGCCCCACCCCCCGCATCACAGCTTTTGATTGACAGCAGCGGTAGCCAATGGCTCCTGCTGCTATCAATCTGTCCAATGAGGAGAGCAACAGTGGCACATTGCTGGATCGGATCGGGCTCAGGTAAGAAAACCATAGAATGCATTAAAAGTGAACTATGGGGGGGGGGTTCCCTTTTATACTTACCTAGGTAGATCCAGTATGGGACTGATGCTGCATCTGTCCACGGGCGTCTCTACACTGAGAACCAAACCATCGAACACCGCTGATGGCTCGGTTCTCACAGACCCCCGAGAGGAGAGCTGCTGACTGTCACTCAGCAGCTCTCCTCTCTGCTCCTCCGCGTTCACTGGAGCGCTGAGCGGTGGAGGGGGCAGAGCGGCCATCTCAGTCTTTGTTGTGATGACGCGGTGCCTGGACTGATTCCAGTGACGTCAGCGTCAGTAAATTCAGACGGCTCTCTGCTGAAAACGGGTCACAGGAGTTCAGAACGAATTGCACTCCTGTGACCCTTAGGAGAAGCCCAGGCAAATGAGCTCAGGCTGGACTTCTCCTTTAAGGTCAAAAACACCTTAATGCCTTACAACCACTTTAAACATGGATTTCACAGACTAGGCATCCGTACACATCATCCTTGTTTCAGGAAACAGCAGCATATACAGTATATGGAAAATACATCCAAAGGTTATCTGTTCTTGAAGGTGTCCATAGTTTTAATGCACCCATAGATACAAGATGACTGAAAATGGATGAATGGGGTAGAAAGTTGATGTTGATGGTAGCACTGGCCACCAGCCATACAACCAGGTTCTATCAAAAAGTATTGTTACTGTTCCCCTTCAATAAGGCAGAGTGGCAGGCTGGATGATATTCACTCTCTGGTTCCCCCGGTTCCCACCTTACTCCAATTGACATGTTTTATGTAGCACTATGCAGATCGTTTAGCCTGAGGTCGTTTATATAGTTTCAGGACTTTTCAGGACTTCTCCAGAGCCTCTCCCATCCTCTGGAATTCCCTGTCCCGCTATATGCGATCAGCCCCTAACCTGTCCACCTTTAGGAGATCCCTGAAAACTCACTTATTCAGGGAAGCCTATCCCACACCCACCTAACAACTGTCCCCGTGCCACCCCCATCAAATCATTCCCTGCATCTATCACCTTTTGTACCACCCCCTCCCTTTAGAATGTAAGCTCTACGAGGAGGGTCCCTTCTGTATTGAACTGTACTGTAATTTTGCTGTCCCCCCTCTACATTGTAAAATGCTGTGTAAACTGTTGGTGCTATATACATTTTGTATAATAATAATAATAATAATAATAATAATAATAATAATAATAATAATAATAATTTATACATTCTCTACAGTCTACAGTGGCTGTCAAAGTGCCTACAGTCAATGAATGACAGCCTAACTGTGGGGCATGTTTTTGGCAACCATCTAATCTCTATGATGAATTCACTAACCCTGCTGGCAGAGGGTCATCATGGGGTACTGCATTTGGACAAATTAGAAAGCCCACACAATTATTTTAAATCTGATCCCCTCCTGACCTATAATAGTCACCCTAGGTAAACTTACGCATTTAGGGTTGCAGGCTGACACAGGTTTGGACAATGGGATTACTGTCAGATGCTGGACACTATTTTCTTTTTACAAAGGATTTTATTAGTAAGTAACATGGATATATGAAAACCGACTGTCAAACTGTAATTTAAACTCTATACATGTAACACAGCTTAGGGTTCAAATCCCTGATGAAGTAAAAGGCAGGTACAGTGAGCCAATTATTACAGTAGGTAAGCAAAACCATTGTATTAAGATAGTGTTCAAGTGTTCCTTGAAAAAAGTCATAACAATCTGCATAAACAATAACCACTAAACAGAAGAGTTAAGCCCCATACACACTATTAGATGTTCTCCAATGCCGCATACACACGACCGGACTTTTCAACAGCAAAGGTCCGACGGAACGAATCCGTCAGACAATTCGATCGTGTGTGGACTCCATCGGACCTTTGCTGTCCAAAAATCTGACGGACTTTAGAAACAGAACATGTTTAAAATGTTCCCGCCGGAACTCCACCAGACCCAGTTCCTATGGAGAAATCCCCTCGTCTGTATGCTAGTCCGACGGACGAAAACTGACGATAGGGCAGCTATTGGCTACTGGCTATGAACTTCCTTATTCTAGTCCGGTCGTACGTCATCACATTCGAATCCATCTGACTTTGGTGTGATTGTGTGTGGCCAAGTCCGTTCATTCAGAAAGTCAGTCAGAACTCTGCCGAAAGTCTGTCGGGAAGACCGTCGGACCTAGTCTGCCGGAAAGTCCGGTCGTGTGCACGCGGCATAATAGTGTGTATGGGGCCTTAGAGGCAACCAAGCCTCAAAACTATAGAGAGAAACACTGAATTGTTTTCCACTCTCGACTGTTATGCCATGAGGCTGTCAGTCTCTTGTAATATAGTGAGAGATGTAGTAGAAGGAGGACCTCTTCAGCGAAATGAGAAAAGAAAAGTAAGAAAGAAGGATAAGAAAGACGGAGTGATCTCAGAGGGTAAAGTTTTTGAAAGTTTTATAGTGTCAGTAATGTTTGGTTAAAGCGTGAAGGGTGAGCGTAGGATATCCAGACTCGCAGAAAGTGATTGTGGGAGTCAGAAAGTATAGGCTCCTACACCGCTGCAAAGAAGCTGCTGGCAAGACTTTTTGTGACGCCCTGCCAGCGCAGCGCTCCCAGGCTTTCACACTGGGTTTGAAGCTGAGGCTTTTTTCAGGCGCTATGCAGGTGCTATTTTTAGTGCTATAGCGCCTGAAAAAGATGCTTTTGTGTTCCAGTGTGAAAGATGCCTTATGCCCCGTACGCACGAGCGGATTTTCCGTCGGAAAAAACTTGGATGGTTTTTTTGATGGAATTCCGCTCAAGCTTGCCTTGCATACACACGGTCACACAAAAGTCACACAAAAGTTCTCGGAACTTTCGACCGTCAGGAACGCGGTGACGTACAACACTAGGATGAGCCGAGAAAATGAAGCTCAATGCTTCCGAGCCTGCGTCAAATTGTTTCTGAGCATGCGTAGGAATTTTGCACGGTACAGATCGGAATTTGCCATCGGAACTTTTTCCGAAAAATTGAGAACCTGCTCTCTTTTGCTGGCTGCAATTCTGCCAACAAAAGTCTGATGGAACATACACACAGTCGGAATTTCTGACCAAAAGCTCACATCCGACTTTTGCTGGCAGAATGTCTGATCGTGTGTATGGGGCTTTAGTCTGGGTTGGATCATTTGCCAGATCAGGAGACAATTATCTAATGTGCATGGGCAGCTGAAGGGTTACTGTAACTGTCTTCAATGTGGTGTGCAGGAAAACAGAAAGTTATGACTTTTATTACTGTGATTGAACAACAATCTGATTAAAAAAATCTGGCTTGTTTTCCACTAATTTCACTGCAGAGCTGAGGAAAGCAAATTCCAGTACAGAATGCAAGGACAAATCAAGCATTAAAATGCTGACGGGGGAGAAGACAGAAGCTAAGATTTGGACACCTGGTGGATCGGTAACCGGAAAACTAAAGTGTGCGCTCATCAGAGGGACTGTCACTGGTAATCACATTGTGAACATTGTGACAAGGCTGAACGCTTATTAGAACATGGAATAGGCCTGCATTTATGCATTTACTGGAGCTTGTACTAGATGACGTAATTTATACAGTATATTCTTAGTCTATAATATAAATCGATTTCAGAAGTCCAACATGATTTTTGTGCCCTTAACCCCTCAGCGCCGACCGTACGCACATATGCAGCCTCGGCTTTAAGGGGTTATACCGTGAGACCCAATCCACGATCCGGCACTTCCACCGGCTAGAGTAAGACTGGAAAGAAGTCGGAAACAGCTTTGTTCCAGTCTCCTCTGTGTAAACACGGAAGCTTTGTCACTTTCGGTTTACTCGGCTGCCAATGGGGCCCTGTTTAAAAAAATATATTACAGTATTCAGATACACCGTTTTTGTCAATCTGAATACTTTGAAGTGCAAAGAAGGGATTTAGGGTCTTTTAGACCCCTGATCCCTCCATAAAGAGTACCTGGTGAAGGGAAATGTAGATTGTCTAGAGGTGATTTTTAACCCCTTCATGTCTGTTAAAGTGTGCTGTCCAATCACCCACACAGGCCTGGGAGATTCGCCCATTGAGACAATGACACAAAACAACAAAGTCTCTCCGAGCAAATCTAATCTTTATTCTTTGGTGTGAATATTTAAAGGGGGCTTTCAGAAAGTACCGCCCTTTGAAGGTGTCATACAGATTATCCAATCGTATACAAGTACAGCCTACAATAAAAGTGAAACTAGTGATCCCTCAAAATCATGTGCTTTCCAAGAAACAAAACAAATGAAAGAAGATAACAGTAACATGAGAAACAAAACTAGATTAGCAAAACTTGAGCATGTCTATTTGTGAAGTGGATGTTACAGAGACACAAAATGGAAATGGATTTTCTTAACCACTTGCTTACTGGGCACTTAAACCCCCCTCCTGCCCAGACCAAATTTCAGCTTTCAGCGCTGATGCACTTTGAATGACAATTGCGCGGCCATATAACACTGTACCCAAATGAAATTTTTATAATTTTTTTCCCCCACAAATAGAGCTTTCTTTTGGTGGTATTTAATTACAGCTGGGAGTTTTATTTTTTGCTAAACAAACAAAAAAAAGATGTGCCTGTGAAAATTAGATGTGCCTGACTGTCCAGGTTGGCGATTCCTCTCACTTGCGGCTCCTAAGGGGGTGCGCTACACAAATGTACAGTTTTTTAAAAACATGAATAAACAGTGATAAGAGAGTTTGCATTCCACTGCTCTTTTTCACTTGTTGATCTAAAAGAACATTTCAAAGACTGCACATTCCTTTAAATATGTTTATACAGTCATACCTTCAAAATAGTCCGTGGACAGAGACTATTTATCAACCCAATTAGCCGACAAAGGTGATGCCATATTGGTCTGGATAAATGCAAAGTTCCAAATGTCCCAGTTCTGGGGTTTATGTATATGCTTTATAGGACCTGTTTCTGCTTTTATCCCTTGGAATCAGCAAATGGCTTATGTAACCGTTAATCACCCCAAGCTGAACGCAGCCCAGGATGCAGAGATTTGGGCTGTATCTCTGCATGACATATCGTTCCCAGCATTTTACTTTACACTGCAGCAAAGTGACGTCGTCCAAGTCCAAAGCTTAAGTCATATCAGACCGGAGGTGCCAAGTGCTGTAACTGTGTTCCCTTCTCTCTGAAGGACTTTGGCACAAGTTAACGAAAACACCCGGGATGATGCATCTTCAACAAGGGGACATAAAAATTCTTGCATCACTTTGGAGTCTGGACAAAATCACTGATGTGTGTTGAACAGAAAAAATATGAGCAAAGGATAAAGCAATTTCAAAGGGTTAATCTAAAGTAAAACTAAAGGCAAAACACTTTTTTTTTTGATTTGGATAGAGCAGTGAAGGGTTATGCCACATACACACAACCTGACTTTTCGACGGACTAGGTACAACGGTCTTCCCGAAGGACTTTCGGCAGAGGTCCGATGGACTTTCTGAACGAGTGGACTTGGCCACACACGACCCGGACTAAGTCCGTTCAAAGGTCCGCACGTTTTGAACGTGATGGCGTAAACGGGACTAAACAAGGAAGTTCAATAGCCAATAGCTGCCCTTGTGTCGTATTTGGTCAGTCGCACTAGCACACAGATGAACGGTTTTCCCGATTTTTAGTCCGCCGGACTTGAGTCCGTTGGATAGATTTGAAAAATGTTCTATTTCTAGGTCCATCAGATTTTTTTTTTTTTAAAAGCGGTCGGACTAGCCCCCACACGATCGTATTTTCCAACGGACTGATTCCGTCGGACCTAGTCTGCCGGAAAGTCCGGTCGTGTGTATTCGGCATTAGAGTCACTTTCACTTATTTATTGTTGCCTGTGTATCCATTAGCGCCTCGAAGCGATATGGTTCGGTTTGTGCACTATACAAATATTTCATTCATTCATTAGGGAGAATTATTCTGGCCAGTTGTCCTGGTAACCCACATCACCTGGAATGAAAATGATGGTAAATCTAAAATTTTGTGTTGCCACCAGAAGAAGAATAGAGAGGGAAATCTTCCAATTAGGAGACTCGCTCCTGTCATAATTTTCTAAGTGGAAATTTGTCTCCTATTGGAAAGATATTCTCTCACTTCCTGTTCGGTTTGCAACACAAGAAGTGAAGGTAAATCTTCGGGATGCAGATGGCAAGTGTTCTTTAACCCTCTGGTATTCTTTCTAAAATTAAAATATATACTTTAAATAAATACTCTCAATTTGAGCTACTAAAGAAAGTTAGCCATTTTTTGCAGCAGTGCTCAAATGCAGAACTGCAGAAGAAAAAAAATCAGGTCTCTTGCCCAGCAAAACATGGCTGCGCTGTGTATAAGAGCTGTGAAAAATTTCAGGACTGCATGGACAGAAATGTATATAATTTGGCAAGTAAAACAGATATTCGGTTATGGAAAAGTTCAGACTGTGACACATCAGAACAGGCCAGATACAAAATGAGTAAAACTCCATCCTGACGTGTTTCGCACCACCCACATGGAAGTCACCCTCTGGGCAGGACAAAACGTGTACGGCGGTCTGAACTTTTTCTTTCCAGGAATGTCTGCACACAGCTGGGACAAGCTTTTTTCTTTCTCCACCTGCACCCCACAGCGAGAGTCACTGGACTTGTGGATATTTATCCAGAGTGGTGCCCTAAGTCTATGTACGGTTACAGCTAGCTATACTGTATGTTTTTATGAAGCTCAGCTTTAAGGTGCTCAAAGACATGAGAGAACATCACTGATAAAGCCTTCTTCACATAGACCAGGCAATGAGCCCAAAATTCACCGGCAAAAGAATGCTGCTAAAAACATCCCCAACAGATCTGACCTGGAGGGAAATAGCGATCGGCTGTGCTGGATTTTTGCAGCCAATCACTATTATTTTCTTCAAAATAAAACTTGTGAGATGCCCTCCTGCTCTCTTTCCTTGTGACGAACTAGGAGCACAGAGATAGAAAGCACACAAAGGCAGATCACGTGAAACCCGACTGGCAGGCGTTTATTGGGAGACTTGGGTGCACAGGAGCGGTGGTGATGAGACACGCCGTAAATAAGCCCTTCACGGAGTAGTAAAGAACACAACATATAGTTTAACAGTTCACGGAGTAGCAGTGGGCACTGCGCATTTAAACAATTCTTGGGTAGCAATGGGCACAGCACAGATAAACAATTCTCAGAGTAGTAATGGGCACAGTAAGGGAAGATGATCCTCAGGGCAGTAGCAAGGGGTAACAGTCCATGGAGAGAGATTACGGCACAGCAAAATGGAAACAGTTCACAGGCCAGCAATACAGCACAGCCAGGGGGAATTCTCCTCAGAACAGTAATAGCAGGGGAGATAAGGGACTAAAGGGTTCAAAGACTCAGGCTGCGGAGGTCTGACTGTCCAGAGTAGTGGATGTGGTGGTCTTGGCATCATGGGATTAAGGCAGGGCACTCCAAGGGGTGACTCTGGGCACACAGCCCAATTGGGCGGGCAGGGCAATCCTTGGAGGGTTATAGGCACACAGCTGAGAGGGTAATCCTTGGAGGGTTGTGGGCACACAGCAGAGAGGGCAGGCAGAGCAATCCTTGGAGGGCTGTGGGCACACAGCAGAAAGGGTAGGCAGGGCAATCCTTGGAAGGCTGTGGGCACACAACAGAGAGGGCAGGCAGGGCAATCCTTGGAGGGTTGTGAGTACACAGCAGAGAGGGTGGGCAGGGCACTCCAGGGGGGGAATCTGGCCACACAGCCCCATTAGGCAGGCAGGGCAATCCTTGGAGGGTTGTGGGCACACAGCAGAGAGGGCGGGCAGGGCAATCTTTGGAGGGCTGTGGGCAAAGAGCAGAGAGGGCTGGCAGGGCAATCCTTGGAGGGCTCTGGGCACACAGCCGTAAGTGCAGGCAGGGCGATTTGTGGAGGATTCTGGGCACACAGCAGTCTTGGATCCCAAGTTCTGGCAGCAAGTGGTTCCTGCAGAAAAGGGCAAAAGGGGGAATTTCAGTGTCAAAGCAGCACATACAAAACAGAACTATATGTTCCAGCAGTGTCGGGGTTCAGAAAGTAGCACACCATCCATATTGAGCTATCAGACCCAGCAGCTCTAAGCACCTTCTAGTCTCCTTCCAGTACGACATCCAGACATAATTCCCCTGTGTCCATCATTGGGGGAAACGCAGAAAAAACTGGAAATTTCTGCCAGCATAGGCATATTATATTGTCCTTTGAATTCAGCCAAGACTAAAGCATCCAATGCTCGGCACTACAGGACACAATGCTGTCTGTGATTCCTGCTGAAATCAACCTACTTTCCTACCCCCTGCCAGGCACTGGAACTCATACTGTAGATTAATTAAGCAGACAAACTGAATGCTTTACACGCCATTGATTTCAACAAAACAACACAAAAAATAATAATATTTCTGCCCTTAGCTACACCCCTCCATTCCCCTTACGCACAAACATACAGTACATACTTGGGCTACCTAAAGCTAGCCATACACTGCAAATCTCTTTTAGTTCCTGATGCAATTTGCTCTGTGGGCCCTATCAGCCTCCTTCCGCCTGACATCCTTGAAAAATTGAAGGAGCTAAGTGGAAAAATGTTGGTTAAACAGCAGATCAGGTGCAGCAGCTTTTGGTTTGTTCATCTGCACTGTTTGTACTGTTTGTGAGGATAGAGAAATCTGTTAAAAAAAAAAATCGAACAGTGTAAGGGCAGCTTAACCACTTGCTTACCGGACACCTATACCCCCTTCTCCAGGCCAATTTTCAGCTTTCTGCGCTCTCACACTTTGAATGACAATTGCGTTGTCATGCAACACTGTACTCAAATACATTTTTTATCATTTTTGTCACATAAATACAGCTTTCTTTTGGTGGCATTTAATCACCACTGGGCTTTTTATTCTTTGCAAACCAAACCAAAAAAGACCCCAAGTTTTGAAGAAAAAAAACAAAAACGTTTTTCATATTTTGTTATAAAATTTTGCAAAGAGGTCATTTTTCTCCTTCATTGATGGGCACTGATAGGCTGCACTGATGGACACCGATGATACGGCACTGATCAGGAGGCACTGATGAGGCTGCACTGATGGGCAGCAGAGAGAGGTGCCACTGATTGGCAGCACTGATGGGCACAGATAAGTGGCACTGGTGGGCACTGATAGGTGGCACTGATTAGCGGCACTTATTAGCAGCACTGGTGATCACTAAGTGGGCCAATGTCTTTTTAACAATGTCTTTCTTTTATTCGTGCTGACACACTTTGGCAAACTCAGCCGGAAGTAAGAGCGAGTACCTGTCAAAACCGGGTACCCGCTCCCCCCCAGAAGGTGCAAAATGTGTCAGCGGAGGAGAGGAGAAGGCAAACAAGCGGTGCTTCAAGTTTTGGGTGGAGCTCCACTCTTAGTTGTCTGTCGGAATATGCCTGAATATCCAGCCCTCTGTGATGTCTATGGCCAATTGGATTTCGCCCCCGGGTGATCAGTGCTGACAATCAGCATCATGTATTGGAGTAGGAGGCCACAGGCACATCATTTGTGAAGGTGTCAGCTTATCTGCTCTCCCATTTCAATATAAAAGCATTAATCGGTTATATTTAATGGTTTCAAAATCTCATCCTAAAACTATTTCCAGCTTTTTCATTAAAACAGAGTTTTTCCGAGCGTGTACCAGTACAGGGAAGCACTTTCCTCCACTTATTTTTATGGCACATGGAGTCAATGAGGTATATAACAATAAAGCGAGATATAAGGACGCAGGTACAGGGAGGAGGTTCACACGGATAGCCCTGATCTTAGTAGAGGTTATTCCGCAGAGTTGATATAAAGTTCTCCTATATTTGGGCTCCTCTCTCTCCAGTCCTGAGAGATTCTTCTGCTGGAAGATGTCCAAAGAAAATGATTTATCTCACTGCAGAAATCCCAGCAGGCGGCTGCTTTCACTTCTCCCTTCTTCTCTCTCCAGAAGGGACTTGAGGGCAGCACGTCAGGAGGATGGGCTGTGGAAATGCAGAGGGCTCTGAGCCCCCCCCTATACACACTGCACTGCAGCTCTGAGTGTTCGCTGCAAGATGCAGAAGTGGAGACTAGTGAGGAGCACGTGGGAGCGGCGTGTCCTCTGCTAAACTATTGCTGTAACGTGAGTTTGTAATATGCAGCATGCTGCCTTAGTGCTTAGCAGGGTCAGCCTTAGGCAATGTGGCGTCCGGAGAAAAATATTAGTACGGTGCTCCATCACTTCCATGGAAATGAGAAATGTGCTTGCTGTTTTATGACAACTGCTGCTGAATATGTCGCTAAAAAGCAGCCTTGTGCATGGAACTCGTTGCTGATCACTTATCCTATTCTGTGCTTAGGCTTGCTTTTATTTTTTTATAAGGTGGAATAGAGGGTTCTTGTATGTGTTTTAACATCTTTTCAGGTGTGAGGGCATTTCCTGCTTTTTGTGTACTGCCACGTGTATTGAAATGCCTGTAAGACACACTATGCATTCATCTATATGTTAATTTTTTTCTTATAGAAGACAGCTACACTGTTGGAAGCAAGACTTTGTTTTAAGGCACGGCATTAAAAAAAAAGAAAACTAATTAAATGTAGCGGTATCATTAAATAAAGCATATTATTACAGGAAATAATACAGAAACGCTCTATGAGCTTTAGGGGCAGTCTTAGGTATAGAAAAGCTCTCTGAAATAGCATGAAGGACCCCTAACTTTACTGGGGTCTTTGTCCAATGAAGCTTGCGTTCAGCTACATTCTGCTTGCACCTGAGATCAGTTTGAGACGCCTCTGGGATCACTCAGAGTTCAGATGCATTTTACCTGCAGTTCAACTCCTTCTGACCTCCATTTAACCTTCTTCTAAGCTGCATCAGCATGCTTCCAATCCATTTCCCATTGATTAATATGGGGAGGAAAGCACTTCCACATAACTCACAACTTTTTTTTTTTTTAACCCAGCATTAGCTAGGCATCAAAAAATTCTCTGAAACTCATGGTTGTTCCTCTCCACGGAAATCTTTAGTAAAAGGCAAAAGATTTATTCGATCTGAAGAGAAACCAGAGTACACCTCCCAACTTTTTGAGATGGGAATGAGGGACACCTATCAGCAAAAGTATGCAGGCATAGGACACACCCCTTGCCACTCCCCCTTAACCACTTCAATACCAGGCCTATTCTGGCACTTCTCTCCTACATGTAAAAATCATAATTTTATTGCTAGAAAATGACTCCAAACCCCCAAACATTATATATGTTTTTTTTTAACAGACACCCTAGGGAATCAAATGGCGGTCATTGCAACTTTTTATCTTGCACAGTATTTGTGCAATTTTGGGGAAAAATAATGGTTTCATCAATTAAAAAATAACAAAAAAGTTTAGCCCAATTTTTTGAAAGATGATGTTACGCCGAGTAAATAGACACCTGACATGTCACACTTTAAATTGCGCACACTCATGGAATGGCGCCAAACTTAAAAGTCTCCATAGGCGAAGCTTTAAACATTTTTACAGGTTACATGTTTAGAGTTACAAAGGAGGTCTAGTGCTAGAATTGTTGCACACGCAATACCTCACATGTGTGGTTTCGAATGGCATTTACCTATGTGGGTGGGACTTATGTGTGCGTTCGCTTCTGAATGCGAGCTACCGGGGATAGGGGCGTTTTACATTTTTTTTTTATTATTTTACTTAATTTTTTTATTTTTAAACTTTTAAAAAAAATTTTTTATCACTTTTATTCCTATTACAAGAAATGTAAACATCCCTTGTAATAGGAATCTATCGTGACAGGTCTTCTTTAAGGAGAGATGCGGGGTCAATAAGACCCCACATGTCTCCTCCAGGCTGGAAAGCATGATATTGAGAAAAGAAAATTCACCGATCTCATGCTGAAAGCTGCGATCGCTGCTTTTTTTGCTTTCCGGAGTGACGTCATAACATCACGCGCGGGCCTCCGACTATCATAGACATGACTGGTAAATCTCTATCTTCATTATCCGGCGCCCTCCGATTCTTTCTCCGGGCCCCCGATGGCATGGGAGAGCCCGGAGAAGTACCGGATGGTGGCGGGAGGGGGGGTACGCTCCTGGGCTGGGCTGTGTGCGATCATAGACGCACACAACGCTGGTAAGCCACACCCCCGTCTTCTCCTTACAGGAGTTTGACTGACTGCAGCAGGGACCTAAACCTCCCACTGCTCCCACTGTTACACAGACTGGGCAGGGCTAGAGCGGTGACAGGAGTCAGGTAAGTGTTTGCAGTGAAGGGGGGGTGGCTAGGACAGGTAGTGGAGTTAAGTTTTAAAGGGATGCATTTTTTTTAGCTTTTCTTGTACTAAAGGTGCCGATAATGGCGGACGATAAATTCTATTCATTTAAATTCATGATATTAAAGTGATTGTAAGGGTTGCTTTTGTTTTTTAAATAACAAACATATCATACTTACCTTCACTGTACAGCTTGTTTTGCACAGAGTGGCCCCGAACCTGGTCTTCTGGGGTCCCCCGGCAACTCTCGTGGCTCCTCCCCACATCTGATAACCCTCTCGGAGAAGTGCTTCCCCAAGGGGGTTACCTTGCGGGCACGCTCCCGAAGTCCAGCATTCGGCATCCATAGAGGCTTAATGAAGGACTCGGCCCCACCCCCCAGCGCTCGTGTCATTGGATTTAATTAACAGCAGCGGGAGCCAATGTCTGCGCTGCTATCAATCTATTCAATCAAGAGCCGAGAACCCCAGGCAGAAAGACAGCCCCCCGGGTCAGTAAAACGGGGGGGGAAGGCGCTCACTGACAGGTGTTTTTTCACCTTAATGCATAGGATGCATTAAGGTGAAAAAACATGAACCTTTACAACCCCTATAATTAAAGAGTCGAATATAGTACAATTATATATAAAAAAAATATATATATTTTTAAAACGTTTCATTTTCGGTTTCGGCCAAGTGCATTCTGCATTTTCGGATTCAGCACCAAAATTTTAAATGTTTCAACATTAGAACCCCTTTAAGTTCTATTCACACAGCGGTGTTGGGATGTGGTGGTTTCCACCGCAAAGCCCACTGTACTGGAAAAAAATACTGCATGCTAAGCTCATTGTTCAGCGCACACCACCACAACGCAGTACTGTGTACTGACACCATTGCAAATTTTCTATTGGAACTGCACTGTGCAATGCTGGGGCAATGCTGCCCAGGGCATCCCACAGTGGCTACACGGACATGGCTCACGCGGGGAAACATGGCCCTCCACAGGGGTAAGCTAATGTACACCCCGTGTAAATGAAGCCTTATTGATGAAGACGGAATTGGAAAATGTTGCAGTATAAAGCTGAACTCCAGGCAAACAGCTACAGGGATACACCAATAGCATGCATATATAAGAGCTGTTTTAGTGTTTTACCCATCAAAGGGTTTGTATTTTTTTCCATCCATTTCTGACATTTACACAACTCTGCCATACAGAAGTCCTGTCTAATGAGGCTGGTGACCTGATTTTTAAGTAACACAGGTCTTATCCCCAGGGCCAGTGCTACCACTAGGCAAACTAGGCAGCCTCCTAGGGTGCACTGCTGCCTAGGGGCACCTGGCCACTGTGGGTTTCCCCCCCACATCTGCATGCTCTGCTGGCTGCAGCATGTAACTAACTCAGTCTGACTGGCAGTGTAATTAGGGGTGCAGCACAGCACTAAAGCCAGCGCTAGAGGAAGCAGAGCCAATGCTTCCTGTATAGCGAAGCATTCTGTCACATGGGCAGGGCAAAGGGGTGGGGTCAGGGGTGGAGCCAATAGGGGTGGCAAAATGAGGTTTCGTCTAGGGCAGTGATGGCGAACCATGGCACCCCAGATGTTTTGGAACTACATTTCCCATGATGCTCATGCACTCTGCACTGTAGTTGAGCACCATGGGATATGTAATTCCAAAACATCTGGGGGGCCAAGGATCACCATCACTGGCCTAGGGTGTCAAAAATCCTTGCATCAGCCCTGCTTGTCCTCCCCCCAGCCTGTGACTGGACAGTGAAAGGAGAAGCGGCAGGCGGATGATCTCATCAGTCAGTCACTCTGCTCTCTCCACTTATCCGCATGTTCCTAGTTAGCACACCAGCACTGCAGCATAACTAACTGGATTCTTGTGTTGTTTTGAACTTTTCCCAGTCTAAGCTCAGCTGTATTAAGACTGCAGATGCTAAATCAAGTTCAGGTGCACAAAAAAGCTTGCAATTAAAAAAAAAAGAAGCCCATTTAATAATGTATCTATGTGCACAAAGCTGCATTCATGTGTGTATTTTATCTCTGCCCGGAATTCAGATTTAACTAGTAAACATTTTAAAGCAACCAGAACGCGACAGAAAGAAGGTAAAGAGAAGAAATGGATGGGAAAATGGACCCCTGAAATGGTTAAGTTGTAAATGTTACGGTGCTGCAATCCTCAGAACAAAGAGAAGCTTGGATCTCCATTGTGCTGAAAGCAGACTTTAGACATCAAGTGTCACATCAGCAGTATAATTACATACACACAGGAAATGTGTTTAAACAAATACACTCGCATTGCAAGCTGCTTCTGTATTATTTCGTTCGATAATTCCTGGTATCAGCTGGCTGTCCGCAGACACAAGGGCAGAATGTAGGGTGCAGAGGGTGTTTCTAGCAAATCCACGTTCAGTCACCCGTATAAGAATTTGTACACAATAGCATTATCATTACTCTACAAACTGCTCCTAGTGCCGTGCCATGTGCTCTCTGTACTATTGCTCTATACACAGTAGCAATGCAAATAAATCTCCACTGAAATCACCAAAACTTTCATTCACTTATTCAGGATTAAATGTCGTTTTATGAAACTTTCAATTCCCGAAACGGGCAGCATACTGCCGTAGGCTAAGCATAATGTTTTTTAATTTTTGGAAGAAAGTTTTGAAGCACGCACAGGACCAGTGCAGTGTATTCATCATCCAGAACTCTGCCTACCATGGCAGGGAGCGGGCACCTACTTTGAGGTGAAGAAGGGGGGAAGCAGGGTCTTTTCCAGGCCGAGCGTGTCACCACAGGACCCCCTTCTAAACACAAGGTAGCTGGATGGAAAACGGCTTCTATAGGCTGTGATGTATGGGCTGCACATATACTGTGAATAACATCACCGCTATATTCCCATACCCCTGGATGATGTCCTATCGGACGAAACATTTCGGGCGGAGCTACAGCGGTGGCATAATCACGCCTGCCAGGGTGTTGATTGTGCTTACCTGCCTACATAATTGTTTTACCTGGCTTATGTGAGTAGCTTTTTACTTTAGTAAATGGTGGAGATTTTTATTTTTACTACTACACTTTGAGTCCCTCATTTGCCTTTATACCTTCTTGAGCTTCCTTTGTGGATTCTTTTGGAAATCCTGTTCCTGTGTCCTGGAGTGTGCCATCCATCCATCCCAGTGGGGATTTCTACTAAAAAGTGCAGCCAGGCCTTCATCTTTGAGGTCTTACCTGTTGGTAAGTGGCTTGTGAGTGCGGTGTGTACTCAGATGGGAAGTAGTGTACATTTACAAAGGAGGATTTGGGCAACACACACATCAAGTCTATGGGGGTTATTTACGAAAGGCAAATCCACTTTGCACTGCAAGTGCACTTGGAAGTGCAGTCGCTCTAAATCTAAGCCCTTGTACACACGGTCGGACATTCCAACAACAAAATCCGTCGGATTTTGTCCGAAACTGGTGTTGCATACACACGGACGGAAAAAGTTGTCGGAAAATCCGATCGTTCGTAACATGATGACGTTATTTCGTTACAACGGGACTATGTTCAGGGTAGTAGCCAATAGCTTTGGTCTAGGAATTTGATCTGAGCATGCGTGGCACTTTGTCCGATCAGAATAGGTTTGCACCCTTACGCGATATGAGGAGTTCTGACATCACTTACACCAGGCATTCTCCTTCCCCCTATCCATACAATCCTCCCAATACCAATTATGAACAACAGGGTTTTCACGAGGACCCACACCCCAAAAAAAGGGGTCAAGAACGAGGAGAGGTTGTAGAGGGGGAAGGAGATTACAAAGACGGAAAGAGAAGAAGGCTCTGATAGGGCAGGGGGTTTTCAATCTGAGCTCTAGGTCTTTCACATCTGAAGAGATGTTGGTTTTAGACAAGGGCTTAAAATTTGCACCCCCTAACAAACTCAACAAATTTTCTACATTTATAGATATACACAAATTTACACGGAAGTTGAATATTCAAAGATATCTCACATCCAACCCGTATCGCACAGACTACCATGCCAGTACGTCAGGCACTGTCCACTCAGGGTTATCTAATCCCTCCCTTTTCTCCCCTCCGGTATCCACTGCCCCTGCAGTGAAAATTTTCAGAGATCTAGTACTCAGCGATCTAGCCAAATTACCAGTGAAAAAACATCACTCCACTTCTTTACCGAGAGTTGCATTGAGGTCTCTCTGTGACCAAAAGCAAGTTATAATACGCCCAGCCGACAAAGGAGGGGGCATAGTTGTACTAGATAAAACTCAGTACGAGGAGGAAATGGCAAGTGAACCAGACACATATCGGAAATTACCCAATAACCCCACAAATGTTTACAGAAAACAATTAAAAGCCCTTGTTGATAAAGGTTATGAACAAAAAATCTTGAATAAAAAAGAGAAAGCTTTTTTAGTCCCCACATCCCCTAGAATACCTACCATCTACTATCTACCTAAAATCCACAAGAGCTTAACAGCTCCCCCCGGTAGACCCATTGTTAGTGGTATAAATTCGGTTACAGCACGCATAGGTAGATACATAGACTTTTACCTCCAACCTCTTGTGAGAAAGATGCCCTCATATATACAAGATACTGGGGATACCATCAGAAAATTGGAAGGTATACAGTTCCAAGGACAATGCATCATAGCTACTGCAGATGTTTCATCCCTTTACACCTGTATCCCACAGGACAAGGGAATAGAAGCGGTACGCTTCTTTCTTGAACAAGAACGCACGCTAGTTCCTTGCCAACGTAATTACATTATAGAATTATTGGAATTCGCCACCAGCCATAGCTATTTTTGGTTTGGTGGTCAGTATTACTCACAACAAAGGGGTGTGGCCATGGGGGCCAAATTTGCACCCAGTTTGGCCAATCTTTTTATGGCCAAATGGGAGGAGGATGTCGTCTATGCCCAGCGGAGCCCATCATTAATTTTTTGGGTCCGGTACATAGACGACATCCTCCTCCTATGGGGGGGCACCTCCGATGCCCTCCTTGAATTTTTCAGTGGTCTGAATAATAATGACAGGGGAATCTCTTTGACTTATCAGACTAGCACAGATAAAATCCAATTCCTCGATTTAGAGATTGGAATCACTTCCGGGGGTTTTAGTTTTAAAACTCACTTTAAGTCCACCGACCGTAATAGCTATATTGCCATGGATAGTTGCCATCATAAAAGTTGGCTTACTTCCGTTCCACGCAGTCAATTTATTAGACTGCGTCGTAATTGTACTGACGATCGCACTTTTGTGGATCAGGCAAACTGTTTAAAACAACGGTTTTTGGACAAGGGGTACCATGCAACGACTTTAGAGAAACAACTACAGGAAGTCTCGAATATAAATAGAGACACCCTCTTGCAGGTGAAAACCCCTCGGAATGACAGTGAGAAATTTAAATGGTCCTTCATAACCACCTTCAGTATGCAACATAGGCAGGTAAAACAGATTTTTAATAAACATTGGGAGGTTTTGAGACAGGACACTGTACTGGGTCCTAATCTTCCTGAAAGAGCTAATGTCCTATTCAGAGGGGCTCCCACCTTGCAAAGTAAAATTGCCCCTAATATCATTAACCCTCCAACACAGCCCACTTTTTTCCATAACATGTTAGGCTATTTCCCGTGCAAAAAATGTAGTGTGTGTCAGCACAATGTACTGACACAACGAAGAATTTTAGAATTCACATCTACAGTAACTGGCAAAAGATATTCTATCAAATGTTTTTGCACTTGCAAAACTAAATATGTGGTCTATCTGATAACATGCCCTTGCGGGAAGCAATATGTGGGCCGTACTACCAGAACTTTTTCAACGAGGGTTGGCGAACACATTTCTCTGATTAGAAGTAAACTATCCAAGCATACGGTGCCGAAACACTATAGGGAATGCCACAATAATGACTTACGTGGCACCCAATTTATCGCGATAGATAAATACACCCCACCTTGGAGAGGGGGACCCCTCACTCGCGGGGTCTCCAGGCTCGAAACATTTTGGATATATGAACTTCAGTCCCACTCCCCATTCGGTATGAATGTGGAGTGGGACATTAATTCGTTCATTGATGATTCATAGGACCTTTAGGCATTATCAATGTATAGTCTGGTATTGGGCATGTTTGTAGTCTGGCATCGGGTAGGTTCTTACCCGTGGGTATTATCTATGTAGCAGTTCTTAATTTATTTTAGATATTTACAATTTCAATTTCAATTTCATTTATTTTTTGAATGATATTATCAATAATATTCATCCATCTATATGGTTGTAGAGTGGTGACTGTGGTCACTTTATGGTCGGGGTGACTGGTCACACAGTCATTTTGACCAGAAGGTTATCACTCTGTAACACGTGATGTATTTTTTGTATATCTTTTGTACAGTGTAAAGTATTGATGGCTTACTGTATGTATTATCTAGTCGCAATTCCATTAGCGGCCATTAGGTGTCATTAGCGCCACCTTTTCATCAGTATAAGAGAATAGACAGCGATTTTTCTATATCTATGTTTTGTTTACATCCCCATCCCGCTCCGGAAGTGATGCACATTTACTTCCGGTTCCGGGTTTTGTGGATGCGCACTTCCGGTTCACAACCACCATCTTCAAAAGGGTTCTTGACACAATTTTCACCCATTTGTTTCTTAATTCTTTCTGGATGTCGGCCCCTCTCCACATAGAGATCATTTCAAACAGGCCCCTGTCTACATTTTTTCTCATACATCAATACGAATGGGTGAAACGCATTTTAAGCGAGGCGTGGAACGCACGCCGGGCCGCCATTTTTCCGTATACCGGAAGTATAGCTACCATTACTTCTTAATGGGATTCCCGAGGTCAAAGGGTGTAGTTATACTGGTGGAACGCATATTAATCGAGGCGTGGAACGCACGCCCGTCCGCCATCTTGGATAGACCGGAAGTGGGCATATTCACAACACATGGGGGATTGCCATCATTTCATCTATATAAGGCAGTAGGACAGTAGTGTGAGTCTACCCCAGATGATGACCGGTGGGTCGAAACGCGTCGGGAGGACTCCGCTACTGCCATTTTTATCTCTCTGACACGCTTGATTGTTCTTCTTGAAATGTGAGTTTTAGAAAATATTTTTTAATTAAAGTTTTTTAAAAAAAACGTTATTATGCTATGTTGGCTCCGTCTTCTCATCCTTTATGCCTACCTATGAGTCGTTGTTGGATTTGTACATGCACATGAGGAATATTGACCACATCTAGCTATCTGCTGGGATCTGGTGGGATCGTACATGATTTGACTGATACATCCAATTCTTGAGTCCTTTTTGGGATCGCAAGCTGTGATTGACCCCTGAGGCGTATGCCTGTTAGGGTCATATAGATCCGGTAAGCCTGCACTTTATACGGTGGTGGGATCGTCACATGGTGAAACATTGTTCTCTTCGGTCACAACATTACAGAACCCTGGCTGATATTGGCACTTTGCACGATTGCTTTGGACTATATATCTATTTATAGATTTCGTCACTGTGATTTGTTTACAGTTATCCACAGTCACTGTTTCCCTTTTGGGATTCAATATCCTAATAATCACCATTTTTTGGTTATATATACACATGTATAAGTCACTATATATATGTTTATATATTTTTTACCTGTATAATACTGTATTTACTTTTGCTTTTGGGCTATTTATATATACATTTGAATTTATATCACTTTGTAGTATTATAAGAAGTGTGTACAGGTTGAGCGCTTGCACTACATTTTTCACCACTTTGTCCGATCAGAATTCTCTACAAACGATCGGACTTTGTCCGATCGGATCATGTTGTGGGAAATTTTATAGTCCAGCTCTAAAACATTGTTGGTCGGATATTCCGATGGAAACAGTCCAATGGAGCCCACACACGGTTCGGATTATCCGACAACACGGTCCGATTGGACATTTTCCGTCGGAATGTCCGACCGTGTGTACAAGGGCTAAGGGGTAGATCTGAAATGAGGGGAAGCTCTGCTGATGTTATCATCCAATCATGTACAAGCTAAAATGCTGTTTTATATTTTCCTTGCACGCTCCCCTCTGATCTACAGCGACTTTACTTCCAAGTGCACTTGCAGTGCAAAGTGGATTTTCCTTTAGTAAATAACCCCCTATGAACTGTTTGCCCTGAGCATTCTTTATTTGGACGCTTCTTTCAGCGTGTTGTTAATATAGTGTCTCCGTTATTCATGAATTAATATACGGTATTCTCACATGTTGGTGTTTTTCCTATTTATTCAAGCACTATATTTATGTTTGATTTCTATTTTTTTTATTATTGATGCACTAGCATATTTGTATTTTTTAAGCCTATATATTTAGAGTTATAATGCATACAGTACCTTCCCAATGGCCTAAGTGTTGCCATTGGTTTGGTGTAGGTATTTGACCCTTCAGGTGGGTTGAATATCTGCTACCCCCCCCACACTCAGTGGTGTCTCCTGTCAGTTTATGTATCCTGTGGTGACGTGCGAACCAGCTTTAGGAACCACAGCTTGTGGCGAGGGACCGAACACCATAGCCGGGTCCTGAATATTAGCATATTTCCACTCCAAGTCCAAGAAATGCAGCTTGGTCCAGGCTATGACTGCATAATGAAGGAACAGCAGCTAACTGATTAGGTAATCTCTCTTGTCTCTCCTAATATTAGCAATCTCCATTTGATTCCCAGCTCTGTGCTATGTAGTAAAGCCTGATTGGCTGTTAGTGGCACCACTTCCTCTTCCAGTCTGGATAGTGCTGTGCATGGAAGCTAGGACTAAAACCGAGGGGATATTGAAAAATATTATCATGTTTATAATAATTCATAATGTCATAAAATTATAGTCTTTTTTTTTTTTTCTTTTTCTTTTTAACTGTAAATTAGTTTTCACTGATTCACTGAAAAAAAAACCAAGATGGATAACTTCTAGAGCTGCACGATTCTGGCTAAAATGAGAATCACAATTTTATGCTTAAAATAAAGATCAGGATTCTCTCACGATTCTCGCGATGTAACATCATCTTTCACATTATATTAATAAATTGGGCTAACTTTACAGTTTTTTTCCCCAAAAAATTGCATTTGAAAGACCGCCGCGCAAATACCGTGTGACATAAAATATTGCAACATTCTATTCCCTAGGGTCTCTGCTAATATATATATATATATATATATATATATATATATATATATATATATTGATAGGGAAATTCCAGAACTTAGGGGATTCCAATAACATGTTGACTGCTGAACCACATTCAAAAAGATGTATTTAATAATATTCAAGCCTATAGTTTTAGCCATAGGCAGGGGAGCAAGCGTATACAGTACACATGGTGAAGTAATTGCTCTCTGAGGCTGGGAGCCTAAAAACATTTATACATTATAAAGGGGGTGGGGGTACCTTGTGAGCCTCTCTGTAGGCCTAATCAATTTGTTGGTTATTTACATTGATAAACAGATGGTCATTTGCAGGGCCGGACTGGCTTACCGGGATACTGGGAGATCTCCCGGTAGGCCGTCTGCCCTGGGGGCGCTTTTAGTTGCGGCATTGGTGCTTTCTACTGCGGATCACAGCGCTGGCTGGCTCTGTGCTCGGCGGCCGCTCTGCAACACGGTCCCGCCCCCCCTCAGACCAGCTTGCGCGACAGTAGATAGAATCAACGCTCCGCCTATCACACAAGCCAGTCTGGGGGGGCGGGGCCGTGCCACAGAACGGCCGCCGAACACAGCGCCAGCCAGCGCTGCGATCAAGAGGATGAGATGCCGCCCGTACAGCCTGTCATGTGTTGCTCCCCTGCCTGTGGCTAAAACTATAGGCTTGAATATTAAATACATCTTTTTGAATGTGGTTCAGTAGTCAACATGTTATTGGAATCCCCTAAGTTCTGGGATTTCCCTATCAACATATATATATATATATATATAATGTTTGGGGGTTCCAAGTAATTTTCTAGCAAAAAATATCGATTTTAACTTTGTAAGAAACAAGTGTCAGAAAAAGGTTTAGTCTTTAAGTGGTTAAATTTCCCTCATTTACAGACGGATGTTCATCCCTTTGATATAAGAACGAAAAGTTACAATGTTTATAGTTATCTAGCAGCACAGATGTTGTGAAAAACTTTATTTATGTCCACTGAACGATTTATCGGTCATTACATGATGGCACTATCGTTTTTGCCTACAGTCGAATGTTGGTTTTTCGAAAATGGGTTTGGTCGATTTTTCGTACAGCATTACACGAATGAATTGGGAAATTCTGCATAGAGATCGTGAGGGGGGTTGAATCAAGATCACAATTTTTTAATGATTAATCGCGCAGCTCTAATAACTTCCACCTGTCCACTTGTATTGCAGGAATACAAGTGCTCATAACAAATAGCCTTCTGTAGGCAAACATTACCCACAGTACCAAGCTAGTGCCGCTCCGGGTGAGCAATCCAAATGTGAGCAAGGATCAAGGGTATCTGTGAGACCAAGTAGAATGCAAAAATCCATAATATTGCTGCACTCCTCTAAATCTTTATTGAAGATTAAAATGACATTGCAAGTATGACAGGAACGCTGAAAGGTAACGCGTTTCGTGCTAAAAATAGTGCTTACTCAAACTTCCAGGAGCTTTGAGTTATGCCCCATACACACAATCAGAAATTCCATCAGAAAAAACTTGGATGGTTTTTCAGATGTAATTCTGCTCAAGCTTGCCTTGCATACACACAGTCACACAAAAGTTCTCTGTACTTTTGATTGTCAAGAACGTGGTGAAATACAACACTATGATGAGCCGAGAAAATAAAGTTCAATGGTTCCGAGCATGCGTCGTATTGTTTCCGAGCATGCATGATTTTTTTGCGCGTCCAAATTGCATACAGACGAACGCATTTTTGGATAGGAACTTTTTCCGACTGAAAAATAGAGAACCTGCTCTCAATCTTTTGCTGGCTGGAATTCTGCCAGCAAAAGTCCGATGGAGCATACACACACGGTCGGAATTTCTGACCTTTAAAAGCTCACATCTGACTTTTGCTGGCAGAATTTCTGATGGTTTGTATGGGGCATAAGCATTGTTTTTAGCGTGAAACGCATTACCTTTCAGTGCTCCTGTCATACTTGCGATGTCATTTTAAGCTTCAATAAAGATTTTGAGGAGTGCAGCATTATTCCGGATTTTTGCATTATCCAATAACAGCCCAACTCTCTAAAGTAAGCTGGAAAGGCCACTACACACCTACAGTAAGTAATAGCAGATAGTGCCGCCCCTTTAACAAGAATATCTGGGAGGACCTCTTGGATCACATTCAACATTATCAGAAGATACTCATAAGTCCTAACATAGAGAAGCTGAGAGAGTAAAAAAGGAGGAATAAAAAGGAAAAGAATGGGGAAAGAGAAGATAAGAGGACCAAGACAGAAGAAGGCGCTTACCCTTACCTACGATCTATAAATCAAGGGATCCCAGGTCTTTTCAAACTGTGCAATTGTATCCCTAAAAATGCTAAAAATCCGCACATAGACCATAATCCATGTAAATTTTCTTCTTTGCCTGTGTGAGGGACACCGATGAAGTCTTCCATGACCCAGCTATGGTAATTTTAGCACCCAGGAGAACGAAGAAGATTAACCGTTAAGAATATTTAGGGGTCCTGTCTACTGGTACATTTCAAAGAACAATATGGGGAATTTGCCGGGACCAGCCCTCCTGTAACCCTGTGTAGCCAAGCAAAGATACCAATCCAGAATCCTCAGATCCTAAGGCATTCCCACCGTACATGAAACATTGACCCCACCAGGCTACAGCCTTGAAAACACAATAAAGAGGATAAAGGATACATCTTGGCCAAGTGTGCAGGCACCATATACCATCTAGTAAACAGCTTTACATTAGCCTCTAATTGAGCTACATTCATAATTCCGATAAATGAATGTAGACAGTACCTGTGCCATACATTATTGATATTATTATTATACACAGCGTTTTACAACTTGAGGACAGACAGTACAATTACAATACAATTCAATACAGGAGGAATCAGAGGGTCCTGCTCAAGATCCCGTTCATTGGTGAAGTCCATCTCCCAATCAATCATATAAGAGAATTGTACTGAAGTACCAAGTAGCATCCTGTAAATCAGAGCTATGCCCTCTCGTTGGTCCAAGTCCTGTGTGCACCATTTTTCGTACAGTGTAACCTTTGGCTGTTCCAAAGCCTTCGGTTTAAGAGAATGTATGAAGTGGGTCATTTGTACAAGACTCCCTCTGCCACTGTCAGGGAGATACAAATCACTACTTTGTGCCGAAGCACCTAGTAGAATTAAAAGTCATGGTCCACCTTCAGAAAAAATCAAATGAATGCATCTAAATTAATAAAATAAAAATATGAATCTATTAAATTTTTGCCTTAAAGCCTGTGGAGCATTGCAACTGCTACTGTATAAGTGAATTGCGGGCGCAATGCACAGGCTCCTGTATTGTTTACATTCCAGCCCTAGGTCCATACAGAGGCACAGACCTACCATTATGGGACTGGAGGAAATAAACACAGAACTAAAATTGCAGTGACATCACCACATCGCTGCCGGTGTTCTGTCGAGAAGTGCCCCCCATCGAATAGTGCCCACGCATGGGCAGGAAGGAGCCACACTTCAGCTGATTTGCCGATCAGCTGGAGTGACGTGGCCAGGGCGCAAGCGTACATCGTAGGAGGCATTTCTCGATGGGAGATATCAATTCACGGGCAAAATTGAAACCTATACAAACAGCGGGGCCTCGCTGTTGCGGGGCGGCTTTACAGTGTGCTGATGGTCCAGTTTTGTCTGTGTTGCAGGCCCGGTTTGCTGTGTTGAATGGCCAGTTTTGCCTGTGTGAAAGGGCGGCTTGCAACACAGACAAAACCAGCTCTTCAACACAGCCACTAGCCGCCCTCCAGCAGCAGCGATGCACAATATGAGAACTAGTCCCCCCCCCCCCCCGCTGTTTGTATAGGTTTAAATTGAGCCTGTGAAATGGTATCTCCCATCAAGAGATGCCTCCTACAATGTGCGCATGCGCCCTGGTTACATCAGCCCAGCTGAACGGCAAATCAGCTGTTGTACTGTTCCGTAAGGCACATGCGCAGTACATACTGGGCACTATTCAATGTGGGGGGGGGGGGGAGGCACTTCTCGACAGAACAATTGCATGATCCACATGTCCCTCGCTGCGGTAAAAGATGGGATTCGTTGTCTTCCCATTCACTCAGAATAGGTAACATGGTTATGTGTGCAAAGCTATGCACAGCTGTGCTAAATTTACTCATAGTGGGGGGGATTTACTAAAGGTAAATTACACTGTGCACTTTGCAAGAGCAGTTGCATTCTGTAAGTGCAATTTCTCCAGAGCTTTGTAAATTGGGGGGGGGGGGGGGGGGGGGGGCAAACTTCCATCATCCAATCATTTACAAGCAAAAATGCTGTTTTTTTGTGATTTGGTATTCTTTTTTAAGTGAAGCTTTAACTCATTTACTAAGCTCTGGAGTAACTCCACTTGCAAAGTGCACAGTCTATTGGCCTTTAGTAAACCAATCCCTATGAATCTCAATGCTGCTGATTTCCCCCTATCTCTTTCAGCCTCTTCCCCTCTACATGTACTTACACCAACTTCGGCTGCTAGTATTGTTCTGGACCAACTTTCCTATAGTGAAAATCATTGGTGTGCGCAGCCTGTTGCATTAGGGCGAGCACAATCACACATGCGTGTATATCAGCAGAGCAGTGGACGGTGTCAGTAGAGCAAAGATTGGTGTCAGTAAGGCAGTGGACGATGTCAGTAGAGCAAAGATTGGTGTCAGTAAGGCAGTGGACGGTGTCAGTAGAGCAAAGATTGGTGTCAGTAAGGCAGTGGACGGTGTCAGTAGAGCAAAGATTGGTGACAGCAAGGCAGTGGACGATGTCAGTAGAGCAAAGATTGGTGTCAGTAAGGCAGTGGACGATGTCAGTAGAGCAAATATTGGTGACAGCAAGGCAGTGGACGATGTCAGTAGTTTTTTTATTATTTTTTTATTATTCTTTACAATTATATTTTTCTAATTATTTTTTACAATATTATTTTTTGAAAATATTTTTTAGAAGCCCCCTTATATTTAGTGAAATATCAAGGGTCTAAACAGACCCCTGATAAAGAAACTGAGGATAGAGATTCCCCAGTCCCTTTCTCTGCAGCATGCAGTAAACATAGTTTACTATGCTTCAGTTAAGAATGAAGACAGGAGTGATCAGTACAGATCACTTGCTGTGTTCATTCAGAAAAGGAAGAGGAGGGGAGAGGAAGGAAGCTGGCAGCACTGCAGGGGGAGAGAGGAAGCGGGGGGAGTCAGAACCACACAGGATGATTAGGGTGTGCCCAGGCACACCCAGCACACCCTGTGCGCACGCCTATGGTGACAATGAGGGACTATGCCTATGCATAGTTGTTGTCTGCACCATTGTCACCATGTGCAATGGTGACAATGCAATGGGAAGACAGTTGTCAACCCATAACAGAAAGTGCCTTAAACAAAATACCTTGATGGTAGTCATTTCATAAGGCTGCAAGATGAAAGAAATTGAAAACCACTTTTTTTTAATCAGATCATTTTTATTAAAGAATTTACAACAAAAACTAAAACAAACATGCATTCCTACTAAACAAAAAAAATAAAATAAAAGCACTTTTGAAGTTAAATTAACATGTTCAAGTTTATATCTTAGTGATTGTGTTCCGTTCTGTTTCAATAAAGGGGTTAAATGCTGTCCTTTCTATCAAATCCTAACATCATTGGTTCGTTTTCCAGGGGGTGGGGGGGGGGGGGGTCTTTCAATATTTATGACTAGTGACCTATGTTTTACAATAAATAAATCTTTAAATTATGGGGTGGTGGAAGTCAATGAGAATGAGAAATGTTTTGTGAAACATTACAGGCTGTGCACTGACTTCACATATATTCATGGTGCAGTGCCAGTAAAGCAAGCACAATCTGGAGTGCAAACCTTTCATCCACCGATCTCCCTCCCCCATCGGGGGCCAGGAAGCTGCTGATGGTGTGTCAGGGAAAAGACCAGTACAGCTAAATAATGCATTTATCCCAGAAGCTGCTCTTCTCCTTCCTTTCTGCATACATGTCATGCCAGAACTAGGGTGCACTTAGGACTCATATGACAGACGTGTCCCAGGCGTTACCTTGAATGACACATAAATCTTTCACTCTTCAAAAGTAGTCATTTGAGTAATTGCATTCATTTTGAGAGTATTGATATATTATGGGGTACTTTACCTATCACATATACTTGCACACCAGTTCTTTCCATAGTGGACTCTACAAGCTGATATTATTTATACCATTTACACCAGGACATAGATATTAACACATTACAAATCATTTTTGGTTGGGGGTCTAAAAATGTACCAGTTTACTTTGGAACTGAGAAGAGAAACCTACAAAAGGAATGATAAAAACTAAAAAATAAAACAGCTGATGAGGTGCCCACATCCTATGCACTTTTCTGATCAATGAAAAAAACTTGAGTATCCTTTATGATAACTGGAGAGAGCGGATAGCCTCGTACACACGATTAGCTTGTTGGCCAACAAAACCGTGGAATTTTGTCCAAAGGGTATTGGCCCAAACTTGTCTTACATAAACAAGGCCACACAACTGTTGGCCAACAATTACGAACGTAGTGGGGTACTACGTAGTTTATCAGCTCTTTAGCACCATCCTTTGGGCTCCTTCTGCTAATTTTGTGTAGAGTGTCGATTTGCGTTTTTCATTTAGCGATTTTCAGTTTGCGCTTTTCATTTCGTGCTTTTCAGTTCGTTTTTGAACGGCCGTTTTTCAACCAGACATGTTGCAGAATGGGAGGAGATAACGTGTTATTTATTATTGGTCTTGGAGTTATTGCTTTGACATTATTTTTTTGGTTGAATAATGATTTGATTTGGTATATTTTCTATATTTTTGGATGCATAGAATGCACTTTTTGGTTAAGTTCTATTGGCAGATAGCATGTCTAATTTTATTTGTTTTCTTTTTTTAATGCACAATAAAAAAAATTGTGTAGAATAATATTTGGCTATGTGTTTTACTTCAAATGACAGTGTGGGAGTAGGCAGTTACATTTAAAAAAATACAATGTAAAATAAACAAGGGACACCAACATCTTTGATCTTAAAAACTACAGGATAATGGTGTTGTGGTAACTTGTTGTGGTAACTTGCCCAAATAAAAAAAAAAAAAAAAATAATATTATTGTTGATATCACTAGGAAAAAAAAGCCTTTGAAAATGTTTTTGCAATAACTCCATCAGTATCACCAGCAAAGCAGCTTCATTATTATCCCATTAAAGAAGAAGAGAATTGTGCGCTGCATTTCAAAATTTCATAATTTAATTCTCCATTACAAACGCTAGTTTACAAGACCGAACGCTTCTGGCTCATCCTCGCTTCCGAGCATGCGTGTTTGTACTTGGACTTTTGTCCGACGGACTTGTGTACACATGATTGGAAAATCTGACAACAGACGTTTATCTCCCGAAAATGTTAAAACCTGCTAGCCAACATTTTTTGGCAGAGAGTCTGACAATTGTCCGATGGAGCGTACAAACAGTCAGATTTACCGCCAACAACCTGTCATGAAATCTTTCCCGTCAGAAAGTCATATTGTGTGTACGCGGCTGATGAGTAAAGTGTGCCATGAGGCCACAAAAGTCTTTAAAGACAGTCGCTCTTTTCAAAAAACCTGCAAAGAAAACATTCAATACTTGCCTGGCCTGCTGCCCAAGTTCCGCTGCATCAAAAAGGAAGAATGTTCGGTATTTAGGAGAGTTTCCAGGAGTTTTTGGATCCCCCAATGCACTCTGTGGTTTCCTCCAACAATCTCTATGTTACTGCAGGACATATTAGTGATGTGGAAGCCAGTGGTAGGGATGAAAGCCCCGTACACACGATCCAAAATCAGACGACAGGTCGTTACAAAAATGTATTCTGTCTCATACGACAGAATAAAAAGAAAATCGGAAGTGATGTCATGTGTTGTAGTGCATTTCTAATTTTATTTCTGGACAACTGTACTGATTAAACGAAAATCATACGATCCAGTATTGTATGAGAATCATTTTCATGCTTGCCCGATTGGATAATATTGGATGAACTGTCGTGATCGACTCTCGCAAGCTGTGTACTAACCATCAGATTATCGTACGATCGATTCGAAAGCGGTATTTTTCGTCCAATTTTTGGATCGCATGTAGGACCTTAGATGGTGCAGCAGAGGACCAAGTGTCTAACATACCCAAGAGTGTGCTGGATGCATCAGATCCTTCCTGTCTGACAGTTAAAGCGGAGCTACGGTCTCCTCCCATAAAAAAAATAAAAGTCTGCAGCTACAAATACTGTAGCTGCTGACTTTTAATATAAGGACAATTACCTGTCCAGGGATCCAGCGATGTCGATGTCTGCAATCGGCTTCGGGTGCAGGCACTGGCATCTCCTTCTTGTGTGTCCCAGAAGGCAGCGAGGCCGGACATACTCGAAGATCACCGCAGCGATCTTACCTGGAAGTGGGAGTGGGTATCTGTCAAAACCAGGCACCCGCTCTCCTCGTCAAAAAGTGCCCCTTTTGGGTGATGCTTTGCTTTAACCTCTTGCCAACCGCCTGCCATCATTTGACAGTGGAAGCCCTTGTACACACGGTCGGAGATTCCGACAACCAAATCCGTCGGAGTAATTCCGACAGATTAATTCCGGAAGAGGTCCGGAAGTGATGTTGCATACACACGGTCGGACTAAGTTGTCGGAAAATCCGATTGTACATAACGTGATGACGTTATTTTGTTATGACGGGACTACATTCAAGCTAGTAGCCAATAGCTTTGGTCTAGGAATTTGATCTGAGCATGCGTGGCACTTTGTTCGTCGGAGTAGGCTACACATGATCGGAGTATGTCCGATCGGAGCATTTTGTCGGAAAATTTTGTCAGTCCGATGCAGACCACACACAGTCGGAATATCCGACAAAACGGTCCGATCACATTCCGTTGGAATCTCCGACCGTGTGTACAAGGGCGAAGAATGGTTCCCCTGCGTGAATCACTGTAGCTGTACGGCGGTCGTTTTAAAGGGTATAGGGGGCACGCGCCCACCGTGGTACTGAGTAGCCGATGTGTGCGCCCGGCGGCCTCTTATTGCAATTTTTTTTACCCAAAATATGTAGAAGAATACATATCGGCCTAAACTAAGAAATATATATCTTTTTTTAAATCTAGGGATATTTATTATAGCAAAAAGTAAAAAATATTGTGTTTTTTTCAAAATTGTTGCTCTTTTTTTGTTTATCGCGCAAAAAATAAAAAACGCAGGGGTAATCAAATACCACCAAAAGAAAGCTCTATTTGTGGGAAAAAAGGACGTAAATTTTGTTTGGGTACAGCGTCGCACGATTGTCAGTTAAAGCGACGCAGTGCCTTATCACAAAACATGGCCCGGTCAGGAAGGGCGTAAATCCTTCCGAGGCTGAAGTGGTTCAAGTTGAACTATGGGCAAAACATTTTTTTTTTCTTTTGGATAGAGTTTTTTTTCACCATCTGTGTCCCATTGTGGAGATTTCCATTCATTTCCTGTCCCATAGCCAAATAGGAAGTGAGAGGACATTACTGAAAATTAAAATAAACTTTTGGGGACCTCCGAGGTCAGCAGAACTAGTGTCTTCATTGGAAGAGTTCCCCTCCATTACTCTTCTGGGGACAACCCAAAATGAGGGATTTTCATATACTTTCAATGATAATGGTAAACAGGACAAATAGAGAGGATGAATCTCCTTAGGGCCGGTTCACACTGCGACGCGAGGCGAGGCGACATGGCTCGCCTCGCCTCGCTCCCGCAAGTCGCCCCCATTCAGTACTATGGAACCGTTCTGAGAGGAGCGACTCGAGTCGCTCCGACTCAGAAAAAAGGTTCCTGTACTACTTCGGGGCGACTTCGGGGGCGACTTGCATTGACTTCTATGCAGAAGTCCTCTGCAAGTCGCCGCTGAGCTCCCCGCAAGTCGCGGCGAGGTAAGTCGGAGACGCCTCGCCGCGGCTCGCTGTGTGAACCGGCCCTTAACAGGAACACACAGCAATAAAAACTGACGGGTAATCTAATCCCTCTCTACTCTATCCAAAATGAAAAAAAATAAAGTTTTGCCTTCAGTTATGCTTTAATTGTATCTTTCCGGTTTAATTTTTGAAATAGTGACAGTTTTCTCTTAACGGTGTCCATAAATGGGCAGATTATCCCCAGGATCATGGGTTGAAGGGAGGTATCTCCCTGCCCTTGAAGTAAGCTCTTGAGCACAAGGACCTACAATGACCCCCTGCACAATAATGTTCCCCATGTGGGGATATTCATGACCCTCAATTCCCTACTAATTGCACATGGATGCCCCGTACACACAAGCGTTTTTTTTTTGTGTGACCGTGTGTATGCAAGCCAAGCTTGAGCGAAATTCCGTCGGAAAAACCATCCAAGTTTTTTCCAACTAAATTCCGCTCAAGCTTGGCTTGCATACACACGGTCACACAAAATTTCTCTGAACTTTCAAGCGTCAAGAACGAGGTGACATACAACACTACGACGAGCCGAGAAAATAAAGTTCAATGCTTCTGAGCATGTGTTGAATTGTTTCCGAGCATACGTAGGAATTTTGTGCGTCGGAATTTGTGCACACGGAATTTCCGATCAGAACTTTTTCCACCTGAATAATAGAGAATCTGCTCTCAATCTTTTGGTGGCTGGGATTCTGCCAGCAAAAGTCAGATGGAGCATACACTCGGTCGGAATTTCTGACCAAAAGCTCACATCCGACTTTTGCTGGCAGAATTTCTGATCGTGTGTATGGGGCTTAAGTATCATATAGAATGTTTTACCCCCTATTTCCTTTTATATTTTTCACACCTGTGACTATAATAGACCAACTAGAAATGAACAATATATGATTACAGAGATACCTTGCACATGTACACGCTTTCTCCTGATGAGTGACATCAAGTCACGAAACGCATTGAGCTAACAGATGTCATGTTCAAATCGCATACTTCATCCTACCACGTCAGTGTGGATTCTGTTAATGCATTATGTATCTGACTATATCCTAATAATGTGCTATCCAATTTTGGGCTTTTCTATGTGTATCATGCGCCATTCATTTTTTTTGATTATTTATGTATTATGTATTGCTGTATGAAATTAAGTTTTTTATTATCTTACTCCATGCAGGTATTTAATTATATGTGTAGTATATCAATTTTCTATCGAATATGTACTATGAGACAAATATCCTACTCCTTAACATATAGTATAGATATGTCAATTTCTTATTGAAAAAAAATTATGAGACAAATGTCCTACTCCTTTATATATATTATAGATATGTCAATTATAATGCCACACAACACTTGGCCCTCCGTGTACTTTTGTCAAAGTCCCGCCTCCCCGTTCTCTTTTCTCTTCTGTACCCCTGCACAATAACCAGCATCTGAATTGCCCCAACAGAAATCTGAAGCGTAGATCGCATGTAATGACTGTGAGCACTGCTTGCAATCATCGGTCTGCTTTTGTCTACCTGGTTGGGAAAAAAATTTTGGGATGAAAATTCTGTCTTTTGAGAGTAAAACAGTCACAGAAAGGATGCAACTAAAGTAATTACTTCTAACGGTGACACTGCACACACTGATAAAGAGTTCTCAATACTGCAAGAATTGGAACAGCAAGTGCTTCTTCATATCTCTATAAGCAGCACTGGTTTATGAAGCTCTAGGACAGGCGAATGCAGCTATCTACAGTATATCCCCATACGTATCAGTGTTTATAAAGCAATAGGAGAGGTGACTGCCAAAAGACGTATTTTAGATACAGACCCAGCCATCCACCTGTACTCTCAGCTAACTGGATCTGTACAATCTTTGGACTCTTGACTCATGTAAATTGCTTTTCTCATTGCAGAAATCAAGTGTTCAGAAAAGGGATGGCGAACGCATTAAATCCCCCATTATGGCGCGCGCTTGGAATTTTTTTTCCCTGCCACTCTGTCACTCGACGCAGTGTAAAAAGAGAGAGGGGTTAAAATATTGCGTTCCTTCTCCCTTCCCTGTAAAATTAAAACCCCATCAATCCTGGGCGAGGTCCACACCGGCACAGCATGGCAAAGTCCCCACAGCTGGCATGCAAAATTCTAATACAATCATTTTCAGAAGACAATATTACTGCAATTGTGACCTCTCATAAAAGTTACCCATCCATTCATTCCAATTAATGGTGCTACAGGGTTTCCGTTAACGTTGGCTGTAACTCTTGCCTAATGGATGGCTTTCTGTAGTGCTGAAATAAATGTGAATTAGGATGGCAGTCTTGCCAGACTAACCCCTCTGTTGCTAGACTGCAGACGAGGTACCCAGAGGTGAATGCAGACAGAGCAGCTTGGGAGATTATTCCCAATTACAGAGCAAAGTGTAGACACCTTAAGCAACCAATTAAAAGTTGTCTTTCCCTATTTGTACTTACCAAGCTGAAATCTGATTGGTTAAGATGTGTACTGTTTTTCTAAATTGTACTGCTGAAATGTGATTGGCTGCTATGGTAAAATCACTTTCTTTGTTCCAATTCTGAACACACTAATTCTAGTTCTAATCCTACTATTGTTACAAACAGCATGATAGAGCAGTGATACATTGTCCAGAGTAATAAGCTAATGTAGCACCTTGGTAGGCTACTGGTGTTACATTTAGTTTTTGCCCTCCCTGTAGCCAGGGAGAGCAACCATTTTTTAATAATGGTCTGGGTTCTGCTGGTGCAGGCTTGGTTATTTTCCAAGAAGGGGATGAAAGAACACAGACCCATTAATGCCTCTCCAGCCAATCCCTGGTCAGGTAAGCGAGTGGCCAGCAGGGGACTGGAAGGGGTATAAATAGGCTGGGACCCAGAACAGAAGCCTCTTGCTCCTGGGGAAGTAAGGCCCAGCCTGAGGGCTGTGGCATCCCTGAGAGTTTATCTGCAGATAAAATAATTCTTTTTGGGGTCCAGACTTTTGCTTTGGCTGGGGGACCTCTGGCCTAGCCTACTAAATTTCTGCTGAGAGCTCATCTAAGCATCCAGGACACAGGGAATTCAAGTACAGAAAGTGACTTATATTGCAGGTGGCAACACTGTATGCAGTTCACAGTGAGTACCAGCCGTCCAGACTTGTGTTTTATGCTCTCTCTACATTCTGTTGAAAAGTCCCTGTTTAATACCAGTTTACCTTCAACTTTAAAGGAATAGATCAGTTTTAGTGTCCTCTACTATAGTTTGTTTGAAATTTATGGAGTATCCCAAGGCTTTCCCTCACCCTATCCCAGTTCTTTAACAAAAATAAAACAACAAAAATACATATGAACAAAGACATGTGTAGCCTGTTCTCTGACTTGAGTGACTGTGAAATACCGTGTCAAAAAAAAACAAAAAACAGAAACAAGCCAGCCAGGTCAATTCGGTTGTTGCAGGCTGGCTGGTAAGTGATCTCGGAGTTTTTTTTTTTTTAAATGCGTCGCCTTCCATGTGCTCCTTGCTGCAAAGGCCAGTTAAAGGTTGGGGAGGTTGCCATTTGTGTGAACTAATGTGTCCTGGCTGCTGTTTGCCTAACAGCGAATAGGACCTGGGACCAAACAGCCACATCAGTCCTAGGTCTGTGCTACACTGAGAAAAAACGTTCTTACCTTTCTTTTGATATGAAGTTATCTAGCACAGCAAGACTGGGGCAGTCATAAGAATATGTGGATTACCTCACAGGCCTTTTGGCAGGTAAACCAGTTCCTATGTACCGTATTTTCCGGCGTGTAAGACGACCTTTTACACTAAAAGAAAACAGCCAAAAAGCGGGGGTTGTCTTATACGCCGGGTATAAAGCAAAGCCGCCTTGTATTCAAGCCGCCCGCTGCATAGCATCCCTCTGGATGCTTACTGAATGTGCGGTAATACTGTATACACCGCTGAGCCAATCCTGGCAAGCGATGGATTCTATTAGTGAATACAAAGCCTGCTCGGATTGGAGTAACCACCTCTGCCAATCCGAGCAGGCTACATACGGTAGCCTGCTCTGATTGGCTTTGAGAGTCAGAGGCGTGGGCTGATGATGTTACAGCCCCTGCCAATCCGAGCAGGCTTTGTATTCATTAATAGAATACATCGCTCGCTGTGATTGGCTTAGCGCGGTATACTGTATGTATACTGTGAGACAGTGTTAACTGTTACACAAAGCGCTACTGAACATACAGCATTACCGCACATCCAGCAGGCTGACAGACTGGTCGGAAGGGGGCCGTCTTATACGGCAAGTATAGCACAAATCCAACATTTAAAATGGAAGATTAGGGGGTCGTCTTATCTGCCCAGCCGCCTTATACGCCGGCAAATACGGTATGTATTTTAGCAATTTATTTCACTGTTTGGATGAGGCTTCACTTAAAAGCATATGGATGAGAAGTAGTGCATTTCCTGCCCCTTTCTTCATCAAAGTACCATCCTTTCCATGACTTAAACCACATGGACCCAAATACAGTCGGTGCAGCAAGGACTGGCCGAATTACAATCCACGTATGAGAAGAGTGGTGGTACAGAAGTTAATCTACTGATCAACTTCTGCACAATCACCCTGTCGGACTTTTGCTCATATAGCCGGCGGCGCTGATCAGTGTATTCCATGTAAAGCCTCCTATACATGCTTAGATGCTAGTCTCATGTCAAAAGTGAAGAGGCTACCAACAATACAAAAAATTTCGTACGACAGAATACAACGTCAGAATTGACGCAATGTGTGTCAGAAGTGACGTAATGTGTTGAATAGTTTTGTATGTATTCTTTCGTTTCTGATCATGCGTAGTCTTGCTCTTACGATTTTTTGGGGACGAAAGGTGTTTTTTCACCTTAATGCAGGAGGGTTTAAAACCCACTTAACTGTTTGCCTGAAGCTGAGCTTTACTGCATTATTACTAGTAGCACGGGTATTGCTTTCGTTTTTTACGTAGCAGTGCTATAAGGAGTGCGATACATAAAAAAAAAAAAAAAAAAGATTCTTATGCAGTACAGACTATTTTATCCAAAAGAGGCAATACTTTGTGTGGATTGGGCAATATTTTCACAAACGCTGGCCCTGCCCCCAACATGCTGCTCTTAAGGTGACAGCTCCATTGTAACGGCATTGCATACCAGCACTGATGATAAATAAGGGCATGTTAAAAAATCCCCAGATCTTTCAATCCACAACCTGAGGACACCTTTCCTACTCCCAAAGCTTCTCCATAAGATGACAGTGAGGAATGGTCCTCCCTGTACGGAAAGAACCGTTTCCCCAGCATAAATGAATAGAAACAAGGAAGCTACCGCTAACAAAGCATTACAAGCTGGGCAAAGAATGAGCATGGCTCCAAGCAGATCATTGCCTTGCCAATAAAAAGAAGTGATAGGATTCAGTCAGTGATATAATAGGAAGGCTTTATAGTTGGGACGCAGTAAAATTGCACTGAGCAATAAAATCAGGGCATTTAAAGGACTTTCATTGTCCAAAAGGGCATAATACATTGTGATGTTTTTCAAAGTTACTATTAAGCTATAAGCTGGCTGGTATATGGAAGTCTAAGTAAAAAAAGGATTAATAGGGGACTGGTGCCATAATTTTAAACATTATTTGTACTCACTATATACAGTGTATGTATACATGTACAGTATGTAGGCAGTATGTGTGTGTGTGCGTGCATAAGACTTTGATCAGCTTAACCACTTTCAGACCGGACCATTTTGCTGGTAAATGACCAGAGGTCTTTTTACACTTTGGCACTGCGCTGCTTTAACTGGTAATTGCGCGGTCATGCAATGTTGTACCCAAACAAAATTTGCGTCCTTTTCTTCCCACAAATAGAGCTTTCTTTTGATGGTATTTGATTGCCTCTGCGATTTTTATTTTTTGCGATATAAACGTAAAAAGACCGCAAATTTTGAAAAAAAATGATATTTTCTACTTTTTGTTATTAGAAAAATCCAATAAACTCAATTTTAGTCATACATTTAGGCCAAAATGTATTCAGCCACATGTCTTTGGTAAAAAAAAAGTCAATAATTGTATATTTATTGGTTTGCGCAAAAGTTGTCACATCTACAAACTAAGGTACGTTTTCTGGAATTTACGCAGCTTTTAGTTTACGACTGTCTATCTCATTTCTTGAGGTGCTAAAATGACAGGGCAGTACAAAACCCCCCCAAATGACCCCATTTTGGAAAGTAGACCCCCTAAGGAAATTGATAAGAGGCATGTTGAGCCCATTGAATATTTTATTTTTTTGCCTCAAGCGATTGAATAATGACAAAAAAAAAATTTTTTTTTTTTTTTTACACAAAGTTGTCACTAAATGATATATTGCTCACACATGCTATGGGCGTATGTGAAATGACACCCCAAAATAAATTCTGCTGCTTCTCCTGAGTACGGGGATACCACATATGTGGGACTTTTTGGGAGCCTAGCCGCGTACAGGGCCCCGAAAACCAAGCACCGCCTTCAGGCTTTCTAAGGGCGTAAATTTTTGATTTCACGCCTCACTACCTATTACAGTTTTGAAGGCCATAAAATGCCAAGATGGCACAAAACCCCCACAAATGACCCCATTTTAGAAAGTAGACACCCCAAGCTATTTGCTGAGAGGCATGTTGAGTCCATGGAATATTTTATATTTTGCCACAAGTTGCGGGAAAATTACAAACTTTTTTTTTTTTTTTTTTTTTTTCACAAAGTTGTCACTAAATGATATATTGCTCATGCATGCCATGGGCATATGTGAAATGACACCCCAAAATAAATTCTGCTGCTTCTCCTGAGTACGGGGATACCACATATGTGGGACTTTTTGGGAGCCTAGCCGCGTACGGGGCCCCGAAAACCAAGCACCGCCTTCAGGCTTTCTAAGGGCGTAATTTTTTGAGTTCACTTCTCACTACCTATTACAGTTTTGAAGGCCATAAAATGCCAAGATGGCACAAAACCCCCACAAATGACCCCATTTTAGAAAGTAGACACCCCAAGCTATTTGCTGAGAGGCATGTTGAGTCCATGGAATATTTTATATTTTGCCACAAGTTGCGGGAAAATTACAAACTTTTTTTTTTTTTCACAAAGTTGTCACTAAATGATATATTGCTCACGCATGCCATGGGCATATGTGAAATGACACCCCAAAATAAATTCTGCTGCTTCTCCTGAGTACGGGGATACCACATATGTGGGACTTTTTGGGAGCCTAGCCGCGTACGGGGCCCCAAAAACCAAGCACCGCCTTCAGGCTTTCTAAGGGCGTTACAGTTTTGAAGGCCATAAAATGCCAAGATGGCACAAACCCCCCCCCCCCAAATGACCCCATTTTAGAAAGTAGACACCCCTAAATTTAGGGGTACACTAGTGAGACTAGGTAATAAATGGCGGGTGCCCTGAAACTATAAAAAAATAACTAACCAACCAGCGTCACCTGTAACAGTTATATGGTGATCACTGGTGAAAGGGTTAACTAGGGGGCAATCAGGGGGCTTTATGCGGTAGTATATGGGGGTCCCTGGCGCTATAAAAAGCTGCGGCGAACCTAAATACCTACCTGCCTAACTAGCGTCACCTGTGACACTAATACAGCGATCAGAAAAACGATCGCTTATTAGGCTGGGTTCACACTGGAGCGATGCGGGAACGCCACGAATGCGCGGCGGGTTCCCGCATCGCATGCCTCCCGGCGGCAGTTCACACTGCCCTATGCGAACTGCTGGGAGTGTCAGTGAAATGTTAATGACACCCCCAGATCAGTTCGCATATCGCAGTGCGATCTGCAAACTTGGATCGCATGGTGTGAACACCCATGCGATCCGATTCTGCTGCGGACCAAAAAAAGGGTCCCGTGCGAGTTTGCGGCGGGTGCGGCGGGTGCGACACGAATTCAGCCATACTATCTGTATAGCTGAACTCGAATCGCACAGAGATCGGATGTGATTTGCACTGCAGTGCGGTGCGAATCACATCCGTTCTCATAAACCGCTGCAATGTGAACCCAGCCTTAGTGACACTGGCGACGGGGGGTGATCACGGGGTTAAACCTTTATTGGGGGGGTTAGGGGGGTACCTTAGAACTAAAGGGGGCTAACCCTAACTGCCCTAACAGTTATTAGTCACAAATGACACCTGCCGGGTGATCAGGGGGTTAAACCTTTATTAGGTAATAAATGGCGGGTGCCCTGAAACTATAAAAAAATAACTAACCAACCAGCGTCACCTGTAACAGTTATATGGTGATCACTGGTGAAAGGGTTAACTAGGGGGCAATCAGGGGGCTTTATGCGGTAGTATATGGGGGTCCCTAGCGCTATAAAAAGCTGCGGCGAACCTAAATACCTACCTGCCTAACTAGCGTCACCTGTGACACTAATACGGCGATCAGAAAAATGATCGCTTATTAGGCTGGGTTCACACTGGAGCGATGCGGAAACGCCGCGAATCCGCGGCGGGTTCCCGCATCGCATGCCTCCCGGCGGCAGTTCACACTGCCCTATGCGAACTGCTGGGAGTGTCAGTGAAATGTTACTGACACCCCCAGATCAGTTCGCATATCGCAGTGCGATCTGCAAACTCGGATCGCATGGTGTGAACACCCATGCGATCCGATTCTGCTGCGGGCCAAAAAAAGGGTCCCGTGCGAATTTGCGGCGGGTGCGGCGGGTGTGGCGGGTGCGGCGGGTGCGGCGAATGGCTGAACTCGAATCGCACAGAGATCGGATGTGATTTGCACTGCAGTGCGGTGCGAATCACATTCGTTCTCATAAACCGCTGCAATGTGAACCCAGCCTTAGTGACACTGGCGACGGGGGGTGATCACGGGGTTAAACCTTTATTGGGGGGGTTAGGGGGGTACATTAGAACTAAAGGGGGCTAACCCTAACTGCCCTAACAGTTATTACAGTCACAAATGACACCAATGCAAAAAAAAAAAAAAAAAAAAAAAAAATGACATTGGTGTCACTGTGACTGGGGGGCAGGGGTAATTGGGGGGGTGATCGGGGGGTAAAGGGGGGGTGTGAGTGTGCCTGGCATGTTCTACTGTGTGTGGGATGTGTTGGTGCAACTCACTGATCCGCTCTCCTCCGTGTCGGAACGAAAAATACCGACACGGAGGAGAGAATACATCACTTCCTCTCCTGTGTTTACATTACAGGAGAGGAAGTGATGTCACCGGGGATTTCCATTCGTCGGGAGCGATCGCGAGGGGGTGGCCATGAATGAATGGCCGTCCCCTCGTCCGGGATCGCTCCCGAACGAAAACCGACCGCCGCAGGCACCGGGCGGGGGCCCGATCGGGCCCCCGACCCGCGGGAGGCAAAGCACGTACATGTACGTGCTTATGCCTGCCCGTGCCATTCTGCCGACGTACATCGGCGTGAGGCGGTCGGCAAGTGGTTAAAGTAGAACTCCAAACAAAGCCCATTGTTGTATAAAGTAGGGGGTTTGAGGCTCTATATCAGATATATTACTACTGGGGTTGATTTACTAAAACTGGAAAAGCTCTGCACAGAAACCAATCAGCTTCCAGGTTTTATTGTCAAAGCTAAATTGAACAAGCTGAAGTTAGAGGCTGATTGGCTGCCATCCACAGCTGTACCAGATTTTGCGCTATACAGATTTAGTAAATCAACCCAGTGGCGTTGCTAGGTGGGTGAGGGGGGTGCGGGCCGCGCCGGGTGACACCCGCCAGAGGGGTGACACCCGTGGGTAGCGCCACCGCTAACAACGCCCACTGCACAGTCTCACGCCGTGGCTGTGTCCCTCAGCATGGAGTGGAATGAAGCCGCCTCCCCCTCCTCTCTGTTTCCATCCACAGAGGAGGAGGAGCCCGAGCTCGAGGGACACACACCGCTGTGTGTGTGTGCGCATACGATTGCTGTTCTGAGGTATGTAAGGGGGGGTGTCTGTACTGCTGGGGGGGGGGTCTGCACTGGGGGAGGGGTGTCTGCACAGGGGTCTGCACGGAGGGGGGGGCTGTACTGGGGGGTGTCTGTACTGCTGGGAGGGTCTGCACTGGGGGGGTGTCTGTACTGTTGGGGGTGTCTGTACTGTTGGGGGGTCTGCACGGAGGGGGATGTCTGCACTGGGGGGAATGCACAGAGGGGGGTGTCTGCACTGGAGGGGTGTCTGTACTGCTGGGGGTCTGTACAGAGGGGGGTGTCTGCACTGGGGGGGGGGGTGTCTGCACGGGGGTCTGCATGGAGGGGGGTGTCTGTACTGAGGGGGGGTCTGCACTGGGGGGTGTCTGTACTGCTGGGGGGTATGCACTGAGGGGGGTCTGTAACTGAGGGGGGTCTGCACTGAGGGGGGTGTCTGTACTGTGGGGTGGTCTCCACTGGGGGGTCTGCACTGAGGGGGGTGTCTGTACTGAGGGGGGTCTGCACTGAGTGGGGGTGTCTGTAATGAGGGGGGTCTGCACTGGGGGGTCTGCATTGAGGGGAGTGTCTGTAATGTTGGGGGGATCTGCACTGAGGTGGGGGTATCTGTACCGATGGGGGGGTCTGCACCGAGGTGGGGGTGTCTTTACTGAGGTGGGGGTGTCTGTACCAATGGGGGGTCTGCACCGAGGTGGGGTGTCTGTACTGATGGAGGGGTCTGCACTGAAGGGGTGTCTGTACTGAGGGGGGCGGTTTATACTGAGGGAGGGGGGTCTATATTGATGGAGGGTGGTCTGTATTGAGGGAGGGGGATCTATACTGCGGGAGGAAGGTGGTAGGTTTATTTTAACAGCGAGAGACAGAATAACAACAAAAATATCCAGAAAACACATTTCAAAAAAGTTATAAATTGATTTGCATTTAATGAGTGAAATAAGTATTTGATCTTCTATCAATCAGCAAGATGTCTGCCTCCCAGGTGTCTTCTATACAGGTAACGAGCTGAGAAGAACACTCTCTTTAGGCCGAGTTCACACTATTGCGAAATCCGCATCCAATTTGCATAGCAGGAGATTGTGACTGGCTCTCTATGGAGACGGTTCACACATCTCCGCAGCAGCGAATTGCACAGGAGCCCTGTGCGTCTTTTGTTCCATTTCAGGTCCAAATTTAGCCCAAAATTTGGGCTGAAACTGGACCTGAAACGGTGAATGAAGACGCACCAGACTCCTGCTGTGAGTCGCATGCGGCTTAGTTGTGAACCCAGTCTAAAGGGAGTGCTCCTAATCTCAGCTTGTTACCTGTATAAAATACACCTGTCCACAGAACCAATCAATCAGATTCCAATCTCTCCACCATGGCCAAGACCAAAGAGCTGTCCAAGGATGTCAGGGACAAGATTGTAAACCCACACAAGGCTGGAATGGGTTACAAGACCATCGCCAAGCAGCTTGATGAGAGGATGACAACAGTTTGTGATTATTCGCAAATAGAAGAAACACAAAATAACTGTCAGTCTCCCTTGGTCTGGGGGGCTCCATGCAATATCTCACCTCATGGAGTTTCAATGATCATGAGAACGGTGAGGAATCAGCCCAGAACTCCACGGGAGAATCTTGTCAATGATCTCAAGGCAGCTGGGACCATAATAACCAAGAAGACAATTGGTAACACACTACGCCGTGTTGGACTGAAATCCTGCAGCACCCACAAGGTCCCCCTGCTCAAGAAAGCACATGTACAGAACCGTCTGCTAATGAACATCTGAATGTTTCAGAGGAGAACTGAGTGAAAGTGTCGTGGTCAGATGAGACCAAATTCTAGCTCTTTGAAATCAACTCAGCTCGCCGTCTTTGGAGGAGGAATGGTGCCTATGACCCCAAGAACACCATCCCCACTGTCAAACATGGAGGTGGAAATATTATGCTTTGGGGGCGTTCTTCCGCTAAGGGGACAGGACAACTTCCTTGCATCAAAGGGACAATGTAAGCAGGCCATGTACCATCGAATCTTGGGTGAGAACCTCCCTCCCTCAGCCAGGACATTGAAAATGGGTCGTGGATGGGTCTTTCAGCATGACAATGGCCCAAAACACATTGCCAAGGCAACAAAAGAGACCTTACCAGACCTTAATTCCATAGAAAATATGTGGAGGAAGCTAAAGGTTTGCGTTACCTGTACCTGGCTCCCAGGTGTCTTCTATACAGGTAATGAGCTGAGAAGAACACTCTCTTTAGGCCGGGTTCAGACGGTTCTGTGTTAGGGCCACAAAACCTTAATGACTTGGAGGGGATCTGCAAAGAGGAGTGGAACAAAATCCCTCCTGAGATGTGGGCAAACCTGGTGTCCAACTACAAGAAACCTCTGACCTCTGTGATTGCCAACAAAGGTTTTGCCACCAAGTGCTAAGTCATGTTTTACGAAAGGGTCAAATACTTAATTCACTCATTAAACTGCAAATCTATTTAACCACTTGCCGACCGCCGCACGACGATGTACGTCGACAGAATGGCACGGGCAGGCATAAGGGCTTACATGTACGTCCTTGCCTGCCCGCGGGTCGGGGGCCCGATCGGGCCCCCGCCCGGTGCCTGCGGCAGTCGGTATTTGTTCGGGAGCAATCCCGGACGAGGGGACGGCCATTCATTCATGGCCACCCCCCCGCGATCGCTCCCGACGAATGAAAATGTCCGGTGACATCACTTCCTCTCCTGTAATGTAAACACAGGAGAGGAAGTGATGTATTCTCTCCTCCGTGTCGGTATTTTTCGTTCCGGCACCGAGGAGAGAGCATCGGTGAGTTGCACAAGCACTACACTACACAGTAGAACATGCCAGGCACACTCACACCCCCCCTTTACCCCCCGATCACCCCCCAATTACCCCTGCCCCCCCAGTCACAGTGACACCAATTGCTTTTTTTTTTTTTTTGCATTGGTGTCATTTGTGACTGTAATAACTGTTAGGGCAGTTAGGGTTAGCCCCCTTTAGTTCTAATGTGCCCCCCTAACCCCCCCAATAAAGGTTTAACCCCGTGATCACCCCCCCTCGCCAGTGTCACTAAGGCTGGGTTCACATTGCAGCGGTTTATGAGAACGAATGTGATTCGCACCGCACTGCAGTGCAAATCACATCCGATCTCTGTGCGATTCGAGTTCAGCCATACAGATAGTATGGCTGAATTCGTGTCGCACCCGCCGCACCCACCGCAAATTCGCACGGGACCCTTTTTTTGGCCCGCAGCAGAATCGGATCGCATGGGTGTTCACACCATGCGATCCGAGTTTGCAGATCGCACTGCGATATGCGAACTGATCTGGGGGTGTCATTAACATTTCACTGACACTCCCAGCAGTTCGCATAGGGCAGTGTGAACTGCCGCCGGGAGGCATGCGATGCGGGAACCCGCCGCGGATTCATGGCGTTCCCGCATCGCTCCAGTGTGAACCCAGCCTAATAAGCGATCATTTTTCTGATCGCTGTATTAGTGTCACAGGTGACGCTAGTTAGGCAGGTAGGTATTTAGGTTCGCCGCAGCTTTTTATAGCGCCAGGGACCCCCATATACTACCGCATAAAGCCCCCTGATTTCCCCCTAGTTAACCCTTTCACCAGTGATCACCATATAACTGTTACAGGTGACGCTGGTTGGTTAGTTATTTTTTTATAGTTTCAGGGCACCCGCCATTTATTACCTAATAAAGGTTTAACCCCCTGATCACCCGGCGGGTGTCATTTGTGACTGTAATAACTGTTAGGGCAGTTAGGGTTAGCCCCCTTTAGTTCTAAGGTACCCTCCTAACCCCCCCAATAAAGGTTTAACCCCGTGATCACCCCCGTCGCCAGTGTCACTAAGGCTGGGTTCACATTGCAGCGGTTTATGAGAACGGATGTGATTCGCACCGCACTGCAGTGCAAATCACATCCAATCTCTGTGCGATTCGAGTTCAGCCATACAGATAGTATGGCTGAATTCGTGTCGCACCCGCCGCAAACTCGCGCGGGACCCTTTTTTTGGTCCGCAGCAGAATCGGATCGCATGGGTGTTCACACCATGCGATCCGAGTTTGCAGATCGCACTGCGATATGCGAACTGATCTGGGGGTGTCATTAACATTTCACTGACACTCCCAGCAGTTCGCATAGGGCAGTGTGAACTGCCGCCGGGAGGCATGTGATGCGGGAACCCGCCGCGCATTCGTGGCGTTCCCACATCGCTCCAGTGTGAACCCAGCCTAATAAGCGATCGTTTTTCTGATCACTATATTAGTGTCACAGGTGACGCTAGTTAGGCAGGTAGGTATTTAGGTTCGCCGCAGCTTTTTATAGCGCCAGGGACCCCCATATACTACCGCATAAAGCCCCCTGATTGCCCCCTAGTTAACCCTTTCACCAGTGATCACCATATAACTGTTACAGGTGACGCTGGTTGGTTAGTTATTTTTTTTATAGTTTCAGGGCACCCGCCATTTATTACCTAGTCTCACTAGTGTACCCCTAAATCTAGGGGTGTCTACTTTCCAAAATGGGGTCATTTGGGGGGGGTTTGTGCCATCTTGGCATTTTATGGCCTTCAAAACTGTAACGCCCTTAGAAAGCCTGAAGGCGGTGCTTGGTTTTCGGGGCCCCGTACGCGGCTAGGCTCCCAAAAAGTCCCACATATGGGGTATCCTCGTACTCAGGAGAAGCAGCAGAATTTATTTTGGGGTGTCATTTCACATATGCCCATGGCATGCGTGAGCAATATATCATTTAGTGACAACTTTGTGAAAAAAAAAAAAAAAAAAAAAGTTTGTGATTTTCACGCAACTTGTGGCAAAATATAAAATATTCCATGGACTCAACATGCCTCTCAGCAAATAGCTTGGGGTGTCTACTTTCTAAAATGGGGTCATTTGTGGGGGTTTTGTGCCATCTTGGCATTTTATGGCCTTCAAAACTGTAATAGGTAGTGAGGAGTGAAGTCAAATATTTACGCCCTTAGAAAACCTGAAGGCGGTTCTTGGTTTTCGGGGCCCCGTACGTGGCTAGGCTCCCAAAAAGTCCCACATATGTGGTATCCCTGTACTCAGGAGAAGCAGCAGAATTTATTTTGGGGTGTCATTTCACATATGCCCATAGCATGTGTGAGCAATATATCATTTAGTGACAACTTTGTGAAAAAAAAAAAAAAAAAAATTAAAGTTTGTAATTTTCCCGCAACTTGTGGCAAAATATAAAATATTCCATGGACTCAAAATGCCTCTCAGCAAATAGCTTGGGGTGTCTACTTTCTAAAATGGGGTCATTTGTGGGGGTTTTGTGCCATCTTGGCATTTTATGGCCTTCAAAACTGTAATAGGTAGTGAGAAGTGAAATCAAAAATTTACGCCCTTAGAAAGCCTGAAGGCGGTGCTTGGTTTTCGGGGCCCCGTACGCGGCTAGGCTCCCAAAAAGTCCCACATATGTGGTATCCCCGTACTCAGGAGAAGCAGCAGAATTTATTTTGGGATGTCATTTCACATATGCCCATAGCATGTGTGAGCAATATATCATTTAGTGACAACTTTGTGTAAAAAAAAAAAAAAATTATTTTTTGTCATTATTCAATCGCTTGAGGCAAAAAAATAAAATATTCAATGGGCTCAACATGCCACTTATCAATTTCCTTAGGGTGTCTACTTTCCAAAATGGGGTCATTTGGGGGGGGTTTGTACTGCCCTGCCATTTTAGCACCTCAAGAAATGAGATAGGCAGTCGTAAACTAAAAGCTGCGTAAATTCCAGAAAACGTACCTTAGTTTGTAGATGTGACAACTTTTGCGCAAACCAATAAATATACAATTATTGACTTTTTTTTTACCAAAGACATGTGGCTGAATACATTTTGGCCTAAATGTATGACTAAAATTGAGTTTATTGGATTTTTCTAATAACAAAAAGTAGAAAATATCATTTTTTTTCAAAATTTGCGGTCTTTTTACGTTTATATCGCAAAAAATAAAAATCGCAGAGGCAATCAAATACCATCAAAAGAAAGCTCTATTTGTGGGAAGAAAAGGACGCAAATTTTGTTTGGGTACAACATTGCATGACCGCGCAATTACCAGTTAAAGCAGCGCAGTGCCAAATTGTAAAAAGACCTCTGGTCATTTACCAGCAAAATGGTCCGGTCTGAAAGTGGTTAAAATGTGTTTTTCTGGATATTTTTGTTGTAATTCGGTCTCACTGTTAAAATAAACCTACCATTAAGATTATAGACTGATCATTTCTTTGTCAGTGCGCAAACGTACAAAATCAGCAGGGGATCAAATACTTTTTTCCCTCACTGTACCTGTTGATGCTGCTACTTTCCTGGTTATAACATTATTTTCTGTCTCAGGTAGAAAAGGCTACTCGGCTGCCATTGAAATGACTGACCCACCCCCTCAGCTTTGCCGCCACCAGGAAGCTGTGCCGCTTCATCGTGTAAGCATATTCATCTAGAGCAGGGGTGCCCAACCTTTTGAAGAGCAAGGGCCACTTAAGTGACTTGGTAATCGGTCACGGGCCACAATGAGCAGAGCAGGCGGATGACAGGTCCGCGCAGAGCGAACACAGCCCACTCTACTCTATAGGTCCTCTGATCCACACTGACGGAAGGGGATTGACCCCCTTCTGTTTTTTTTTTTTTTTGCGAATCAGATTGGAGGTAGACAGGTGTAAAAGGACACATCTGTTTACATCTGCCGTTTCATAGAGGTGAATGGAGGGTCCGATTGTGTGAAAGGGGCCTTTCACACTAATGCCCCATACACACTATCAGATTGTCTGCTGAGTTTTTCCTTCAGATTTACCAAAACCATATAATATGAGGTCAAACCTTAGGAGTTTCAATGTGTATGCAATCAGGCAGGCCCTTCTACTACATGGTTTTGGTAAATCTGAAGGAAAAACTCAGCAGACAATCTGATAGTGTGTACGGGGCTTAATGCAGTGCAGTGCACTTGTGTCTTTCCTGTGGGTTAGCTACACTTTGCCATAGACTTCTATATATCCTTTCTGAAAGCTCACCAAACCCGCAGGTAATAACAGAAGTCTATGCCTCAGCGCAGGTAACCTGAAGGTGCACTGCACCTGCGGATCAGTTTGAAAGCAGCCCAATAACCACTGTGCAGGTATGCCCATATATACACTGCAATTTTAGTAATAAACTGACCTTTAATAATTCTTCCATTCGGGTATCGCCTGCTGTTGCTGTCCCCGGCAGAGTGCATTTGGTATCACTCCGCCTGTGGCAAGAGACGGCGCTATACAGGAAGCTTATACAGCTCTTCTCCACTTGCTTTGCCGGCTTCATTAACAACACAGATGCTCTGGGATGGCGGGTCTGCAACCCATGATCTGGGCTTGTCAATCTGCCATATCACAGAAAGAGGTCGCGGGCCACATCAGAGAGCTCCGTGGGCCACTGGTTGGGCACCCCTGATCTACAGCGTATGTGCACCTCCAAAAAAATGTGTCCATTCACCTACAGCTCATCATGTTAGAAAAAAATCTACCTTTGCAATTCCATGTACTGCACTGCAAGGTTCACATGCTTGTTATGTCTAGAGAGTACAGGAATAAGCATTAGTACTGACCTGATCCCTCAACTCTGGCTAGTGCTGGCCCCTTCTCCCTGAAGCTCCGGTCTGTGGGTGGTCCCTTGTCATCACTATGTACAATGCAAAGCTATAAACCCTGCATTATGTGTGGTGGGGTGACCGTAGCGGGCCCTTGTCATCACTATATACAATGCAAGGCTATAAACCCTGTATTAGACATGGTGGGGCAACCGTGGCTGTGAGCGATTTAGAGAGAGAGATTGCAGGGGACTGGTCGCACCTCTTTAGGGACTCTGCTGAAGTGTGGAATATGGTAAGGTATTTCTCCTAATTCTGGCACTCATAGATAATAAAAAGTATTTTAATGATTTTCAGCATTATTTAGTACACAGTATAGACCAGTGATGGTGCACCTTGGTACCCCAGATGTTTTGGAACTACTGTTCCTATGATGCTCATGCATTCTGCAGTGTAGTTGAGCATCATGGGAAATGTAGTTCCAAAACATCTGGGGTGCCAAGGTTTGCCATCACTGGTATAGACGGTACCATTTGGGACATTTTTTATAAGTTTAATTTTCTTCTTTTTTAAGGGCATAATGGACTTTCTGACTTCAAACTATTCAGGATTGCAGCCTTAGCTCACAGATTTTGATGTTACTTGTTGACTGGATGCACTGTGTAATATGTTCAATTTCTACTTATCGTTGTATTTCTGCTGTTTAGTTGTTCTAGGTCGGATCCCTCTCTCCAAGAACCCGTAGGAAGAATTGTGAACTGTGTGACATCTGTGGCGGCCTCCAATCAAAGCAAAGAAATTCCTAGAGTGAACAATTCTAAATATCAAGTACAGTATAAATTCTGCACATTTTACCTTGCTCATCTCCTGCAGGGAACACTCCCTAGCTCCGTTTGAAACAGACTGCTTCTCTGGGACCTGACAATCGCATCTGGGTTATTCCATTTCATTTGGTAGAAGACGAATGAGACTCTGGAGATGAGCGAGGAATGGCTATTCGGGAATCATCACAAGAAAACATCATTTGCATCGCCTTAATACACTATAGTGCACAAGAGGAGCCATTGAACAGATACAATCCACTAATGGAACTGCAACAAAGCTTGCTTTATTATATGTCAGGGATGTCAATGTTCCCGATTTTATATAGACCCAGAGCTGTATTTACCATAAGACACTTGTGGACCAGTGCCTATGGTGCAGGCTAAGAAGATGCAGCACCAAAGCTAATGGTAATACTTGCTTAATCCTTAATTTCTTTGTCTGCCCCCCGAGCACTTACAAGTAACTTCAGCAGCAGACCTAAAGGTGGAAATATAAAACCTTCTGAACAGAACAATGAGTATCTCCATTCGGATCTTGGCACATGTACTCAGGAGTTGTTCCTCTGTTGCCCAGTCTATGCAAATGATTACAGAGGATACCAGGGTCCTGAAGGATGTGGACGCTAATCAGTCTGAGCAGTGGGAACATCAAAATTATTTGCCGAAATTAGGCATGATAAGGGGGGAGGGCCAGACCAGAATTTTTTTTTACTTTTTCAAAAAGTAAAACCAAAGCCATTTTAAAAGTAGGGAATGGTAAGTTGCCTTTCCGTATTTCTTTCTTTTTTTTTTTTTTCCATCTGTGCTCCACTGAGGGAATTTCCTTTTACTTCCTGTCCTGCAGATTCCTCTTATGCCGCGTACACGCGTACAGGTGCTATCACATGGTGACCCCGCCCCTTATGATATCACAGCCCCGGAGTATGCTGGGACTGTGACATCATAAGTGGCGGGGTCACCATGTGACATCAACCAGTGACCCCGCCCCTTGTCCCTATATAAGTCGCCGCACAACGCGTCCCTGCCATTACGTCCAGAGAGAGCGTCATGTCAACATAGAAAGAAGAAGAAGAAGCAGAAGGCGACGGCGACAGAAGACCGGGCCAACGCTAGTAAAATAGCTGGAAGAAGAAAACGGAGGCCTGGCAAGAAGAACCGAAGAGCGGGACAAGACCCCCGAAGAGCGGGACAAGACCCCCGAAGTCAGAAGAAGACCCCCGGATGGCGGCGGCGGAGAAAGCCGGGCTCCTCCGCTAGTAAAAGAGCTAGCAGAAGATAGTGGAGGAGTCCGGTGAGAAGACCCCCGAAGACGGAAGAAAAGAAGACCATCGACCTCCAGAGCTGTCTAATAAAGTATTTTAAAAACCTGTGTTGTGTTTTTTTATGTACACCTTTTTTCCCCAGGTGAATGGGTAGGGGTACAATGTATCCCATACTCATTCACATAGGGTAGGGGGCCGGAATCTGGGGGCAGCCTTATTAAAGGGGGCTCCCGGATTCTGATAAGCCCCCCGCCCGCAGACCACGACAACCAACGGCCAGGGTTGTCAGGAAGAGGACCTTGTCCTCATCAACATGGGGACAAGGTGCTGTGGGTTGGGGGGCCCCCCTTTCCCAAAGCAGCCCCCTATGGGGACAAGGGGCGGGGTCACTGGTTGATGTCACATGGTGACCCCACCACTTATGATGTCACAGTTCCAGCATACACCGGGGCTGTGATATCATAAGGGGCGGGATCACCATGTGATAGCACCTGTGACCCGCCCTTTGTCCCTATATAAGTCGCCGCACAACGCGTCCCTGCCATTACGGCCAGAGAGAGCGTCCTGTCAACATCAGAAGAAGGAAGAAGAAGCAGAAGGCGGCTGCGGCGACAGCGATAGAAGACCGGGCCAATGCTAGTAAAAGAGCTGGAAGAAGAAAGCGGAGGCCCGGCAAGAAGAACCGAAGAGTGGGACAAGACTCCCGAAGTCGGAAGAAGACCCCCGGACGGCAGCAGAGACGGTGGAGAAATCCGGGCTCCTAGTAAAAGAGCTAGCAAAAGAGCAGAAGATAGTGGAGGAGTCTAGCAAGAAGACCCCTAAAGACGGAAGAAGAGAAGACCCCCGGAGCTGTCTAATAAAGTATTTAAAAACCTGTGTTGTGTTTTTTTAAATGTACACTTTTTCCCCCCAGGTGAATGGGTAGGGGTACCATGTACTTCATACTCATTCACATAGGGTGGGGGGCCGGGATCTGGGGGCCCCCTTATTAAATTCCCAGATTCTGAAATCTGGGGGCCCCCTTTCCTGAGCGGCCAGGCTGCGTGCTCAAATAAGGGTCTGCTATGGACTTTGGGGGGACCCCCACGCCATTTTTCAGCATGGGGCTTCCCCTTTAAATCCATACCAGGCGACGGGGCTCGCGAGGTGTCAATCTCACCGATGAAGGCTGCGACCCTGACTTCCTTTGCTAGTCCCGTCTACCTGGAGCGATGTTCAAAATGAACAGGCTTTTCTCCGTGTGTGGGCAAGTCCATTCATTTCAAAAGTCCGGTGGACTAGCACACAGACGGGCAGATTGTCTGCTGTCAAAACTTCTTTCTACGTCCGCTGGACTTATGGGAAGAAAAAGTTTGATGGAGCCCACACACGGGCGGATTGTCCGATAATCCGATCATGTGTACATGGCATTAGAAATCCATAAAAATATCACTTTCTAGAATGGAACAGGTGTTCTATCATTAAAAAAAAAAGTTGTCAGACAGAAAATATTTTCAGGCAGGTGCTGCTAGAAGAAGTTGCTCATAAGTCTTGCTATCTTGATGTTATCCTGTTCACAGCAGAGGGAGTGGCTGGACTGGGAAGCAATAGATTATGTCTTCACCGACTCACAGGTCACCGTGAATTTACCAAGAATGTTGCTTTTTGTATTTGCATCATCTTGTGGTCATCGTTTCACACCTGAACGTAAATTAAAATCAAGGCTTTCTATAGATAAGAGCACACATCGCACCTCCTACCAAGAAACGTACCATTCCCTTTACAAGTGGAGAGCAAGGAAAACATGGCAATGCATTAAAGTAGCAAAGAGGAACTGAAAGAGGTGTGTAGTAAAGGAACACTCCATCTAAACATGAAACATTTTATTTAAACAACACTGTACAAAGTCTAAAATTTTATTTGAAGCAGATATAACAGCCTCTGTCTAACTGCGATTTTATGAGAAGCCATTTATCGACTCAATCAGTGCCCTCCATGCAATGTTGTTCACCTTTAAACACATTTAGGCTATGTTCACACTGTTCCGACACGGAAGTTGCACGCCTTCTGATCTGATTTTGCCCTGTGACTTTATGTCTGACTTCTATGCGACTTCAATGAACAGGATCCGACTTCGAGTCTGGTATGTATTTAAAGGGGTACCCCCACAGCACAAGGAGACGGGGTCTTCGTGTGACATCCCCCAACTGCCACACCCCATCGCTACCCCACCCTGATGCAGCAGGAGGCAGCATCGGAGGAAGAAGGAGGAAGAAGTGGAGGGAGAACAGAGAGAAGAAGTGGAGGGAGAAGAACAGGGAGAAGAAGCGGAGGGAGAAGAACAGGGAGAAGAAGCGGAGGGAGAAGAACAGGGAGAAGAAGAGGGAGTAGAAGTGGAGGGAGAAGAACAGGGAGAAGAAGCGGAGGGAGAAGAACAGAGATCCGGAGCTACGGCGGGGGACATTCTTAATTTTTTCAAAACTGTCTCTTGTTTTTTGTAACACTACACTTTTTTGTTGGGAGAATGGGTAGGGGTACAATGTACCCTATTCTTATTCACATGGGGGGGCGAGATCTGGGGGCCATCTTGTCAAAGGGGGCTTGTAGATAAATACCCTTGTCCCCCCTGCCCCATAGTAAATGTTGAGGGCATGTGGCCTGATATAGTCCAGGAGGGGTGGGGAGCTCGCTCGCCCCCCCCCCCTTTCCTGACCTGCCGGGCTGCATGCTCGGCTTAGGGTATTGATTTAGGGGTGGACCACATGTCGTTATTTTATTTTTAAATTTTGGTGTAAGGGTTCCCCTTAAAATCTATACCAGACCGAATAGTCTGGTAGGTCTTTGGGGTGGGGAGTTTTTTGGCGTGGGGTTCCCCCTCAAGAACCATACTGGACTCAAAGGGCCTGGTATGGATCTGGGGTTGGGGCCCCACGTCATTTAAAAAAAAAAAAAATTGGCTTAGGGTATTGATTTAGGGGTGGACCACACGTCATTATTTTATTTTTACATTTTGGTTTAAGGGGTCCCCTTAAAATCTATAACAGACCGAAGGGTCTGGTATGGTCTTTGGGTGATGGGGAGTTTTGGCGTGAGGTTCCCCCTCAAGAACCATACCGGACTCAAAGGGCCTGGTATGCATCTGGGGGTGGGGCTTCACTCCGTTTAAAAAAAAAAGATGGAATGGAGTTCCCCCTCAAGATCCTCAGAGCACAAGTCACATGCCACAAGTTGGATTAGTTAAGATGATGATCCAACATAAATGCGACTTCCAATCAAATCAACGGGCTGAAAATGTGCCTAAGTCGGAGCAAAGTTGTACATTTTCAAAGTCGGACTGACACAAGTTGGACCAGTTAAGACGGCTCCTATAGGGATTCTGACATGTCGTGTGACTTGCTCTGGAAGTCAGTGCGCATGTTGGATCAGTGTGAACTGGCCCTAATATAGAGCTGCACGCATCTGAACTTGATTGCCAAGCTTTATTGCAAAATGAGGCAAAAGACATTCCACCTGTCATCTCTGACAGTCTTGTCCCCTGCTGGGTCTTAGCCACTTGAAGACCAGGCTTTTTCTGGCACTATTTGTTTACAATTTGTTTAAGTTTAAATCAGTATTTTTTTGTTAGAAATTTACTTCTTACCCGCAAACATTATATATATATTTTTCAGCAGACACCCTAGGGAATAAAATGGCAATTGTTGCAATTTATGTCACGTGGTATTTGCGCAGCATTTTTTTCAAACGCAATTTTTGGGGAAAAATACACTTTAATGAGTTAAAAAACAAAAACAAAAACAAAAAGCACAATATATACCCCAATTATTTTTGTACAATATACAAGATGATGTTACACTGAGTAAATAGACACCTAACATGTCACACTTCATGATTGTGCGTGCTTGTGGAATGGCGACAAACTACGGTACTTACAAATCTCCATACGCTTTAAAAATTTTTTACAGGTTTACTTGTTTAGAGTGGTAAAGAGGAGTTCTAGTGCTAGAATTATTCCTCTCACCCTCACGTTCATGGCAATACCTCACATGTGTGGTGTGAACACCGTTTACATATGCGTGCGTGACCTACGTATGCGTTTGTTTTTACGCACAAGTACAGAGGATGGCGGCGCTTAAAGTTTTTATTTCTTTTTTACTTTATTTTTCATTTTTACACTGTCCCTTAAATTTTTTTTTTACTTTTTGATCACTTTTATTTCTATTACAAGGAATGTAAAATCCTTTGTAATAGAATTAACCACTTAAGGACCGAGCCTCTTTCTGAGATTTGTTGTTTACAAGTTAAAAACATTTTTTTTTTTTTGCTAGAAAATTACTTTAAACGAACTTTATATATATATTTTTCTAACACCCTAGAGAATAAAATGGCGGTTAATGCAATACGTTCTGTCACACTGTATTTGCGCAGCGGTCTTACAAGCGCACTTTTTTTGGAAAAAATACACTTTTTTGAATTAAAAAATAAGACAACGGTAAAGTTAGCCCACTTTTTTTATATTGTGAAAGATAATGTTACGCCGAGTAAATTGATACCCAACATGTCACGCTTCAAAAATTGCGCCTGCTCGTGGAATGGCAGCAAACTTTTACCCTTAAAAATCTCCATAGGCAACGTTTAAAAAATTCTACAGGTTTTGAGTTACAGAGAAGATCTAGGGCTAGAATTATTGCTCTCGATCTACCGATCGTGGCAATACTTCACATGTGAAGTTTGAACACTGTTTTCATATGCGGGAGGGCTACTCACGTATATGCTCGCTTCTGCATGCGAGCTCGGCGGGACGGGGTGCATTTAAAAAAAATAATTTCTTATTTATTTTACCTTTTACACAGTTCTTTTTTTTTTAAAAACTGTGTCACTTTTATTTCTATTTATTTCTATTCCTATAAAGGGACGTTTACATTCCTTGTGAGGCCGCGTACACACGCGCGGACTGTTTGCCCAACCTTGTTCGTCAAACAGTTTCGGCAAACAGTCCGCTCAAAATTTGCATGAGCGGACTTGCCCACACACGAGCGGACTGTTTCAACGAACTGTTTGCCAAACAGTCCGCTCAACTTTTGAAATGAACGGACTCGCCCACGTAAGGCGGAGGCAAATCCGCCCATTTCGAGCGCGTGTACAGGTAGGCGGGGCCCGCGAAGGAGACGTCGCGGGCTCCGCCGCCTGGAATGGGCTTAAAGGGGAACCCCAACGCCGAAAAAAATCGGCGTGGGGGTTCCCCCAAAGTCCACATCAGACCCTTGTCCGAGCACGCTACCCGGCCGGCCAGGAAAGGGGGGCGAGCGAGCGCGCCCCCCCTCCTGAGCCGTACCAGGCCGCGTGCCCTCAACATGGGGGGTGCCTTGGGGAAGGGGGGGCCGCGCGGCCCCCCCCCACCCCAAAGCACCTTGTCCCCATGTTGATGAGGACAAGGGCCTCTTCCCGACAACCCTGGCCGTTGGTTGTCGGGGTCTGCGGGCGGGGGGCTTATCGGAATCCGGGAGCCCCCTTTAAGAAGGGGGCCCCCGGATACCGGCCCCCCACCCTATGTGAATGAGTATGGGGTACAATGTACCCCTACCCATTCACCTGTGAAATAAAGTACAAAAAAAAACACAACACAGGGAAAAAATATTTTATTGCACAGCTCCGGGGGTCTTCCGTCTTCGGGGGTCTTCTCGCCGGACTCCTCCGCTATGTGTGTGTAGCTCTTTTACTAGCGGAGGAGTCCGGCTTTCTTCCTCCCCGCCGCCGGCCTCTTCTCCCGACTTCGGGGGTCTTGTCCCCCTCTTCGGTTCTTCTGCCGGGCCACCGCGCCTTCTTGTAGCTCTTTTACAGGCGGTGGCCCGGTCTTCTGTCGCCGCTGTCGCCGCTGTCGTCGCCGCCGCCGCCTTCCGTTCTTGTTCTTCTTCTTGTTCTTCTTCTTCTTCTCCTGGAGATGTTGACTCGACGAGCTCTCCGGCCGGAATGCCAGAGCCGCGCTGTGCGGTCACTTATATAGTGACAATGGGGCGGTGTCACATGGTATATGTCACATGGGTTGGTCACATGGTGACCACGCCCCCTTACGATGTCATAGTCCCCATGTGACATCAACCCATGTGACCAACCCATGTGACATATACCATGTGACACCGCCCCATTGTCACTATATAAGTGACCGCACAGCGCGGCTCTGGCATTCCGGCCGGAGAGCTCGTCGAGTCAACATCTCCAGGAGAAGAAGCAGAAGAACAAGAAGAAGAACAAGAACGGAAGGCGGCGGCGGCGACGACAGCGGCGACAGAAGACCGGGCCACCGCCTGTAAAAGAGCTACAAGAAGGCGCGGTGGCCCGGCAGAAGAACCGAAGGCGGCGACAGAAGAACGGAAGGCAGCGGCGACAGAAGACCGGGCCACCGCCTGTAAAAGAGCTACAAGAAGGCGCGGTGGCCCGGCAGAAGAACCGAAGAGGGGGACAAGACCCCCGAAGTCGGGAGAAGAGGCCGGCGGCGGGGAGGAAGAAAGCCGGACTCCTCCGCTAGTAAAAGAGCTACACACACATAGCGGAGGAGTCCGGCGAGAAGACCCCCGAAGACGGAAGACCCCCGGAGCTGTGCAATAAAATATTTTTTCCCTGTGTTGTGTTTTTTTTTGTACTTTATTTCACAGGTGAATGGGTAGGGGTACATTGTACCCCATACTCATTCACATAGGGTGGGGGGCCGGTATCCGGGGGCCCCCTTCTTAAAGGGGGCTCCCGGATTCCGATAAGCCCCCCGCCCGCAGACCCCGACAACCAACGGCCAGGGTTGTCGGGAAGAGGCCCTTGTCCTCATCAACATGGGGACAAGGTGCTTTGGGGTGGGGGGGGGCCGCGCGGCCCCCCCTTCCCCAAGGCACCCCCCATGTTGAGGGCACGCGGCCTGGTACGGCTCAGGAGGGGGGGCGCGCTCGCTCGCCCCCCTTTCCTGGCCGGCCGGGTAGCGTGCTCGGACAAGGGTCTGGTGTGGACTTTGGGGGAACCCCCACGCCGATTTTTTTCGGCGTTGGGGTTCCCCTTTAAGCCCATTCCAGGCGGCGGAGCCCGCGACGTCTCCTTCGCGGGCCCCGCCTACCTGTACACGCGCTCGAAATGGGCGGAGTTTCCGAGCGGGAACAGTCCGCTCATTTCGAAAGTACAGCGGACAGGCCCACACACGGGCGGACTGTTCGCTCAAACACAGTTTCAGCGGACAGTTTTTCGGAATTTCCGAAAGACTTTGTCCGTCCAACTGTCCGCTGAAACTGTCCGCTGAAAGCCCACACACGAGCGGACTGTCCGCCCAAACACTGTTCAGCGGACAAGGTTGGGCGAACAGTCCGCCCGTGTGTACGCGGCCTAATAGAAAAAAAGCATGACAGGACCTCTTCAATATGAGATGTGGGGTCAAAAAGACCTAAGATCTAATATTTACACTAAAATGCAATAAAAAATAAATAAATAAATGTCATTTGAAAAAAAAAAAAAAAAAATGGCCTTTTAAGAGCTATGGGCAGAAGTGGCGTTTTGACGTCGCTTCCGCCCTGCAATGATATGGAGAAGGGTTGGGGGCCATCTTTCCCTCACTCGTCTCCATATCAAGTCAGGAGAAGGATCCGATCTCCTCCGCTGCTACTTACAGCTCCGGTAAGCGGCAGAGGGCAGTGATTTTGCTGCGAAATCCACCGCAGAGACCACTTTTATCTGAAAGCGGAAAGCCCGCTGAAGAGGAGAATACCAGGGTTATGGTAGCTAGCTGCTGCCATAACAACGATACTCCTCTTCAAAGTACTGATGTAAAGCTGCGGCGGGAGGTCCGTAAGTGGTTAAGGATGACCCCAAATCTCTCCTTCAGGCTGGGTTCACACTGAAGCGATGCGGGAACGCCGCGAATCCGTGGCGGGTTCCCGCATCGCATGCCTCCCGCCGGCAGTTCACACTGCCCTATGCGAACTGCTGGGAGTGTCAGTGAAACGTTAATGACACCCCCAGATCAGTTCGCATATCGCAGTTCGATCTGCAAACTCGGACAGGAATCGGATCGCATGGTGTGAACACCCATGCGATCCGATTCTGCTGTGGACCAAAAAAAGGGTCCTGTGCGAGTTTGTGGAGGGTGCGATGCAAATTCAGCCATACTATCTGTATGGCTGAACTCGCATCGCACAGACAGATCGGATGTGATTTGCACTGCAGTGCGGTGCGAATCACATCCGGTTCTCCTAGCCGCAGCAGTGTGAACCCAGCCTCACCTCTAAAAGCAAAGGGTAAAAAAAATAAAAAATGTTTTCGATCATTTGCTTTAACTACCTCAATACAGTACACTTACACCCCCTTCCTGCCCAGACCAATTTTAAGCTTTCAGTGCTCTTACAGTTTGAATGACAATTACTCAGTCATGCGACACTGTACCCATATGAAACTTGCGTCTTTTTTTTCACACAAATAGAACTTTCTTTTGGTGGTATTTAATCACTAGTGGGTTTTTGTCATAAAATTTTGCTACTTAGTAATTTTTCTTCATAAATTTTGGCCAAAATTTATACTGCTACATATCTTTGGTAAAAATAACCCAAATTAGTGTAAATTATTTGGTCTTTGTGTAAGTTATAGAGTCTACAAACTATGGTGCCAATCACTAAAAATTGACTCGATCGCCGTGGGGATACCCGCGATCATGTCATGGAGCTCAAGAACGGGGAAATGCCGATGTAAACAGAATCTCCCCGTTCTGCCTAGTGACAGCACAGCGATCATTGTGATGTCACACACAGCCATGCCCCCATACTGTTAGAAACAAGCCCCTACAACTGCCACCTAGTGGTTAACCCCTTCACTACCAGTGACATTTTTACAGTAATCAATGCAGTTTTATAACATCGATCGCTGTATTAATGCCAATGGTCCCAAAAATGTGTCAAAATTGTCCGATGTGTCCGCCAAAATGTCACAGTCACGATAAAAATTGCTGATTGCCGCCATTACTAGTAAAAAATAAAATTATTAATAAAAATGCCATAAAACTATCCCCTATTTTGTAGACGCTATAACTTTTGCGCAAACCAATCAATAAGCGCTTATTGCGATTTTTTTTAACCAAAAATATGTATAAGAATACGTGTCGGCCTAAACTGAGGGAAAAAATATGTTTTTTTTTAAATATATTTTTGGGGGATATATATTATAGCCAACAGTAAAAAATAATGCGTTTTTTTCAAAATTGTCACTCTTTTTTTTGTTTATAGCGTAAAAAATTTAGAACCACAGAGGTGATCAAATACCACCAAAAGAAAGCTCTATTTGTTGGAAAAAAAGGACCCTCATTTTGTTTGGGAGCCACGTCGCATGACCGCGCAATTGTCAGTTAAAGCGACGCAGTGCTGAATCGCAAAAAACGCTCTGGTCAGGAAGGGGGTAAATCCTTCCGGGGCTGAAGTGGTTAAAATGCAAACCAATTTATAACTTTTTGAAATGCGTTTTTCTGGATATTTTTGTTGTTATTCTGTCTCTCACTGATAAAATAAACCTACCATTAAAATTATAGACTAATCATTTATTTGTCAGTGGGCAAACATACAAAATCAGCAGGGAATCAAATACTTTTTTCCCTCACTGTAATTTGAGGTAAATACTGCAAATTTGCTAAATATGTGAGGTAAAGAAAAAATGTATCTCTCGGTATTTTAATAATGTACATAATAACACTGAGGCAAACTCTGCACTGCCCAATAAGTTAAAGGAAAACAATGTATCAGTGTGGAAATTATAATTACCAATTATAAACTTAACATGGTGGTACCTCACCACCCCCCCCCCCGCTTACAGAAGTATTACCACTACCGACCATTGCTGGAGATGCCAGGGGGCTAGAGGACGCTGCTCCACATATTTTGGTTGTGTCCTAAATTAACCGACTTTTGGCCAACAGTCAGGGACAAAACCCAAAAATTCACAGACTACAAGATTCCTAGGAATCCGACCTTTTTCTTGCTACATGTCTCTAGCATCGCAGCCAAACTCTATAATAAATCCATTGTATGACATCACTTAAATGCTGCAAAGTGTTGCATCCCACTCCATTGGAAGAAACAACTACTGCCAACTGTGACTGACTGGCTCCATAAGGTGGAAGACATTAATAGAATGGGGGATCTCGTACTTACCATATTTAAAGGGGAAAAGCGTGGGTGCGTGTTATACGCCGATGCCCCGCCGATTGCTAGCTCCTCTAACTTTTCTACCGTTTTCGCCAGCTTTCGGCGTTCTCGGCTATTTTCGGCCGAAAGCCGCAGAGAGTGCGGCCGAAAATAGCAGAGAACGGCCGAGAGCTACCGAGATACACAGGACATCCGCTCTGTATCTCAGCGGCGCCATTTTTAAATGGAAAACCTGCAAAAGAAACTGACAAGGCTGCAAATGACATGTAAGGCTGCAATGGAAGGCTGCAAATGACATGCAAGGCTGCAATGGAAGGCTGCAAATGACATGCAAGGCTGCAATGGAAGGCTGCAAATGACATGCAAGGCTGCAATGCAAGGCTGCAAATGACACTGACAAGGCTGCATTGATGGGCATTTAAATGTAAGTTGTTTTCCTTAAACTTCCCTCCTAAAAGTTTTTTTCTTTAAAATTCCCTCCTAAACTTGGGGTGCGTATTATACGCTGATAAATACGGTACATCGTAACACCAACCGGAAAAATACTCTAAAACTTGGGGACTTTGGAATCAGTTTGTCTTTTCTGCAGAGGGTACGGCCCTTCTTGGAACATGATATAACACATACTCTCTATTAACCACCTACCTTGGTTGTCCTGAGCCAAGGCCACTTGTATTCCCTTCCCTCCCCCTCCCATCCGTATCTCTCTCCTCCCTTTCTTCTCCTTCTCCCCACTCCTCTTTTATTTTCTTCTCTCTCCCTTCACCTCTCCTTCTCTTCTTTCCACTTTCTTTAATTGTTGAAAATAGGAAAGTGATTGAGGGTGACATCAGGTCTTACCCCAGGGGTCAATTTTTTATTTATTTTTTCCAACGGACAACTGATAGTAGAAATTGACAGATTCCTTCTTTAAACCTTACTGCCATTTTTTATGGATGCTTGTCTTAGAATTTATATACCTGATATACATGTCAGTTCTTTATCTGTTGTTTTTGCTAGTCTTCCGAAATGGATGTAATGACCTATTTTCGCCCATTGTGTGTTTCAATAAATATTATATTTGAAAGAAAAAAAAAACATATCTTTGCACTGGAGGGAGATTATTCTGTTAAAAAAGGCACACTAGCAATGTTTTCATTGTTTTCGCAATATTTCTGCATGCGTTCGTTCACAGAACAATCACCCTCTTGTGCAGTGCTAGCCTGTAAAAAAAATTGCAATAAAACAATGTAAAAAATAACACAAAATTTAAGTGCTAAATACCACAAAACATAAATATTTAAAGCACTTTTTTTGTAAATTGACTACTTTTGAGATAAATACCGCATGAGTTATTTGAAGGCAAAAAATTCACGCAGTATTTATCTCTTAGTGACTCCACAGTGTACTTTCTGCATGAATGTGTATGTTGTCCCGGCTTTTATGTTTTGCAGCTCTGAACCCCCCGACAAGTGCCAATATATTTATTGCTAAAAAGTCCCTTATGTAATGTTACAAAAAATGCAGACTTATTGCCAGTTATGAGTATTGCTTTTTACGGTTCTCAAAGAAGAAGAGAAAAGCACTTAAGTGTGTAAGAAAAGACAGCCATCCCATCCTGAAGCACTTTGAAAAGCCTGCTGAATCTGGTTTCGGTTTATTATGAAAAAAAAAACTCATTAAAAGTCAGCTAATTAGGCTTTTTGAGATAAGCACAACTGAAATATTTCCAAGAAAACATAAAATCTGTTTCTTGGAGTTCAATAATGCCTAAGTTTAGTTAATTTTTTTTTACATTTTTAGCACAAGAGACAGTACTTCATTTATCTGTCCCTCCTCCATTCATGGAGAGCTTTTCATTGATGTAAGCTATAGCACGGCTTCTATGAATGGAATGGAGGACAGAAAGGACAAGCATCTTTGGGTAAGAATTACGATATACCTATATATTGTTATTATGGTAAGATACACATTTTATAAGTCTTTGTTTTTATATTGTGTTGTGCTTGAGATGTTAGTCTAATGATGAATACTGTTTTGCCTTTTTATGGTGATATTTTGTGTTTTATAACTTGTTGGTAAAATTAATAAAAAGAATTTAAACAAACTACAATAGTAAACCAATAAAAAAAAAAAAAAAAAAAAAAAAAAAAAAGGAAAAGCATAGTCCACAGTCTTGACAAGTGCCTTTGACAGGTCCATCGCATGTTTTAATCTTCGCAACACCGGGTCATAGGATGAAAGTTTTTTTTTATTTTTATTTAAATAATATTTTTAGTTGTAGTATAAAAACAAACAAAACTTTACACACAGACTTAGGTGCATGAAGACTTTCATCAATAAGATGTCAAAGATACATATATCAGAGTAATCGATCAAAACTGTGAAAATAACAAAGGCATTTCGACATCCAAGTGTTCAGGGTGATACCGTACAATACTACCATTGTCCATGAGTAATATCAATATATATATATATATATATCATGTGGAAGGCTTCTACAAAACCCAGCTTGTTCTACATATACATAGTTAGTCTGGTTGAAAAAAGTCACAAGTCCATCCAGTTCAAACAATAAAAGGAAAAAAAATAATGAATATTCAATCCTATACACACAATCCTATACTCACAGTTGATCCAGAGGAAGGCAAAAAAAAAACAGCAAAGCATGATCCAATTTCCTACAGCAGGGGAAAAAATTCCTTCCTGATCCCCCGAGAGGCAATCGTATATTCCCTGGATCAACTTTACCTATAAATGTCAGTACCCAGTTAGTACATTTAGGAAAGAATCCAGGGCTTTTTTTTTTTAAAACAATCTACTGAGCTGAAAAGAACTAGTCCTTGAGCGAGTCTTTTCCAAATCTTCACAGCTTTTACTGTGAAGAAGCCTTTCTGTATTTCGAGATTACATTTCTTTTCCTCCAGATTTAGAAGTGCCCCTTTGTCCTCTGTGATGACCTTAAAGTGCATAACTCAACACCAAGTTTACTATATGAACCACTTTTGTATTTATACAAGTTCATCATATCCCCCCTTAAATTCAGTTCCTCTAATCTTTCTTCATAGCTGAGCTCCTCCATGCCTCTTATCCGTTTGGTTGCTCTTCTCTGCACTCTCTAAAGTTACCCAATGTCCTTTTTTGTGAACTAGTGGCCAAAATTGAACTGCATATTCCAGATGAGGTCTTATTAATGATTTGTACAGGGGCAAAATGATATCTCTCTGCAGTCAATGCCTCTCCTAATAGAAAGGACTTTACTCGCTTTGTAAACCACAGCTTGGCATTGCATGCAATTAATAAGCTTATGATCTACCAGAACAGCCGAATCCTTCTCCACCATTGATTCCCCCAGTTGTACTCCCCCTAGTATGTATGATGCATGTATATTCTTAGCCCCCAAGTGCACACATCCTCTGGACATTCACACTAAATCAACATTCCACCTGTAAACAATGTTGTTTCATGTAGTAACATTATACACTAAAAAAACAACTAAACATAGGCTTTAAGGGACACAGGATTCAGAGACATTTGGGTTATACTGCTGTCTACAGAAGGCTTTGAACACTGGCAAACGAAAAAAATATTTGGCCATCCAAATATAACCCCTCCCACTCCTGGCATACCTCAGTTTTGTAGAAAAGTAGTACTAGCAGCATATCACAAACCCATAGGGTGGGGAACTGTGTCTTGGAGTGTGGAGTAGTTTTACAAACTCAAAGTCATTTTGTTACACTGGGAAGGTGAACTGCAGTGTATTTTTGTGAGGCAGTGGTTTGCAACACTTCCTTACTTGAAGATGCTGCTGGTGAAGAAACACTTTGTGATGATCCAGAAGGAGCAGAAAGAGTGCTTCTGGAATGAGAACTCTGAGGGAAAAGCTCCTTTCATTCTGGTACTTATCATCTATTTCCATAACGTATTTTTTAATATTTACTAATTATATACTTTAGGGCACCTCTTGTATTCCAGGATTTGCTTGTCTTCAGCACAGAACAATCATTGAAGACTTTACATAAAGTTTTAGAAATCTTTCATTAAGATCTTCATGTTATATAGTTTGAATTGCATGTCATAGATATATAATTTATCGTTGTAAAAGAACATGTTTCACATTTTTTTTTAATTTTCCGTAAAAAAAAAATTAACGGCTTTGGATTTTTTTTTCCAGGCCTTCCTATCTCTAGATGAGGCCTGAACATATACCTAGTAAAATTTGGAGAACATGTGAACAGATGACCAGGTAGCAGCTTTGCAATTCTGGGAAACAGTTGCCTGATGCAGAAAAGCACCCACAGACATAGTCCTCAAAGTGGTTATAATGGCAGAAGGTTTTTTTTATCTTAATACATTCTATGCATTAACCACTTAATAACCGGCCCATAGCCAAATGATGGCTACAGGGCGGTTTGTTAACTCTGGGAGGGTGTACAGTGACGTCCTCCCAGAATTCCACTCTCACACGGCCCCTGCGGACCCTGCACATCACGGTGAATGGAAAGTCTCGCACATGTGGTATCGCCGTACTCAGGAGAAGTAGGAGAATCTATTTTGGGGTGTAATTTTTGCCACGTACATGTTATGTGTTAGAAATATTGTGTAAATGGACAACATTGTGTAAAAATAAAATGTGTTTTCATTTTCTTTACACATTTTCCAAAAACTTGTAGAAAAAAATGACATGTTCAAAAGACTCGATATGCCTCATAGATTATACATTGGGTTGTTTTCTTTCCAAAATTAGGTAATTTTTTGGGCGTTTCCATTGTCCTGGTACTCCAGGGCCTTCAAAACTGTAAGAGGTAGTCAAGAAATTATATGTGTAATTTATGCTCCAAGAATGCCAGATGGCGCTCCCTGCATGTTGCACCTCTGTATGTGGCCAGGCTGTGTAAAAGTCTCACATATGTGGTATAGCCATACCCAGGAGGAGTAGTAGAATGTGTTTTGGGGTGTCATTTGTGCTATGTGTGTGTTGTGTGTGAGAAATAACCTGCTAATATAACAATTTTGTGAAAAAAAAAAGAAAAGAAAATCTTGATTTTGCAAAAAATTGTGGGGAAAAAATTACAACTTCAAAAAACTCACCATGCATCTTATTAAATACCTTGGAATGTTTACTTTCCAGAAAGGAGTAATTTGGGGGGTATTTGTACTTTCCTGGCTTGTTAGTGTCTCAAGAAATGAGATAGGCCGTCAGTCCTTCGGGTGTGATCAATTTTCAGAGATTGGCACCTAAGCTTGTGGACTCTATAACTTTCACAAAGACCAAATAATATACACCAATTTGGGTTATTTTTACCAAAGATACGTAGTGGTATAAATTATGGACAAAATATATGAAGAAAAATTACTAATTTGCAAAATTTTATAACAGAAACAAAGAAAAATCAATTTTTTTACAGAATTTTCTGTATTTTTCTTTTATAGCGCAAAAAAAACAACAACCCAGCGGTGATTAAATACCACCAAAAGAAAGCTCCATTTGTGTGAAAAAAGGACAAAAATTTCAAATAGGTACAGTGTTGCATGACTGAGTAATTGTCATTCAAAATGTGAGAGCACCGAAAGCTGAAAATTGGTCTGGTTATTAAGGGGGTTTAAGTGCCCAGTGGTCAAGTGGTTAAGATCAAAAGCCTTCTGTGCGCAGCAGACCCCCTAATACTTACCTGAGGTCCATTTAGATCCAGCGAGGCTGATGTGTCTCGGCTGCCCGGGACTCCCTTTCACATTGGCGTGGCGCTACTGTCAAAGTCAGTCAGCCAATGAGGAAAAAAGGGGACGGGGCTGAGCCGCTGCTCTGTGCCTGAATGGACACAGGGAGCTCTGGCTCGGCTTGGGTGCCCCCATAGAAAGCTGTGGAGGTACTCGGCAAGAGGGAGGGGCCAGGAGCACCAAAGAGGGACCCGAGAAGAGGAGGATCTGGAGCTGCTCTGTGCATTTTTGTTATGTTTTACAAAAAAATTAGACTTTAGCATCACTTTAAGACCATAAATTTGTATGATGATCCGTCTCAGCCACTGAGAGATGGTGGAGTGAGAAGTTGGTTTCCTATTTTAGGGACCATCACACATGACAACATAAAAACTAGTCTTTCCAATGTAATCAGTGTCTGTGAAGTAAACCAGCAAACCAAGACTTACATCCAGCAGTGAAGAGAAATTTCCTTTCTGACGTACTAGAGCTGGACAGAAAGAGAGAACTACAGTATGTCCTGGTTGAGATGAAAGGCAAAGAACCACCTTGGGAAGGAAGGAAGGAGGAGGAAGAATGGGTCTCAACACCACCTTGTTCTTACAGTGGGGAAAATAATTATTTGATCCTCTGCAGATTTTATAATTTTGCCCACTTACAAAACACATAAAACAGATGCTATAAATTAAGTTTCAGTTCAGTGAGTAAAATAAGTATTTGATCCCCAAGAAAAACATGACTTAGTATTTGGCGGAGAAACCCTTGTTGGTAAGCACAGAGGTAAGACATTTCTTGTAGTTGGTTACCAGGTTTGCACACATCTCAGAGGGGATTTTGGTGCACTCTTCCTTTCAGATCTTCTCCTTAAGTTTTTTTGGCTGTCGCATGTCATCTAGTTTCAGCTCTCTTCATAAATTTTCTATAGGATTAAGGTCTGGAGACTGGCTAGGCCACTTCCTGACCTTAACCACTTCCCACCCACTACATAGCAGAATGACGGCTGGAAAGTGGTTCTGTTATGACTGGGCGTCATATGACGTCCAACAGGATAAGCCGATAGCTCATGCCTGCGAGGGCACGCAGCACGGCGATCGGTGGTGCGGTGTGTCAGTCACATAAGTGTGGGCTAAAAGCAATGCAATTTTGTGAGCAAGAGTGGAAAGGGGCCTATCCCTGAATATCCCTGACAGAACAACATTCAAAACCTACATAATCACAGGTGGTTGTACAGGAGGAGCTATACGAGAGACACCCTGTACAACAGCCCTGATCAAAGGATGGGAGGCCAGCAGTCTTTGGAATAAGATCACAAGGGCCAGAATTGGTACTTAGGGTCAAATACCTATTTGGACCTGACTGCAAGAGCGTCAGGACTCTAGGAGTTTTTCTTGCGGTCAATACCCCTTTCTTGCACCAGGCAAAATACGCCTTCCATTTGTGATGGTAGACCTTGTAGGAGGTAGACTTGAAAATTACTGAATTAGAAAGAACCCTGTCTCTCAATAACTGGGATTTATCAGCCATGTTGTTAAAAAAAAGGACTGGAAGGCAGGGTGGTAAACTGGTTCTTGGGATAGGAGATCCGTTTGATTAGCACATGCATGGAATTTAAACAGCTTATAAAACTGACACATGGGGTTCTCCCCAAGCTGGAATACTTTCTACCTCTCCACGCACAGCAAGACTTCTGGTTCCTCCCTGATGGTTGATATATGCCAATGCTGTGGCTTTGTCCAACTAAATCGATGTTGGATGACACTCCAGTCAAGATTCCTCTGGTGACCAAGTACCCTTCACAAACAAGGTGCTTAGGACCCCTTCCCAGCCCTTCTGGCTGGCATCTGTTCTTGGGATTTTCCAAGACAGTGGGAGGAAGGATTCCCCTAACTCTGGAGCTGGTTTCCTGAGCCACAAGATAAGCTGGTCTTCAATGTCAGGTGAGTCGGTTTGTCTAGAGACTGAACTGATTTGAAGTTTGATGCATAACTGCATTAGTTATACAATCCATGGACTGCGGAGTCCAAGTCTGGACGATGCAAGTTAGAAGTTTTTTGGGGAAGAAAAACTGGCTTAAAAAGGAAGCCTCCGAAAACCCATCAGCTGGTGTTATCATCCACTTGAACCTAAGGAGTTCCTAGATGGGCTTGCTTTTGGTTCCTGGGTTGTACAATGTTGTTATTCACAATGGTTTTGTGAGTATATTTTATGTCTTTTACATTTCAATAAACTGCTGTGGATCATGTACTAGGCATTTGCGCCTTTTGTTTTCTATTATTTGTGTAATTACAAGATTTCCCAATCTTAAGATGGCAGCAACGCCTAGATCATCCAGTCAGGGTTGTATAGTGGTTACCATTATCAGAAGTGTTCAGCTTCTCTGGGAGTTCTTAGAGCTAAGGTGTCAAGTGTTTACTTCCTTTAGTCAACTTTTACCTTCAGTGTTATAGTTTATGAAGTGTCCAAAGAAGCACCAAAGGGGTGTTCGCCATCAAAGGCATGTGAATCAAGCATTTCTTACATTACTGCTTCTGCAGACCAACATTCCAACCAAAGAATTTTCTGCATATTCACTGACAGGAGACTCATTCAGGAAATATGATGGAGAATAACGACTAATGCAATAGTGTAGGGCTGAAGGTATAAGCTGTAAGCACTCTATAAATACAGTGAGAACATTGTACCACTTAATAAATGCCTCGTCAACTGAGTATTGGTCTGTAAAATGTTAGACTCTCACAGCTCGAAACACATCAAGACAATGGAGGTAATTCTCTTTTAGTGAGTCTGCAGCCAAAAAGAGAGGCCAGAATGCTCTGGTTGAGGCAAAAGGCAGAACTACCTTAGGCAATAAGGAAGTCCTGGGCCTCAATACCACAATGCCCCTATGCAAAAACCAGAAAGGTGTAACAGTTTGGGACCAGTCTTAACGGCCAGTGCCTTTAGCAGCAGAGAGGTTTGCACAGTAACCAGATGGATGGATGGGGGATGAAGGAGATCCCCCATTGGATGATGCGGGCTCAAGCGAAGCATGGGGTCTAAGAATTAGCTGTTTTTTTACCAAAGCTCCTGACGGTGGAGGTGAGTTTCGCTGTGTGCCAATGCATCTGGATTTCCCCAGCAGGAAGAGAGAAAGTGGGGGGGGGGGGGGGGGATGGGGCGGGGGGGGGGGGAATGGGGTGGAGGGGTAGGAGTTAGGTAGTGGATGAAACAGATAAGGAGCAAGCAGAAGTGTAGTCAATGAACAAGCCAAAAGGTTGGTAATGAGTGGTAGCTGGATGGGATCAAGTGGAAGCATAGTCCATGAACAAGCCAAAAGTCGATAACAAGAGCACAATAATTTGGCAAATAGGAAGTGCAGAGAAATGGCTACAATAGGAAGTTCATAGAAGGAGCAAAGTGTTTAAAGTGTAAGTTCACCTTTATAGAAAATCTGTAAGGTGAACTTATACTGGACCCCTCACCATTCCCCCTCGGTCCTGCTAAACTAGAGTGCAACGATCCCCCAAACTGACAGCTCGTATCGCCGTTGTACCAGTCTGGGGGTTTGAAATCCCCCCGATTTCTCTCCTGAAGGGGAAGCACAAGAGTCACCTGTATTGTCTGAGCACAAAAAGTCACCAATTGTTGCTGTTTGGGTCACATTCTGGAACTTTTGGCCATTTTGGAGCTTCACCATATACACATATACAATTTTTATGAACTTGATAATTTTTTGGGACTATTATATATATTCCCGTTTTTTTTGGATATGCTTTGGTCTTTTTTGGTTCACTAATTATTAATTTATTTATGCATTGACTGATCAATTGAGGTTCTAATTATTTATTTATTGATTTATTTATGACACATTTTAGTTTGTTTTACACAGTACTTTGATAATATGTGTGCACTGTAGGATTACTTTTGCACTTTAGCTGCACGGTAGTGTGATTTACATATATTTACTTTTTGAAGGGACTTTCTTACTTTCTCTCCTCTTCGCCTGCGGTGACAGGACGGGATACGTGGGTTCGGATGTGATGGCACCAACCAATTAAAATGCCCCTAAACATACCTCCTGATGAGGTACGTTTTGGAGATTAAGTTGCGGGAAATGTCTAAGCCCTTGTACACACGGTCGGAGAATCTGTCGGAATGAGTCTTATCAGACCGTGTCGTCAGATAATCCGACTGTGTGTGGTATGCATCGGACTGATTCCGTCCGAATCTCCGTCCGACCCAATTTTCCAACATGTTGGAAATATTTCCCGACCAACTGGGCCGGACGGACCTAATCCGATCATGTGTAGAGCATTTTCATTGGACCAAGTGCCACGCATGCTCAGATCAAATTCCTACATCAAAGCTATTGGCTACTAGCCCGAATGTAGTCCCATCGTAACAAAATTACGTCATCACGTTCTGAAAGATCGGATTTTTCGCCAACTTGGCCCGACCGTGTGTATGCAACAGTTTCGGACACAATCCGTCGGACTAAATCCGACGGATTTGGTTGGCAAAATCTCCGACCGTGTGTACATGGGCTAAGCCCCGGATGGTTAGCGGGACCCGATGTGTCAGTGCGGGTGATCACCTCGCTCCAGGTCAGTGGAACGGGGGGCGTTGAGGAGGGCGTCCTGTGTAGGTTCACCTTACAGGATTCTCTGTAAAGGTGAACCTATAACAAAAGTCCCAGGTTTAGATCCAGAAACCAACAAAATGCCTCTCATTCCAAGACAGCCCATGTCTGTCAACAGCCATTTTGAAATATTCCGGAGCCTTCTTCAAAGTATCAATCAATTTGTTGTGAATTTCCTGTAAAGTAGTTCACCTGTCAGTAACAGGAATAGAAGTTGCAATAGAGAGATGAGGGGAAAAAAAGGATGATAATCAGTGTTTTAAAGAAAAGTTCTTTGAGAAGTGGAACTACATTTAGAATTGTTATAAGTGAAATCTGCCATTTGGTGTCCTCTTGAAGGTGAAATAAACCCAGAGGAGATAGGGGAGTCCTACTGTGTGCACAAATCAGAACCACCAGGCTAGGGACAATCTGCATCTCGAAGCCAAACCATTTGGTCTGTCAGGGGACTTGACTGATTTGGCAAAACCCAAGGTGCAGATGAGCAGCCAATAAACAAGGCTATGAATTGGGGGAGCACAGCAAAACTGTAAGAAATGCAGATGTGCTGGAAAGATGGGAACATATAGGTACGCTACCTAAAGTCCACAGAAGCTAGAACGTTGCCCTGGTGAAGGGAGGCAGTAACGGATCTGATGGGTTGCACACAAAGATTTGAGCTTGAATGAGGGCATTCAGAACTTTTAGAGCCAAGAGGGCGGATATCTTCTTTGGGTTTGTGAATGATGAACAGGTTGGAGTAAACCTTAATCCAGAAGACTCGAGAGGGCTAAGGAAGATCTGCTAATCTGTGTGGTGACACAGGAGGCTTGGAGGTGAGAAACAGAGGAAGTAGCAGGGATCAAAACTTCACTTTGTAGCCCTGGGATATCACTTATAGCACCCAAGCAACAGAGCTGTAAACTGTCTAAGTGTCCCCACCCCGACAGAAACATTTCTTCCACAGAGTTGAATGGGTGCTCTTACCATTGGTAGTGTCCTAGATGAAAAGTATTTATTATCAAACCAAACTTTCAATTTCACTAACTGGAAGGGTATTGTATCTTTTGGAAACTAGAGTGATTACGTATCACCTTAAAAGCCCCATTGAGCTATTTTTAGCACTTTTTAGTGTTCTTTATATAAGGTGCTTCAAAATTCCCCTGATAGCCCAACATAGATTAGATTGATCGGTAAAGCAGATCACCGCAATAAAGGAAAAAACTTCTCCTACAGACTTAAATCGATCTTAAAAATTCTTCCTTTAGAGATAAAATGAATTCATGTGTGATAACGGATCTGTAGAGTGATCCTAACTGAACCAATAAAGTCTAACATGTCTGTGTTGGATTTCGCAAGGGAAGGGAGAAAAAGGTAATTGTAAGCCAAAGTAAGTCTGTAAAGAATCCCTATACACAAGAGGCAAGTGAGCCTAAGTACTGTGGGATGTTCATTTACTCAGAATGCCCAGTTCTGCTCCTTTTAAATAATAGTGACATTTAAAGCAGCTTTAGAAAATCAGTAAGCACTTATCTGGCCAAGGTCTCCCTGTGCAAAGCTTCTGAAAAGGTTCTTCAGCCATAATGCTTCTACATAACCACCTTTTTTTCCTTAAAGTGTGTTCTCACCTTTGCAATCAAATATGTGAAAATCCCACTATATGTTTGTATGTGTTCTCCTTCACGGACATTCCGACAACCAAATCCGTCGGATTTTGTCTGACGGATTTTGTCCGAAACTGCTGCATACACACAGTCGGACAAAGTTGTCAGAAAATCAGATCGTACTTAACGTGATGACGTTATTTCGTTACGACTGGACTACGTTCAGGCTAGTAGCCAATAGCTTTGGTCTAGGAATTTGATCTGAGCATGCGTGGCACTTTGTCCGATCGGAATTCTCTACACACGATCGGACAAAGTCCGATCGGATCATGTTGTCGGAAAATTTTATAGCCCAGCTGGAAAACTTGGTCCGTCGGATACTCCAACGGAAAAAGTCAGATGGAGCCCACACACTGTCGGATTATCCGACAACGCGGTACTATTGGACATTGTCCATCGGAATGTCCGACCGTGTGCACAAGGGCTTAGAATATCTGGAAAGTCTAAAGTCTTCCAAAGTCACTTAGTAGAAAAATAAACAGGAAAGCGAATTTTGGAAAAACATAAGGCAAGCCTAGAATAAAGGAAACAAATAACGCCCAGTACAAGGTGACCAATTAACTTCAGATGTCACTGTAGAGCATTCCTTATACTTTAAGTAGCCTCAACAAACATAATAGAGAAATCCCAACCTAGCATAAGCCTACTAGGTGCTAACTGCATTAAGATAAAAAACATTCGGCCTTTACAACCTCTTTAAGTCTGGGCTCTGACTAGGTCATGCAAGGACATTCACCTTTTTCTCCTTCAACCCCTGTGTGGTCATTTTTGCTGTCTGCTTTGGGTCATTGTGGCTTTTTTCTTGCAACCCTCCCTTACAAGCCATATTTTTAGAGAATTTGTGATATTGTTGTCACATGTACACAATGACCACTCTTTGTCATGAATTCCTGCAACTGCTTCAGAGTTGCTGTAGGCCTCCTGGTAGCCTCTCTGACCAGTTTCCTCCTGGCTCTTTCATCCAGTTTGGAGCGATGTCATGATCCAGGAAGGGTCTGTGTTGTACCAAATACCTCCCACTTCTTAATAATAGACTTCACTGTGTTTCTAGGCATCGATAAAGCCTTTTACATTTTTGTGTCCATCTGCTGATTTGTGCCTGTCCACAACTTTATCCTGGAGATCCCAGCGACAGTACCTTGCCACCCATACTTGATTGTTTGCTTCAGTTGCACTACCAGGGACTGAAATGCTCCAGGAAAACTCTTTTTATGCTAAGCTAATTAAAATGACCCAGTTGAAAGTCAAATGGCTTTGGGCGCTATTGAGAAGGCGATTATTTACACCTTGAGTTTACAAGCCATTTTTAGGAGGGGTTAATCCTTTTTCCAATTCAGTGGTTAGATTTTTTTTCTTTTCTGACATATTGGTGTTATATCTTTCACTTGGATATTATAAGTTCCACTGAGTAAATAAAGCTGGATAAAACAAAAACTGCGTCTGTCTTCATTTCAGGTGATTCTTTTCTATACCCACTATATGAAGCTACAAAAATCTGAAGATGACTAGAGAAACTTCTTTAAATTCAGGGCTGTCGCAGAGAGAGAACACCATTATGAACAGTGAAAACCTGTGCTTAATGGCTGACTGGAGAGACTTCAAGAAATATAACATGTTAGGTATAAATCTGCCAGTGCTCTTTGGCTGACTGGATAGACTTCTAGGATTTAATGCATCCATTCTGAATCTACCAGCAGCTGGTGACAGTAGAAAAGATAGAGCTGAAGAGGACATGCCCACTCTCCTGAGGACACTAACAAAAAAACAGGCATGATGGTTGTGGGAGTTAATCCAGTATCCTTTTCCTGTAGGTGGCTATATAACCCGACAGTATAAGAATTCCTATGTCCCTCCCTTTTCTCATCCCTGCATGAGAAAGACATTTTTGTTAGGTTTGATAGGGGATGGATATAACCCCTAATAGTTTTTTTGTTCTAGTTATCTTGAGATTTTGTTTTGCTTGCTGTCTCAAGAAACAACAAGAAGTGTTAACACATGAACCTCTATATTTATTTCATTATGGTTTCACCCTGCTCCTAAACTGTGAAATAAAGAATATAAAAGAAATTTGAGGTCACCTGATATTTAGGGATGTAGTATGCCACGGCCCACAAATATTATCATACTAACCTAAAGTGTATATAAACCCTCACCTTGTAAAACAACCCATTCAGTTTAAAATAGAAATGAAAGGCAAAACATTTTTATATAGATATAAAAACATCAAGTTTTTATTTTTTGAGCTCTCAAGTGAATGGCTGTGCAGGGGGAGGGGGGGGGGGGGGCACAAATCTGATTAATAGAGAAGAGTAGTCTGAGAACTGACCAGAGTGTGCTCTCTCGCTAAGCATGGTCAGTTTTTAATAGGAAAGTAGAGGAACTGGCAGGAACACCAGGGGGTTCACATAGAGGAAGAAACACAAATAAAACAGGAGACTTTTTCATACTTTTACATGGTATATTAGGCATATATTTGGAATATAAAATGTTGGGGTAAAAAACACTTTAAAGCTGAAGTTTAGTGTTGTTTTCTGGGATACAACACCATACACATGTAGCACTTACCCCCGAAGGAGTTGCTGGTTTGATTGGGTTTACCGTTACCTTCTTCACCTCGATTTTTGTCTAGAGGTTCCTGTGGTAGATGGCCCAGAAACTTTAGAGACTGACGACAGATCCGCTTAAAGGGATTTTTATTTGCGAAAAACATAGTTACCGAACAGTCTCTTAGTATAGAATCAGAGGGTTAGGAGGACAAGTTCAGGTACTCTTAGGCCGCGTACACACGGGCGGATTGTCTGCCCAACTTAGTCCGCTGAACCGTGTTTCAGCGGACAATCCGCTCGTGTGTGGGCTTCAGCGGACTTTTTCAGCGGACAATCTGACGGACTTAGTCTTTCGGAATTTCCGTAATTTTGTCCGTCCAAACTTGGTTTTGTCCGTCCAAACTTGGTTTCAGCGTACAGTCCGCTCGTGTGTAGGCAAGTTGGATGGACTAAGTATGGCGCATGCTCAGAAAGGATTTACACGGCCGAAGGTTGCATTGCAGTGTATTGGACGTTGTTTTTCTAGTCCCGTCGTACGTGCTGTACACGTCATCGCGCAAGTTTTCAGCGGACTGTCTGTTCATCGTGTGTGGTCAAGTCCGTTCATTCAAAAGTTGAACGGACTGTCTGTCGGATTGTCTGACGAACTTAGTTGGGCAGACAATCCGCCCGTGTGTACGCGGCCTTAGGCCGCGTACACACGGGCGGACTGTTCGCCCAACTTTGTCCGCTGAACAGTGTTTCAGCGGACAGTCCGCTCGTGTGTGGGCTTCAGCGGACAGTTTCAGCGGACAGTCTGACGAACAAAGTTTTTCGGAAATCCCGTAAAACTGTCCGCTGAAACTTGGTTTGAGCGGACAGTCCGCTCGTGTGTAGGCTTGTTCGTCAAACTAAGTTCCGCGCATGCTCAGAAAGGATTTACACGCCGAAGGTTGCATTGCAGTGTATAGGACGTCGTTTTTCTAGTCCCGTCGTACGTGCCGTTCACGTCATCGCGCACGGTTTCAGCGGACTGTTCGTTCATCGTGTGTGGTCAAGTCCGCTCATGCTAATTTTGAGCGGACTGTTTGTCAAACTGTTTGACGAACAAGGTTGGGCGAACAGTCCGCGCGTGTGTACGCGGCCTTAGTGTCAAAGTCAATAATAAAGAACTCTCTTACTTTGACTAAATCCAGGGAATAGCCATTCACTCAAGTTGGACAGTCCCTCTCTCACAAGGCCTAGCAGCCAACAAGGTGCTTAAATCAGGAACAAGTCTTTGCCACAGACGTTGTTGTAGAACATGTAGGAAACTAGAACTTGTAGAACACTTGTGTAATACCTGGATCTTTCAGCCAGTTTGGCGATACCCACGAGATTGGATTCACTTAGCTCCCTCAGCCCCACCAGGCTCTTGCTAAGAAGTCAACCCGTACATGGCCTTCTTCTGAAGAGTCCTCCCCTGGATAGCTACAATGTTGCTGGGCCTCTCCACAAACTGGAGACGGCACCGGGCCACCTTGGAATCCTTTCTTTAGTTTCCTTGCCTTGGGCTAGCCAGCCCCGAGACATAAAGTCGGGTGGATCCGCACCCCAGGCCATAGCCTTTCTGGGGCTGGTCAGGAGACCAGGACCACTGAGTCAGAACACCCTTCTGGAACGGAACCCCGAACCACGTGACATCCGCATCTTAAGTACCCTCTCCCAGAAAGCACAGCAAGAGTGACACTTCCACTGGGTGGGCTCCGAGAGAAAGTAACCTTAAAGCACCCAACCAGACTGTGGTTCCATGCCTGCCAGAAAAGACAGTGCCCCCGGTGGCCAGGCTGAACACCCTATAGTCCAGTCAGACTGATGCTGAGGTCAAAATTTGGACTAATTATACCCAAACCAAACTGCAGTTCAGGTGTAACCTTAAATTTCAAAAACATAGTGCATGCTCTTCAGGAGCCGGCGCTACACACAATAACAGCAGCTGCTGCTACAGAGAGATGTTGCACAACTTGACTGCCCACTTCTGCCCTCTCAGCCATTTACAGAACTTCTATTTTTCTTGTCCCACAATGCATCACACCAGTAGGAGTTCTATGAATGGTGGAGAGGCAGTAGGGGGTAGACAAGCAGGACAACTTTTCTCTGTAACAGCAGCTGCTGTAAACTCTCACAATGTGGAGGACAGACAGGGCAAAATCCCTTCCCTCAGGGTTTTTAGCAGAAGCAGCCACCTGCAGATAATGAGATATACACCATTATACATAACTAATGTGTATGGTGCTGAAGCCCCCCCCCCCTCCCCCCAACAACAAAAAAATACCCCCAGCTTTAAACTTATGTAACTTGTTTTACTTCTTAACCAAAGCAGAGGACTGTGGGAAGGGGCAGGGAGGTAAAGAGAAAATAGAAGAGGATGAAAAAAAAAAAGCATTGTGTAATCTTTTTTGAGTGCAAAGACGAGGTAAGAACCAGACCCAAAGCTTGTTTCAGGCCCAGGGATCAATAGATAGACAGGTTTCTCAGTGCTGGCTCTATTATGACGGATTATAAGCGATCAGAGGAAAGTTGCTGGTAAAAGAGGCCACTTGCCTGACGCTGCAAGAGTCCAACGCCTATCAGGATATATATATATATATATATATGCATCGGTTTTTAAAATCCCACCTCTCCCTCAAGAAAACAATTTCATTGCCTTCCACAACATGACCCATTCTAGTCAGACGTTTCCGTCCTCCTGGTTTATTGAGCTCTCTCTCCACTGGACGCCTACTTCACAGCGATGTGAATATTTATCGGCCGGACTGACAGCTAGGAAACATCATCTGAACGTGAGTGTTAACTTTTCATTTAAAGGTTGTTTAAAGGACAATGCTCATTTGCAGAATTAAGAAGTCACGCTAGTTTTTTTTTTTTTTTTCTTAATGCCACTCAGATGCAAGAGTATTCATCATCTATCCGACTTTCTTTTTTTTTTTTTTTTACATGAACACACAGCCAGGAAACAGTAAGACCCGAGAGCTGTAATGCCAGTAATGACCACATTGCTGCAAGATTTAGAATACACCTCCACCTTTCTCGGAAATTTGACATTTATGTCAGAGCAGCAAAATAATAAATTCTGCAAAAAAAAGTGTTTGCTCTATTTTAGCTTTATGGCTTTAAAGTATATTTTGCAGCAAAAATAATATTGCTTTTGGAGGTGTGGGCGTGTCTACCATTATATTAGTTTGTCTATGAAAAAACGGAGACCATTCCACTGAAATTTAGGAATGTCAGCATTTATCCAACATAAATAGAGTAAGCTGAATTGTGGGTCATTTCTACACCGCGATGACTGCACTGCTGCAAGATAGATGAGAAAAAGGTCATATAGCAAGACAAAATAATGTAAATACAATCTTCTATAATCCCAGCACTGTATATTTCGTGTTTAAAGATAACTTTTCATATTTTTTGCTTACTGCATTGGGGTGTGGTGGGCTATTCATTGCTAGTGGTTTCCATGTCATTTGGGTGCAAGAGAGGGTCATGGTCTCTTAACGTGTTATTGCTGAAAGTAGAACGAGAAAGAAAATTGTGCTTGGGACGCTGGCCTGTTTTCTACAACATAAGGACCACACTGCACTTTAAGCTGCCCCCTTTGCAAGCCAAGAATAACATAACCCTGCAATGAGTAAACAAGCACGCCCATCGTCAATGCATGTGCCTGTGGACGCTCATCCTTTAGCAATGTCCCTTGTGCATGGAACCTTGAGCTCGTGAATACTGCCTCTATTCCAGGCACCTCTCCATAGGCCACTTCCCATCTTACTGGAGATTCTTATCCTTAAGGCTTTGCTATCCCATCTATCGCAATGCTCCATCCCTAGGGAGGATGCAAAAAGAATTGGTCTGTGTTAAGGTGCTTTGCTATGAGTGTGAGGGAGGTGGAGATGCCGGTGATGGGGTGGTGTGTGTGTGTGTGTGTGTGTGTTAGACTGGTGGTGGTGGGGGGGGGGGGGGGGGGCTGGGTATTTTCTCTCTCTCAAAGTATAGACTAATACCATTACAGGGCCTGTTTTATTATTTTTTTTTTCCCTTCCTGCATTAGAGATTGGCTCTGGAAGAGGGGAAGGCGGCTGCAGCATAATATTACCTTGTGATTCTATGACCCTCCTCTATGCATCCCTAACTCTCAAAAGCTGATTCAGCTTTCAGCTTCAGCTCTAGTGACTCCACTGCTGCAACAGACTCTTCTGTCAGGGTATGTATCTTTCTGCCTATGCTCTTCTTTCTCTGGCTGCACCAGACCTCTGCGCGTTAAATACTAACACACCACATTACCTGCTCCATTCAAACTTGACTGGTGACTTACATGAGCATCCCTTCCTTGTCCTCTTTCTCTGTCTCCCTGTGCTTTGCATCAAGGTGGGTGGGGGGGGGGGGGGGGGTGCGCACAAATGTGCTTCTTTGGTTGGCTTGTTCAGGATGAAATTACTCATGGCAGGATTCTGCAGCGTAAGCAGCTAAAGCACATGTATCAGCCTGAAACCTTACAACTTTGACATGTAATCGTTGGACGGGGTTAACCTGTTGGTTGCCGGTGGAGGCCTGCGTTGTTGGTGGCATTGCTCCTAGGATAACGCAAGCTTTGATCATAAGAGAGACTAGTGAATACATTGCTAGAGAGAGCGCTGGGCTTCTTTTTTTTTTTTTAATTAAGAGCATTTACTGCAAGAAATGATATTCTACTCAATTTGTGGTCACGGTAGACATATGCTAAGGTTTTTAAATAATGGCTTGCGCTCATAAAATAGGTTTAATATTTAATAGGTACTGCTTTCTTTATTGGCATCATTTATAGCCTGTCTAAACATCAAACTTGTGTAGTAGGACAAACACCAACGCGCAAAGTCTCCCGATCCTACTAATGAGAAATATGCATGTCTGCTCTAAACTGTCTAAAGGGAGCACGTCTTTAGTTGCTATGGGTTACTGCAATTTAAACTCGACTGCTGCCTTGTGCTCTGCGTAATAAATAAGTGCATATAGTCTTACTAAAAATCCATTGCTATTTTAAGAGATATTTGTGACATCTATGTATTATACCATAAACAAGTGTATCATATTGAGATTTTGATTATTGCTATTATGTTGGTTTTGCAGTGTTATAGTTTTATATGAAATATTTTCAAGCTTTTGATGCTATTATTATAATTTTTTTATTTTTTTATTTTTTTGATTAAAGTTCATTTATTTTGAATATGTATACAGATTTTGAATTTAGGATGAATGAGTTGCTGTGTGTAACTATCACAGCATGCATGAGTGACGAGGATTCCTAAACGCGGAAAAAGGGTCTGCGTAGTCCGCAGCAACCGGATTGCAGCTCTGATTTTTCACAGTAAAAATGCCAACTCCATATTGGTTGGTTTGAGCAAAATTAGCCTTTTTATTTTTTTCTCCCTCGGTTTTTATAAATGTTTAGCTTTTTTGGGGGGGGGGGTATTACAGCAAAGGCCTGGTCAAGCATCTGCAATGAAACTGTCAAGGGACCACAAGTCCCAGCATGGCATTTAGATATTTAGGGTTAACAGAGTTCAGTTATGTCCACTATCTTCTGTACTGCGTTATTGTGGCCTTGTACTGCTGAGATTTAGCAGGTAGGCCCGGTCTGTGAGGAAATGTAAAAAAAAAAAAAAAAACGACATTCAAGGTACCAAATTACCACCTAAGCAAAGGTGATGAATAAGGAAGCTCATGTGTCACTCCCTATCCAGTAATATTCCCAGCTTCAGCATGCTGCTATGTACACACGTATCATATGTGCTTAGACCCTTTTCTCGGTTTTCAGATCTGCGCAGTCATTGAGGAGCAACTGAAACCATTGCAACTTCTTTTCTAGGTGGGACACAGTAGAAAATTCGTCAAATTGAAGGGCTAAATTGCAGATATTTCCCAATATGCAGCAAAAATCTTAACATTGATGCTGCATAAACATCCTTTGCTTGTCAATGCTCACATTCCGGCATTAACCCCTACACTGCCTAGTCTGTTCTAGTGATGTTTAAATCAGGAGAAGAGAAGAGAAAAAAAAACATTTAAATCAAAAGAATTTTTTTTTTTAAATTAAATCAGAAACATCAAATGTTGATTTTGATACATAATAATTTATACATATACATAATATACATGTGTATATTATCCATACACTATACATTGATATCAGGCAGCTTTAAAAACTTTCTTTGCAGGTTGCGGGACGTATGTCTTTAGTCTATTGATGTTCTCCGTTCTCTTAATGCAAGCAAGAAACGGATGTCAAAGACATAATGGCTAATACAATGGCATTATGTTACTGCAAAGCTAAAAGCGATCTGGGAAATGCCCTATAACTGTAGAAGAAGAAGCACAAATAAAGCTGTGTGATCTTTCTGTTTAATACATAACAGCAGGAGTAGATTATTTTCAAGCAGAGAGATATTGAAAAAGGCCCATCATAAAACAAAACAAAAAAAATAAAAATAAAAAAGGTATACCGCAGTCACCTACTTTACATAGCACTGCTGGCTTATTATGGTGTCTGTAAAATTTTAGGTGCATAATAACACGGTAATGTAAAACAAAAGCGTAAAAGTCGATAATTCAGAGTGAGGCAAGGCTTGTGCTAGAAAATGGGAAAGAAATTTGCTTTTTTTTCTCGGAAGAGAGCAGCAAATAACAGGATAGGGTGATATTTGTTCCCTGCAAGAAAGTAACAGCTTGGTAACAATTCCACATTTATTGTTTATTTATGTGATGAACTGACTATCTCCTATATAGATCTTGTAGGGCTCCAGTGCAGTAGTGGGGAGCTTGTATACACATCTGCATGGGGTTACCTTGGCTAAGCAAGCGTTTCTGAGGGACAACAGACTCATTTAATAGGGGCAGAAGGGAATGCGCAAAGTGCAGTAATCTGTAATGACCAATCAGCCATCATCTCTCGCTGATCACACTGCTTGAAGCAATGAATGAAACAAAATCCTGTTGCTATAGGATACTCCATTTAAAGAGTTCTTACCAAAAACCCGGAAATATTACATTAAAGTGGACTGACCCTTTAACAATTATCATAGTTCTTTGCGTTGCAGATTTCTAAGCTTTGATGACCAGAGACAATGAAGGTGATTTACTAAAACTGAAGAGTGCAAAATTGGGTGCTGCTCTTCATAAAAAACAATCAGCTTCTAGGGTTTTTTTTTTTATATCAAAGGTTAATTGAACACCTTTAAGTTAGAAGCTGATTGGGTTCTATGCAGAGCTGCACTCTTCAGTTTTAGCAAATCAACCCCAATATTAGTCTGTAGTTGCAACATTATACTAATAGAGTATTCTAAGGGAATTGCTTTAAAGGGAATCAGTCACATTGCAAAACACCTGAGTTAGAAACCTTCAAGGGAAGCTGCTGTTCCAATTCATAGGGGGTTATTTACTAAAACTGCAGAGTGCAAAATCTGGCGCAGCTCTGCATAGAAACCAATCAGCTTCCAGGTTTTATTGTCAAAGCTTAATTGAACAGGCTGAAGTTAGAAGCTGATTGGCTACCATGCACAGCTGCACCTGATTCCGAGTGCACCAGTTTTAGTAAATCTACCCCATAGTCAGCATACTAGTTCTTAGGGCAATGGACTAAACCTGAACTGGATGATCTATTGTGACATGGAACTGCATGTGTGCCAGCCGGGGGGAATGTCTGCGTTCACCAGTAGCTTCTTTCATTTGAATTCCGATGATTAAACATACAACATGATTTTCAGATGTTTTCTCTAGAAAAGATTACATTTACGTGGGGATTTTCCTAAAACTGGAGCATACAGAATCTGGTCCAGCTGTGCATAGTAACCAATCAGCTTCTAACTTCTACTTGTTCAATTAGGCTTTGACAGTAAAACCTGGAAGCTGATTGGTTACTATGCACAGATGCACCAGATTCAGTTTTAGTAAATCGCATTTGTTTCTAAAACGTAAATGACACCGGGATATTTTATGGTGCTAGTTAAGTCTAGGACACACCAGTAGTGTTTTTTTTTGTTCAACCCAGCAGTGCTGAACAAAAAAAAACTGACAGTTTAGAAGGAGCCCTGTACTAGCAATGCAATGTTAGTACAACAATCTCCACCTGCTGTGCTATTGTGTTCTGACATTGGGACGGCCCCCGCCAGGACACTCTGGTTACCACTCTCAACTATTGGCTGAGATCGCTGATCAGGAGCCAATCGGTAGACCTTTTTCAGTCGTGTCCCACTGAAAGAAAGCCGGCTGATTGGCCAGCTTTTGTAGGACTGACTCCAGTACACACGTGTCAAACAAATGTCAGCCAGTTTCTATTGAACCGGCCGATGCCGCCTGACATTCGGCCCGTCTGTACTAGGCTTAAATTGAATTTGATTGAATTCAGATAGAATGGAATATCCTGCTACGAGTACATTCTGTCTCAGAGTTTTTAATACTGAAAATAAAAATCAGCAACCAAGCAGAGACAGCAGTAAACTTTTGCTTGCTGTTGGTTAGTGCACATTAAATATCAGAAAACTAAAAGCACTGAACGTCATCATACTATGCATGTTTTGGTGCAAGCCCCCCCATGAACAGAGTAACCGGTGCTCACACCTGTGTCTATGATGTCATCACTGAAGAGCCACGGGTACTTACTGTTTTGTCTCTTGTTTACAGGTAATACTCTTTCAGATAACAACTCAAACCTTAGTCAAACGATTGACTTGCTAATTATTCTGATTCGGTCCCGTTTACGCACTGAGCTATTTGCACAAATTCCTAGATGTATACAATTCACTAAATGCACAGTTGCGTTAAGCCATTCTTGTACTCTCTAGGGAGAGGCGATATTAATCAGCGCTTGGGAAGACGGTCCATTCAAAGAATTCAATCCCACTTTCCCTAGTCATTAGCAAAAACATTGGATTATTGACTCAATTAGCTCCATATACAGGGAAAGACTTCTGGTGCCTTTCTTGCATAAAGGGAGGTTTAAAAGGAACATCAGCATTCATACATGGGAAACGTTTACAGTCGCTATTGATATTGCTATTGCTTGTTATTGCATACGTGATTAATAAGAAAGAGTTTTTATTGCATAGCTGGCTATGGCTGATAACGAGCCTTACCAGCATTTTACCCATTTATTACCTCCAAACACTTTCACTTCAAGAATGTTATAAAGCCAAAGATTAACCCAGCTACTGTTTATTAAGAGCCCGTTCACACTGAGGTAGCTTTTCCAGCACTTTGACGCTAAAAAAAAGCACCTGGAAAGCTCACGTGCGCTGGCGGGCAGGTGAAAAAACTCCTGCAAACTGCATCTTTGGAGCACTAAAAAAAAAGCACCTCAAATGTGCCCCTCTCCATTAAAATGAATGGGAAGCGCCTAAAAGCACCTCAAAATGGTTATTGAAGCAGTTTTTGAGTCACGTGACCTTCAAAAAAAGGCAACGCTAATGCCTCAAAAGCACCTCAAAAGCTCTCTGCGTTTTATAGGCAGTTTTTAAGCATCTCAGTGTGAAAGGGCTCTTAGAGTCATCTACTAAGGTGTAATTATAGAACAGGGGTAGGCAACCCCAGCACTCCATCTGTTATGGAGCTACAAGTCCCAAGAGGCATTCTAGACTTCTGCAGAGACAGGGGCATGATGGGATGTGTAGTTTCACCACAGCTGGAATGCTGAGGTTGCCTACCCCTGTTATCGAGCGTGAGGAAGGTGCAAATGCTCCTAGGCCCATGAGGCCAAAGGTATCCATCATTATGGCCCATCCCCTTTTATATACCAGTGTTCTGCTCACACTACATTCTATAAAGGATAAAGCAACATCTCCAAAAATTTAAATTTTTTGCTCTGGTGTTTGCTGCTGGAGGGTCTACAAAAAAATAAATGAGCAAAAGATTTTTATGTAATATAAGAGGAAGCAAATACCCTCTGGCTTTAAAGCTATGCATCTGGGTGGCAAGAAAGGGTAAAAGAGATTGTCGATAAGGATGATGTAAATACCTGCAATGCTGTGCACATAGAGGTTCTAGAGGCTGCCTCGTCTATGGATGAAACTCAAAACCCCAAAGACCAGCAATGATAATCGGCTTTATCTGTGGATGCCAGCAGGCACCCTTGATATTGCTATTAGGTGGATAGTAGATCAGCTGGTCACTAATATTCCCTAAGGTAAGGCTGGTGCTGGAGGGAAAGCATGAGGTCTCTCTACCAAGAATATGAACAATATACAAGTGTGAATGTTTGGTCAACGATGAGAGAGAAAAAAAAAAAAAAAATCAGATCTGATGCTGATCCAAACACAGTCAAATGGTTTTGTTAGCTTCGGAGGCAATAGAGATGGCCTCCCCCCCTCTTGTTAGACAGATAACATCAAAGTCGGCTGACACCTATACCATTTTATTTAAAGTAACCTGCAAAGTGAGAGCTATACTTTTGCAGCCTCGTGTAGGATGAGAGTATCAGTAAAGACTGCCCCCCCCCCCCCCTGCGTATCATACAAGAGAGAAATTATAATAAATATCCATATAAACAAAAACATAAAAAACTAGACATAAATACTAAATTAAAACAACAAGGCTGAGAATGAAATGCACCACTTTAAGTACATCAAATAAAAACGCGCAGGCAAAATCAAAGTGGTCCATATGCTACAGTCATTTCAATCTGGCCCTGCGTAAAGAGGTTCATTACGAAAACCGTAGCCAAAGCAGGAAAAAAAAAAAAAAAAAAATTCATTAACACTAAAACAGCCATTTTCTGTTAGCCAGTAAATTGCTATTGATCTCCATAGTTGGGAGTTGTGTGTGTGTTAATGTTACTCAAGAGAAGAGTGCTTGGGAGAGAGACAGTGCAGTGAGGCAGGTAAGTTGACCAGCTGAGCGTTCCATTACAGCAATGCTGACTGAGCAGGAAACACACTGTGACCTCTGGTTTAGTCAGATGCCTAAATCCAGCTCATAATAGCCCTCTGTTTAGTGTGATCATCATTTTTCACTAGTGGAAGTCACTCTACATTGTTAGGGGAGCTTTAAAGCTCAGAGTAGATGCAAAGGAATGAGTGAGCAAAGAGAGAGAGGGAGAGAGAGAGAGAGAGAGAGAGGAGACAAAGAGAAGGGACAGATTTGTGCTAAGTGCTGAGACAGACCGACAGAGACCGGCGTGCCTGGCCTGTGCCTTACCTGCCTTCCTGATTTATCTTTCCATTTCAGATGCATGGGCGGGAGAGGCCAGACAGATTCAGTGCCATTTAACATTAGAAAATAGAATATGAACAGAGGGCACAGCCTTTTGTCTATAGTGCGGAGAGATGCACTTCTATAAGAGCCGCGTGCAGCAGAGGGATCTGCTACGGACCCCGGAGGTAAGACCTGGCTTTAATTCATTCTCTGTTGTGTCTGCTTGCCTTGTTGTATTAACCTTACTTGTGCCGCTCACCTTGACACCACACTGCAGTGGCGATGAAAAGATTTCGGGGTTTAGGGCTGTGTGACCTTTGCAATGCTCTTTAGATCCTAGTTGCCAACTATCCCAGGTTTCCAAGATGTGTTTCTGGAAAATTGTAAACCTTGGAAATATTCAGTATTTTAGCTTTGACCCCCTCCGATGAACAGTTAAATCCTTCCTTTTCAGTGTGGTCCATACTTTATGCTTCCATTCCTTTTTTTAATTTTTAATTTTTTAAGTTACTGGAGCTTGCTTTTGAAATGTAAAAACTATTTTAACCGATTCTGGAGATGTGATATAATGGAAAATGTGTTGGTTAATGGTCCCCTTACATTATGAAGCATGGTTGCATGAATGGTGCAGCAACAAAGTGTCCCTAGAAATGGTTTTAATGTTGGAAACTATTAATCAAGTTTCACTGTATGGAGAGGTTTTTTTTTTTTTTTTTGCCTTTTCCAGAGAATGAATATAAAAGTCATTTTGGGGTTGGTATACTAAAAACTGGAGAGTGGGAAATCTGGTGCAGTTGTGCATAGAGAAACCAATCAGTTTCTAACTTCAACTTGTTCAAATTTGACCAAAAAAAAACCCCAAAAACAAAACTGGAAGCAGTTGTTTTCTATGCGGAGCCGTACCAGATTTTGCACCCTCCGGTCTTATTAAATCAACCCCACTACAAATTTTCAAAGTCAAATTGTTGCCCTAGATGACCTCACGCAATGCAGAATTTTGAGGAAGACAATTCTGACACAGTGAGTCCCCCCACCCACCCCCACCCCCACCCCAGACCCTCTTGTAAAATAGCAATGTTTAAAGGCTGTTAAATGTACACAGTTTGCAGATGTAAATCAGACGGAGATAGGTACAGTGGTGTGAAAAAGTGTTTGCCCCCTTCCTCATTTCCTGTTCCTTTGCATGTTTGTCACACTTAAGTGTTTCGGAACATCAAACCAATTTAAACAATAGTCAAGGACAACACAAGTAAACACAAAATGCAATTTGTAAATGAAGGTGTTTATTATTAAAGGTGAAAAAAAAATCCAAACCATCATGGCCCTGTGTGAAAAAGTGATTGCCCCCTAAACCTAATAACTGGTTGGGCCACCCTTAGCAGCAACAACTTGCAACCAAGCGTTTGCGATAACGTGCAATGAGGCTTTTACAGCGTCCTGGAGGAATTTTGGCCCACTCATCTTTGCAGAATTGTCCTAATTCAGTTACATTAGAGGGTTTTCGAGCATGAACGGCCTTTTTAAGGTCATACCACAACATCTCAATAGGATTCAGGTCAGGACTTTGGCTAGGCCACTCCAAAGTCTTCATTTTGTTTTTCTTCAGCCATTCGGTGGTGGACTTGCTGGTGTGTTTAGGATCATTGTCCTGCTGCAGAACCCAAGTTTGTTTCAGCTTGAGTACACGAACAGATGGTCGGACATTCTCCTTCAGGATCTCTTGGTAGACAGCAGAATTCATAGTTCCTTTTATCACGGCAAGTCTTCCAGGTCCTGAAGCAGCAAAACAGCCAGACCATCACACTACCACCACCATATTTTACTGTTGGTATAATGTTCTTTTTATGAAATGCAGTGTTCCTTCTACGCCAGATATACTTGGACACACACCTTCCAAAGAGTTCCACTTTTGTCTCATCGGTCCACAGAATGTTGTCCAAAAGTCTTGGGGATCATCAAGATGTGTTGTGGAGAAATTGAGACGAGCTTTGATGTTCTTTTTGCTCAGCAGTGGTTTTTCTCCTTGGAACTCTGCCATGCAGGCCATTTTTGCCCAGTCTTTTCCTGATGGTGGAGGCATGAACACTGACCTTAACTGAGGCAAGTGAGGCCTGCAGTTCCTTGGACGTTGTTGTGGGGTCTTTTGTGACCTCTTGGATGAGCCGTCGCTGCGCTCTTGGGGTAATTTTGGGCGGCCGGCCACTCCTGGGAAGGTTCACCACTGTTCCATGTCTTCGCCATTTGTGGATAATGGCTTTCACTGTGGTTCGCTGGATTCCCAAAGCTTTGGAAATGGCTTTATAACCCTTTCCAGACTGATAGATCTCAATTACTTTTCTTTCTCAATTGTTCCTGAATTTCTTTGGGTCTCGGCATGATGTGTAGCTTTTAAGGATCTTCTGGTGGACCTTACTGTGTCAAGCAGCTCCTATTTAAGTGATGCCTTGATTGTGAACAGGTGTGGCAATAATCAGGCCTGGGTGTGGCTAGAGAAATTGAACTCAGGTGTGGACAACCACAGTTATAGTATGTTTTAACAAGGGGGGCAATCACTTTTTCACACAGGGCCATGATGGTTTGGATTTTTTTTCACCTTTATAATAAACACCTTCATTTACAAATTGCATTTTGTGTTTACTTGTGTTGGTCCTTGACTATTGTTTAAATTGGTTTGATGTTCCGAAACACTTAAGTGTGACAAACATGCAAAGGAACAGGAAATGAGGAAGGGGGCAAACACTTTTTCACACCACTGTATTTCCCAATGTTTCTGATCACTGTTATTAGCAGTTTTCGGTATGCAATACAACAAATATCTGCACCTGAAAAATGCTCTGCTGCATTTTCAATCAAGTGATTGCACTTGGTTAAATAAGCAATTAAAGATGATTACTGAATTGCAACTTTCTAAAGATAACAAAAAGAGGGTGAGAATTAAGGTCATTGAATCCCAGGAAGTTATTCACTTAGGAATAACTCTTAGTCATTTAGGTTTTGATTTACTAAAACTGGAGCGTGCAAAATTTGGTTTTCAGAATCAGATTCTAAGGCTGGCCATACAATTTTCTTGTACAGCTTCCTTTAGATTTACCAAAACCATATAATCTGAGGTCAAACCTTAAGACTTTCAATTTGTACACAATCAGGCAGGTCCATGCACTATATAGTTGAAGGTAAATCTAAAGGAAATTGAATAAGAAAATTGTATAATGTATGGCCAGGTTAACTTCAGCTTGTTCAATTAGCTTTGACAAAAAAAAACAAAAACCTGGAAGCTAAGTTTCTATGCAGAACTGCATCCGATTTTGCACTTTCCAGTCTTAGTAAATCAACCTCTCACTGTCCTAAACTTGGAAGGATCAAGGCCCTCAAAGACCAAAGTGGACAGCCCCGTGTTACAGGCTTGCTGTACTTTAGGAAATGAACTAACCAGCCACATATAGATCTTTACAATGCTATCATTTCTGTGCTGACTCTAGGCTTAGCCATAGGTTGCCCGTCTTTTCTAGGATCACCCCAATGCAGATCTATACTGTGCTTAACATAGATCACATTAAGCAACTTGTTTTAGTAAAAACGAAAGGGCTTGCAGAACATTTCTAAGAAGACAATTTACTTTTTAACCAGTTTGATATGCTGAAGTGACCTGCTACAATCACTCCACATAAAAAACAAAACCAGCCAAATAAAATTGTCTACTTAACATTACTTACCTCATCCAACTTTCATCTAATTTATATGGACATATTATACAAATATATAGTTGCAACACTTTTTCCAAATTTCTTGGAAGACGGAGATGGTGTTTCTAAACTTGCTGGTGTCACCATACTATGACTGAAGACAGTGGAACTAAAACCCAATAAATACATCTTTATGGTGTTTTTTTGCATTTGAAACATAAATTGCAGATCACTGATAACGTAAAAAAAAAAATCCAGATATTGATTAAGAAAAGAAAAACACAATACTGCAATAAGGAAGTGTTTTATGGTATAGCCAGTCAGCACTGAAAACCAGGAACACTGCCAAGGACGGAGCTTAAAGTGAGCCTGTAATGGATAGAAATATGACAGCTGCCATTGTTGACTTGTAATTTTGCTGGCTTTAGGGCATGATCCTTGTTTTTACTAATTAATGAATCACTGAGCGGAACAAGCATAGAGCCAGCAAACTGTAAAAAAAAAGTCAAAACTTCCACCCAGCATCTCGTTGGGAAGTACAGAGAGGATGGGATAACGACCCCCCCCCCCCCCCCCCCGAGGCCTGCACCTGAAGTGGTAGCTCCTATATGTCTATTCTTTCAGGTTTGCTTTATATCAGGTAGCTGTAGCTGGAAATCAGGGGCAGCTGACAGCTATGTACATAAGGTTAGAGTGTACTGAGCAGTAGGCCTGCCCGTTGCAGTGTAATGACTATAACCATCCCAATCCTGTGCTGCATGCAGCTGTGAGCACGTGTCAGGCTATGAAGGGAAGGATACGAGACAAAGTGCTTTGTGTGTACATCATACCGCATGGAAATGTTCTGTACTCTATACAGCCTTATGCACAGATAGCCCCTTATTTAATCAGGACGTGTCTGATGGCATGCCACATTTATCAATACTGATTCATAGAATAAAAATTAGGATGTGTGTTTCAGGGTCTCTCCGCTCAATCCTAATATTGCTAATAATTGATGCTCATCCACTGGTAACTTATCTTTTGGGGACTTTAAGGGGTGGAGGTCCCTGCTGGAGTCTCACTCTTTGTAAGGCGGTAACAGTCTTAATCGGCCCACTGTAATCTTTCTAATGTAACATTAATGGAAACTCCAAGAGGGTGAGAGAGAGAAAGGAAAGAGATAGAGGAAGAGAGAGACACAGAGAGAGAGAGAGAGAGAGAGAGAGAGAAGGAGGGAGACAGAGGGGGGGAGAGGGGGGGAGAGAGGAAGAGAGAGACAGAGAGGGATAGAGAGAGAGGGGGGAGGGAAAGAGAGAGAGAGAGAGAGAGGGGGGAGAGAGGAAGAGCGTGAGAGAGGGAGAGAGAGGGGGGAGGGAGGGAGAGACAGAGAGAGGGGGGAGAGAGAGTGTGAGAGAGAGGAAGAGAGAGAGAAAGAGGGAGGGAGAGAGCATGCAGGAGAGAGGGAGGGAGGAAGGAATAGAGAGAGGAGGGAGGGAAGGAGAGAGAGAGGAGGGAGAGAGAGAGAGGGGGGAGGGAGAGAGCATGAGGGAGAGAGGGAGGGAGGGAAAGAGAGAGAGAAGGAGGGAGGGAGAGGGGGGAGAGAGAGAGAGAGGGAGGGAGAGAGAGAGAGAGAAAGGAGGGAGGGAGAGAGAAGGAAGGAGGGAGAGAGAGAGAAGGAAGGAGGAGAGAGAGAGAAGGAAGGAGGGAGAGAGAGAGAAGAAAGAAGGAGAGAGAGAAATGGAGAGAGGGGGAGAGGGAGGGAGAGAGGGAGAGAAGGAGGGAGGGAGGGAGAGAGAGAGAGGTGGAGAGAGAGAGAAGGAGTGGAGAGAGAGAGAGAGGGAGGAGGAAGAGAGAGAAGGAAGGAGAGAGAGGAGAAAATGGAGAGGGGGGAGAGAGAGAGAGAGAGAGAGGAAGAGAGGGAGAGAGAGAGAGAGAGAGAGAGAGAGAGAGAGAGATGGGAGAGGGGGAGAGAGAGTAGGAAGGAGAGAGAAGGAAGGAGAGAGAGAGAGAAGGAAGGGAGAGAGAGAGAGAGAAGGAAGGAGAGAGAGAGAGAGAGAGAGAAGGAAGGAGAGAGAGAGAGAGAGAAAGAAATGGAGAGGGGGGAGAGAGAGTAGGAAGGAGAGAGAAGGAAGGAGAGAGAGAGAAAGAAATGGAGAGAGAGGAGAGAGAGAGAGAGGAGGGAGAAAGAGAGAGAAATGGAGAAGGGGGTGAGAGAGAAAGAGAAATGAGAAGGGGGTGGAGAGAGAGAAAGAAATGGGAGAAGGGGTGAGAGAGAGACTCCACGGTAAAGCCAGCTGCAGAGAGCTCTCTCCTCCAGGGAGAATACATCTAAAACTGGTGGGCGATTCAACCGGGTAAAACCCATAGAAACTTAAAACACTTTTGGCAGAACTGTCCTTAATAAAAGCTATATGCATTGATATTGAGGTTATCCTTACACTCGTGGCGTCGTATTTATTTCATATACAAAAAAACAAAAAAAAAACTATGAGCACAAGCAATTTAAACTGAGTGCTTTGCGGACATATGGAGAGCTTCTGCCAAGTCACAAGTGCCTCCATACCTGCAAACACGGTCAGGCATTCCTCCACTGCAAAACATATACGGCTATTTTACAATAGGGATTATGCTTCATTAAGGTTATACTGCTTAGCAAACATTACCGATTCCCCGGTGAATGCAGTGGCATTGAAGAGGTTACCACATAGCGGTATGCCTATACACTGCATAGGGATGAATACGTCAAATGCAGGATAGATGTATGTTGTCAGTGATGGGATTCACATGCTAATAAATCGCATACAGTTAATTTCACTAAAGTTTGAAGACTGCATTATAGCAAACCTAAAATAAATAAAATACATGGGTAGCCATTGCTGACTGGCTATTATGCTGACCCCCCCCCCCCCCCCCCCCCGGACTTCCTGAATCACTGACCCAGAACAAGTAGGCAGATCCTGACAGTCAGGGAAATTTATGAAGTGTTAATCTGCATACTTATCCTGGGTCAGTGACTTATTGTATATAAGCCAGGGGTGGCAAAAATAACAGCTTCCGGAGTTTCTGCATGGTGTCCTTCGTGATTCTCTCATCACAGGCTTCCTTTATAGTGTAATTACACTTCTGCAGCCAAATTGGGATAACACCTATTTTATTTTTGTTACATGGCACCATTCATATACAATAGCTTTCAAATAAAATTTAAAACGACTGCTCACCTTTTTAGTTGCTGAACAGTCCTACTTAAGCTTTACTCTTCTTTGTAATGTTCAGGTGGGGACTGGGGAGTTAAGTATACCATGCGCTGTGCTGGCAGATAGCTATTATCACTTGTAAACTAGATGTGCACACTGTCTAACAAAGAAGGGGTTAAAGATCTTGAGGCTTGGTCTGTACACTTAAAGTGTTGCTAAACCCACAACAGTAAAATCAGTCTGTATATGCAGCATAGCATGCTTGTTATACTCACTGTGGAACTGAAGGGGTTAATCCTCTGCATTGTGTAAAAAGGCTGTTTGATCCTGTATACACAGATCCTTCCCCCCTGCACTGTCTATCTGGGGAAGGCCAGCTAACACAGGCAGAGTAGCCGACCTGCACATGCTCAGTTTTATGCTGGAGAGAACATTTCCTTGTTCTCAGAGCTAGCCAGGTCACATGATATTGACATTGACATGCAGGCGTGTATACAGGCTATAGTGGAAATCTCCTCCTACCTGAACACACAGCTCTGGACAAACTCTGCATCATATGACCATGGTATACAGATCAGCCAAAAAGGTATATAGTTGGCAGTATTGTAAATGTAAAAAGAAGATGGGGGGGAAAT